>NC_138825.1:69013217-69497460 GCF_965183815.1 Platalea leucorodia | reverse complement strand
GCTCATCTAAGTTGTACATGGAGAAAGCAGGAATAATACCACAGGTTTCAGCCATGATTTACAATGATGTGAATGAAAGCTGAATCTGGCAGAGGTCCATCTACTTAATGAAAAACTTGCTGAAGAGGAAAAAAAAAAAGACTGATAGAAGATTAGCAAGAACTAGCATGAACATGATTACAGCACTTGTATATCTATCATTGACCACCATCTGATTAGCAATAAATATCTTGTTTCCAGTTTTTTTAATTGCACTATTCCCATTTCGACTCTACAAAGCTATGATTATCTGCCAGTTTCTTGTAGATGTCAGAGCACATAAAAATCTTGGACAAGGATTTGAAACCTTCCAGTGTTATTCAAGGAAAACATCTGTGCATGGTGGTGAGACAGAAAATATGAAGATGATAATAGGAAAAGCAGACCCAAAGGGACACCGATAACCACTTTGCTTCTCAGCTCCTCATAACTCTATCAGTGTTTGCCTCTAGCTCAGCATCTCACTTCTGAAGGCTCCTTGAATACAGGGAAAGCATGCAGGGAAATAATTTATTTGATTATCTTCTCTTTTGTACTATTCCTTCTGAGGCTCAGGCCTCTGCTTAAAAATGCCAAATAGCAACACTATATCCTCAAAGGCATAGAAATAAGAGCTGAAAAGCCCTCTCACATCACTTGACATAGCCCCTGCCAAGAAGAATTGCTCCCTACAGTACATTCATAAGTGTTTCCTACTATCCAGCTCTAAATGACTGAAGTGATAGGGCTTCCGTTGTCTCCCTAGGGAGGTTTCACCACAGCCTATTCAAGCATGCTGTTAGGAGAGCAAGAGACAGTGATTTCATTGTGTATTGCGTCCCAGGGTTTCTACAGAAAGGTTGGCTCCATGCTGCACCTGGAGCAATCTGAAACATTCTGATGACGCAGTGGTGAAATTTCCTGTTCACTTGTCATCATGAACCTGATGGGCAACACTACCGTGAGCCAAAGTACAAGTGAGCCAAATTCCTAGTCAGCTCGGCTTGAAATAGATTCCATGCTAGGATATGACCCTCAAGTGAAAATGTCTTGCAACTCTGCTTGGCTTCAATCCGTGTCCCTTGGAAGTCAGTGGACAAGGAAGAAAGCCCTTTAAGTAAGCTCTTTGGGACAGTGACTAGCAGACTGTGTGTGCTGATTATCATAAGTAAATAATAGTAGTAATAATAATAATAAAAGTTGTTAGAAGTCAATCTGTGCAGTTCTTTCAATAAATTTACATGATATATGAGTCAGGCCAGGGCCAGGAAATGCCTAACTCCCTGATTACAAAAGAGATGGAATTAGTGGTGTATTAGTTGTTTTCAAGGGATTAATGAGTTACACATTTAGGAGAAAAGCAATACTTCTTTAGTGGTGATACAAGGCCTAATTTTGATCTAACTCTTCTTCTCTGATGGAGTAACTCCTCCAACTCCTGTGGGGCTCTTCTTGACTGACATCAGTGCAGCGGAGCAATAGTACCTTGATGTGTAAGCCTTGCATCTTTGGTAGCATATACAGTCTCTGTAGCATTCCTTTCTGCGAAATAGTACAGATGTTAGTGGTATGCTGGCACCAGAAATTACCACAGTGGTATAAAATATCTGAAACCACTAACTGGATCATCTTTCCTCCATGTGATTAAGTATGGTCTAAAAAATTTCTCTTGGTAACTTATTAAAACTGCTACTCTTCCCAGGCAGAAAAAAAGAATCTAAGCTTAATAACATATTTTGTTAATCTATCGGGTTTTTTAGAGAAGTACCTTTAAGCATCTCAGCATAGGAAGCACACATTACTGACGGGTTATTTCTTTGTGCTGCTTCTGGGTACAAAATCAACCTCCCTGAACTCCTGATAATGTTCCGAAAACATTTCTATAGTTCCAAGGGCAAAATGCTTAGCATTTTTAAATGCTGTTTCCTAATGCTGCTGGAACACTAGAGTCATATTAGCTGCAGTCTTCTGCATTTTTGAGAAGTATATGTTTTCAGAAGAGCTTAGAGCTGGCATAATTCTGTTTCCTGTGAGATAAAAGAGGGGTTTTCTGCAGACTTCAAGAGCAGCAGATACAGGTAAATGCTGAGCAGAAAATCTCACCCTTGGTGACTTGTCCCTACTGCAGCTAACTTCCAGGAAAGCCAACGTCACAGCAAGCATATTGGCTCTTTTCAAGCTCCTTTGGTCCTTTCATTTGTACATAAGATCTATAAATAAATTCAGGCATTTTGGTTTCAATAAGCTCTATTCATAATGACACTATCCTTAAATAGCAGGAATTCTCTATAGTAATGCAATGAATTCTTTTCTGTGTGTTGTTTGCTAGTTGATTAAGTGCAATCACAGTGGCTTAGTTCAGAATTTTTCCTTTATGGAATACATTAAACAAATTAAACAAAACATGCTCATCCATGAAGGACTTCATAAAATGTCCAGGCTGTGAAAGGCAATCAGCAATCTGTGCAAGTCACGTTCAAAACCTTTGTTTGACAGACTTTCCCAGAAGGTTGGCAAAATGTTAAATAGAAACTGTACATGGAATTAGAAAGGGAACAGAATCAGCTGACCTGAGAAAGATCTGAACTCATAGTTCTTCCCACAGCCAACTGTATCATACAATTTTTTTTCAGAAACATTATGCCTGATAAAATCTCCCAGGCCCTGAATATTCACTGCTCAGTCATTTATTGTCCTTTTTAATAAACAGGTCAGGGGAGGTATTTGTGAACATGGCATATCTTTTTTCCAAAGCCATCAGGCAGCCAATATTTTTCAGTACAATACCCTACTTGTCTTGGGCATCTTTTTCATTCTGAACAAGGGCATGAATGTTTCAAGGCTGGAAAGACAAGAAACTTATTTATGTTTATCCCTCTTTTGTTGTACCATTTCTTTAAATACTCTTTCATTCCATTCCACCATCCTTACCTTCACTAGCTGTTGTAGCTAGCCAGGCTTTTGCGTGAATTTTTACAGTTTTATTACAGAGTATCAGACTGTGCAGGACCCACGACAGTAATAAGCCAATCTTAATGAACAGTTTTCTGCTTACATCTCTTTGCAGTGTAATACAGTGCAAAGGGATGGAAACAGTCTCTGGGGTAATGTATTCAAAGCTGCCTACAGATTAGGTACTTACAGCAGGCAAGACCCTCATATGTACTTGAACTTCTTTAGTGTTAGTTCCAACACTAGCTCTATATTTCTAAATTCACCAAAATCTGTCTGTTCCAAGCCTTGAAATTTCATTGACTTTTCTAAGCAGGTTAGAAATATTTCTGTCCTCTTGTCATTTGCATTACTTTTGGCAATGCTTAATGGGCCTGTCCTTCCTCTGTTACCTATACGACACCTATATGACCCAGTGATCCACTGGAATGCGGCAGCGCCTGTGACGAGCTGTTGGAGATGAGAACACAAGAACAGGAAACACGGCTGTGGCAGGAGACTGCAAACACTCCTGGGTGTCTTGGCTAATGCTGTGCTGGGACGTAATGTCAAAGTTAAGCATTTAGTTATTCTTAATGACTTCCTCCTAGACCAAGTACTTAGGGAACCTAAGATGGAACGATCAGCTCTTTACTTTGCCCTGAGCCATGCTGGACTTGATTCATAAACGCTGCTGTGGAACAGGCACTCTGTAACAGGTACCAAAATAGGCTCAGATCCAACACCCTAGCAGGACCGATAAAACCACTCAATATCTGTACTATTGTGACTAATTTCAGAAAGAGAAATTGTGTAAAAATGTGTTTAAAAAATGTGTAAGATGATTGTATAAAATAGGAAACTTTAAACTTAAAGAGTAAAAAAGCCTTTACAGATGGCATGCAGATAATTTAAACGTGGTATATCAGAGGCACAGAGCAAATACATATCACATCTTTAAAAAGACCATGAAAAGACCAGAAGAAAGCTGGTAAGAGGGCAACAGATTAAAGAAGGCACCCCTCAGTGTGCCAGGGTTGTGTTCAATTCAGGAAAATATCAAAGATCGTAAATTCTGGAAGGTTAAAAGGAAGAATACCTCCCACCACCCCCAAAAAGGGGAATTTTGAGAAACTACTTGCAAAAGACAAGCACATGCATAATAAATCATTTTTCAAACATGTTAGGAAAAAGCAGCTTGCCAGAGAATCTGTAGGACAAGAGATGATTTAGTCATAAAGAGAAAAATGTCATTCTCTTTAAGAAGACACGTGCAAAATTATGTTTCCACTACAGCAGCTTGGGAATATTTCTACACTAGGATCCTTCTTTGCACAGGATGCAGCAGATGATTTGCTTCAAATTTGTGCTAAAAATGATGTGAAACTGCAGGAAGACCTTGTCATAGTAACTGTCGGGTGGAATTCAACACAGATAAATGCAAACTCCACACCCCCACACCCTCCCAACCCCTACACCTACTAGGGTAGGCTCTCAGTTAGTTACCACTCAGGAATAAAACCTTCATGTTGTAATAAATAGATATGTAAAATCATCGTCTCAGTGCTCGGTAGTGTTCTACTGAGGCCTTTCTCTGTGTTCTGGCCTTTTTCTCTCAGAAAAGATATAGCAGAGCTACAACAGACACAGAGGGGAGGAACACAGATGATCAGCAGTGCAGTGGCTTCAACGCACGACCCAAATAAGCTCGGAGCACTCTTATACCTGGCAAAGAGGTGAGTGCTGGCCTTGCAACAGAGGTCATGAAGGACATGGAGGTGGGGATGACTGTTGGGAGGCTCTTCCAGTGCAGGAACTAGAAGATATCAAGTGAAGGCAGAGCTTTGAAAACAAACAAAAGGAAATATTGTTTCATGTTACACATAGTCGAGCCATGGATTTCCTTGCCACAGGATGTTGTGGGTGATCAAAGTTTACATAGGTTCAAAAATGATTGGACAAAATCACTGAAGAAAATTCTGTCAAGGGTTGTTAAATGCTAAAATGCCACTTCTGCTTTGAGAGCAACAAATCACTGGAAGCCAGGAGAACATTGTGGGGACATACCACTCCATACTCGTTTTGCTCTTATACTTTCCCTGCACACCTTCTACCAATCACTGCCAGAGGCAAGATCCTGGGCAAGGCAGACCTATGATCTAATCCAGTAAGCCATACTTTCTTATTACGTCTTGAGATAGTCTGTGTGAAAAGGAGATCCTCTTCTCTCCCCTGCACTACGACAAGCCACTGCTGGGCCGGCTCCTGTTCTGCGACTTAGATGAGGCAATTGGTTTTCAAGGCGCTCTGCCCTCTGCACTCAAACTGAAGAATTTCCTTTCATAACATTAACAAAAGGCTGGAGTCTAAACACAGCTGAGGAAGGTGGTTCCCCCTTCTTACCCCCTGCCCTGCCGTTCATTTGACACAGCACACCTGTGGCAGTGGAGGAGATTTGGAAGGCAAATCGCACGGGGCAGGGTGATCCATTTTTCAGTAGCTTAATACAGAGAGAGACCAGAATGAATGGAACTGGAGTCAAATGTTTCCCTGGGGACACAGGAAGCTTATAGAGATGGTGATATAATGTTGATGTAGTGATCTCTACAGCGTGAGTAGTATTTTACACAACTATGTTTTTATGACTAAAACCAGTTAGTTTTTCATTAATTCATTTTTTATGTGTAAAAAGCTCCTCAGGGAGCCCTGTGAAACAGAATACACATGCTTTTTCAGCCTGTTATGACATCAGAACTTATACAGCAGACTGTCACTGAATTTTTCTCAACATGCTTCTTTTCCACTCAGATGAGAAAGGGAGAGGCTGGTTGCAATCAGTTACTCAGCCTGTCAGCTTTTCAGTCGATCATACCAAACTGGAAGGCTGCCTGTTACATTAAACCAAAACATCAGCCCCATCTTAAAATACCTGAACCAAATGCTGGAAGCATTACGGTCTGCTTGCAAGCCTTAGGAATCAGCAAGTGGAGAGCAGAGCCTGTGCACAAGTATCACTCCTTGCTCTCCTGTTTAGAAGGAGGTCAGCTCCTGACACGGACACAGACACGCACCCCTTTGCCAGTACCTGCTCCCTGGGCTAGGGAAAGGGTGCGGGAGGAAGGTGGTACAAGCTGTGCAATCCATATCGTCAGAGAGGCAAAACGCAGAGAAGGGATGGCCTTGAGTAGAGCGACCAGATGTAAGCTTATCTTTCCTTTCTAATCCAAAGGGATTATGAACTTTTTAATTTGTGTAGCTTTTCTCACAAAGCTGGGATTTTCACTTACATCTGTAAAAGAGATCTGCCAGAGGTGAGTACCCCTGGAAGTCTGGCTGAACTGGTGCGTACATGGAAAGTAGGATGGATAGAAATGCACTGCAGGAAAACTTCCGATGACTGATGTCTTTCTGAGCAGCCACTCAGCTTGAATGATGTAAGAAATACTGAATGTCAATGTGTGATGACATCAGAGCCACCCAGGCCACATAACCAACAAAATAACCGTCCACCACAACAGAGCAGGGAAAAAAGTATCAGTGGTGTTTCTCTCCTGTGCTTTGTGCAATAGCACTCTGCAGAGTATATGGTAGGCTGAGTTTATGGATTATGGTATGAAATTTACTGGCTTTCCTTTTATTCTTTCTGCAATCTGTACCTTTCAATTATTGTATCTTACCATTAATTGAGACTAAACTCCTTTCACCAGACTATTGGTGCTTGAGTATAGATTTTTTGTTACATGGCTATACAGCTTCTAGCATTCTGAGGCCTGTGCATGGATGCAACAGCAGTACAAATAATAGCAGAAATATAGGTAGAAAAATTAATTATTAACTAGTTTGTTGATTAAATAATGATCTCAACGCATTCTGTAGTGATGAATGTGATTTTATGGGAAAATGCCATCTTGGCAATACAGTACTATATATTAAATGAGGTAATGATAGTAAGGGGACTGTGCTGGAAAGAGATTGAATATCTTATAATGAACACTTTTGGTGTCTGATGCTACACTTGGAATTGAAAAGTAATTGTACATTACAAGGCGAATACCTGTTACTTTTTCATTCAAGGAATTCACAGAGGGACATGCAGCCAATGAAGATATTTCAATGAAAGTGGTCTATAAAAAAAGTGGTATTCCCTTACTTGATTTACAAACACCTTCATTTAATATTCTCTGACATCCAGTATTAACAGATTGGTCTTGATCACAGTAATCAGCTCAACTGCAAAAAGGTTTCTGCTATATATAACCCTAATGGTATAGAAGCTGCTGTTCTCAGCAGGTAAACAGAAAACCAGAGCATGAAAGAGGAATGATACAGAAGTGCGGCCCAGGTGAATGTAGGTAATAACTAAAACATTTGACTTAAACCAAAGTTTTAAGGGGAGCAACTTTCTACCAGTACAAATAGCAGTGATGCAAATGGACCGTATCTAACAGTTCTAACCACAGAAAATTATTTTTATGTATCCATGCATGCCTGCCAGCTCTGCAATGGAAATTTCTTAGATACACATATTAGAAACACAGCATACAGTTCCCCTCCAGCAACACAGTGGAATAAACACAGTTCAGACTTTAGAGCTGCTTAGTTTGGAAGCTAGGAAGCTGATTCTGTGATGGACAAAGAACTTCCATTTGCAATCTTTTTTCCTTCTTGAAAATGTGGTAGTGAGCACCACAGAGCACACAGAGCATGCATGTTGTCAGCACGGCAGCACTGGGACAGACAAACAAAACCCCAATATACTACCTCATTTGCCCTGGTTCTGCCAGTGTGTGCACCCAGAGCTCTCCAAGAAGAAATCCTTTCTGCTGCAGTGACCAATATCAGCTTTACTAAAGTTCTCATGGTGTGGAAAGAGTAACAGTTGAAGCTTTGGGGATAGATTTCTCTCTTCTTTTTGGGGGGAGCTTGGGGACATAATAAATTGAACAGGCTTAAAAATGAAAATAACATGTTGCAAACATTCTCCATGACATGTCAGTGGAAAGTTGCTGAGCTGGTTTTACTCTGCAAAAATTATTCTCATCTTCCTGACGGAAGGAGAAAAGTGTTCTCCTGTTATGCAGAGCTGTGACTGTTTTATAGCATACCTCCAAAAGCCCATCTGCTCTATGTAATTGCAGCCCAGGTCACCTCCTGCACGTGATGGGAGAACACTCAAGTATTCATTCTTCTTGCACTTGCTTAAAAGAGAGGAAATGGTACAATTTTATTAAGCTTTTTTGGTTAAATGTGCATGAGATCAAAAAATAGACCCAGACCTTACTTTAAACGGATTTGTGTGTCAGCTTCTAAATTCCAGCAGTGATGTTAATGGCAAGGCAGATTAGAAAATTGAAAAAGCAGTAGGTGAACAGGAGTTCATACAAAAAGGGATGGGAAAATATCCAAGCAAGCAGCATCAGCAAGAGAGTTTATAATTGAATTAAATGATGAAAAGAGTAATGGGTCAAGTGATGAAAACAACAATACAGCCTTTCAAGGCAATAAGGATTAGAGAAGCCATCTTCCAGCTCACAGAAAAACAGTCCTTCATTCTGCTAACACAAGAGCAATTGTAAATTCTGTTGATTAAGTTTGCATGCAATGAGATATTAGATTTGCTCTAAGATCTGCAATACATAGTTTAGCAACTATGCCACAAATGTACAGTGAATATTCTGACTAATTTTATGCCACAGGATGTTTATGGAGCACAAGTGTGAGTTGAGGTCATCATACAAAAAGTGCACTACGGAAATGTTAAGATTGTCCAAAAGTCTTTTCATTTTTCTTGACCTTTGTGCGACATTATGATACAGGCTGTCAAATGTAGCACACAGGCCAATAATTGCTGTATAGACAGCAGAGAAGCAAAGCTGACCCTCATTTCTAACAGCATCTCTGACCGAGCTCATCCTGTAGCCCTTCCTTCCCTGCCTCCTACCTTGTTTTCCCTTTGTTCCCCATGGGCAGAAGTGTCCAGTTCCTGATTCTCCCATACAGAATTTTAGGCATACATTTACTTTTGGTATTTAACATATTTTTCCTTTTTCTAAGTTACTTTACCCCTGTTGTCCAGTTTTCTTTTTACAGCTAAATTTCTTCACATCATGACAGCTTGGAGGTGTAAATATACTTAGGTGAAAGTATACAAGAAGAAAGTATGTAGACTTTTAGGCTTTAGTTGTGATAGAGCTTTTCTGATGTCTTTTCTTATCAGAAAGCTGCCAGAGGTCCAGAGATATGTTGGGGGTTTATGATATAAAATTGCTCATAGTAATCTTTCCATTACTGCAATTTAAAAAGAATTACAGAGACGTTTAGATAATAAACTTTTAGTCACTTAATTTGTCTGTTAACAAGGTAGAGTTGACTGTCCAGATCACTGAGCTATTTGCATTTTTTCCTGCTTCATTTTTTCATCTCCTTGGCCCCACTTGTTTTTCTCAGGAGTTCAGAATCACCCATAAAACGTGAGCAATTGCCAGCAGTTTATATGTGAGGTAACAGTACCATAGAATGACAATTTTGAGCTTGGAAAATGCTCTATTTTTAGAAGAAAACAGCAGGATAGATCTAATTAGGCTGCACCAAAAGAGGAAAGTGATACAGAGATACTAAGAGAAGATGTCTTTTCCTAGAGCATACTGACATGAACTCTGGGATTGAATTAAGGAAACCAATAGATGATTGAATGAAGCAAATGAACCTCCAACAGAAAGTGAATGATTTAATTTGTAACCATTATGGGAGCTGTTACTTTTTGCCTTATATGTCTACATGGTGATCCTGGACCAAAAGCTTTCTTAAATGGGTTTTTAGTGTTATTGCAGCAATATAATAAAGGATCTGTCTGTGTGATGGTCTCTCTTAAAACTGTAGCTCTATAAGCATTGTGGCTGTATGTGACATCCCTTGATTAGTGACTACTTCACTGATGATCATAGAATCATAGAATCATAGAATACCAGGTTGGAAGGGACCTCAAGGATCATCTGGTCCAACCTTTCTAGGCAAGAAGTGATCAAAAGACTCAGGAGATAGCTGTCTAACCATCTGATCAAACCATATTAATTAACTCTACAGCTAAAATAAAATAATAACATATCAGCAGCAGTGGTTCAATTTATATAACTATTTTGTTACATTTTAGCTGTAGACCTAGTTAGTATCTTTTGATCATGTAATGCAAGATGCTGCATTGTGTTCTTTGAGAGTTGTATTAGGTTGAATTGTTAAAATCCTTCACATTTTTTCCTATATCTGGACTGCAGTGGTTGATACAGAAAGCTGCTAAGACAGAAGAACAAGACATTCCTACATGAAAAAATATGAACAACAAGCAGCACAGGACTGTGTTTGATGCATGAAAGAGCTACAAATACTGAACAGATAAAGTGAGGCTTATTAGCTCTTACTTTGTGCTTCAGGAGTTTGAATACGCTAAGAGACTAAAGAGTTCAAGTGCTGTAGCAGGAGTAATCTGGAGAGCAAGAAACATTGCCTAAGTGCCGGGACTGTCAGGCTGTCACATTCCTACCTGGCCTGGCTCTCAGACAGAAGGGCAGCCGGAGGTCTGCAAGTGTCTCGAACGCTGTGCACACCACCACCAAACTCGGAAAATGTTAACACTCCAAGGTTTGGGATTTTTTTTTTTTTTTTTTAAATAACACTTCAATGATCATAGTTAATATTCGAGCCTTAGGGTGGCTTTTTTTTTGCCTGTAATTGTAAGATATCTAGGCTGGGAATATGTTACTTGGGGAGTGTGTGTGGGGTGTCTGTTTTTCTTCTAAACTCTTGATTGAGTTTCCTGTTGCTTAATGCTAAATAGTACGCAAGGTGGGAGTCACTATCTTCTGTGGTCTGAGAAGAAGTAACTCTTCTCACAGTGAGAAGTCTCCACAGCTTTCTCATGAAAGAGAGCAAGTCTCTTGCTGTGGGCAGATTGGTGCAGTTCCCCTCAAGTTGATGAAAATCTGGCTTTAAAGAATTGTTTAGCAAGTGTTTTTTGTTTTGGACATTTTGTCATTTCAGACCACTTGTCACTATTTGTCAGTCAAACACTTCCAGCAAGCCGGGAACACTCTGTTACGGAGTCGCTGATACAAATATCCTTGTCCCAGCTAATGCAATATTAAATGCAAAAGAACTTTACAGTTTTGTGATATGCTTTCAAGTCTGAAAGAAACTCATTTTTGTTAAGGAACATGCCAGGGGTCTGGAAGCTGTCATCATATGAGACTAAAAAATATGTTGTACAACAAAGATCTTGACTTTTTAGAGTTTGGAACATTTTGGAGGGTGGCCTGGTGCTTGTCTGGTTTTAGGCTTTGGGATCGACTACCCTTTATTTGGTTGGGTTTTGTTTGGTTTTTTTTCATTTCTAAAGCTACTTCCAGTTCCATAATTTTTTCTTCAAACCTTCCTGCTTTTTTAAGGCCCCCAGTTATATTATGTGCTCCTGACTAAAGTCAGGATATATGTGTGGAGCCAAGTCTGTTCTCTTACATGCTGCTGCAAAAAAGGTCAGCTTTTTATCATTCACTTATCCCCTTGCTTTTCTATTTCTACATGAATCACTTCATCGGCAGGCTATAATTTATAGCTTCCTCCCTGTAATATAAGTGCAAACACTTAATTTTACTGACATAAATTGTATGCAAAGGACATGCTTAAAGTTAATCAGGCTTACAAGTCTGCTCTTGCAGCCTTAATTTGTACCTTATACAAGAAGAAAAATAATAAATGAAAAAAAGAATGGTATAAGGGAGTGTGACAATTAAAATGGGTGGGTAGGGAGGAGGGAGATCTTTTCCTTGGAAACCTTTTCCCTGGAAACTTAATTAACTCTGGATGAATCCCACAAAAATTCTCTATAATGAAATAATCTGCAATTTATCTCTCAGGCTGTTAACTCTTTATGTTTTGGTGAAATAAAAGAGAAATAAGTATATAACCACCCTTCTGGATATGGAATTAAAGAATAAGAAAGAAAACAAAAAGCCCTAAACAACAAGAAGAGAAGTTTATAAAATGAGAGGCACAGTGCATTGAAATTTGGGCTAGGGGGCCAGCAGGAGCCCAGCAACATGTCTGGGTAAAACAGGAAACCCCAAATCCAGTGAGCTGCTTTGTAATTTAAGATGCCAATCTCAGTGTCTGTAATGCTAGTAATGTGTAGTTTCTGAAAGCTAGGATGACACAAAACCAGTGTGGGAAGGAGGGAAAGCGACCTGCAATGTGGGATTGTTTGGCTTTTAATGAAGGATAGCTGAGAAGTTAGTTGTACCCACGCTTGTTTTTATGAATGCAGGTAACCTGATCCTGTGACATCTACGGCTGAGGCTGGCTCTGCAGCTTCCTGGGAAGCTTGGCACGGGGGCTGCTATTGTGCACAGACTCACAGGAGACACCAACCCCACCGAGGCAGCAGGCAGCCCTTGTTTGCTTTCGTCATTCAGCTTCAGAGCTGTGATTAGGTTTCTTCTCGCAAACTCATGCGTGCTTTCTCCGGAATAAACAGAGCCAGTACATGATACGTCTTTCTGTTAGTAGAGTAGCTATGTAACTTGCAATACAACTCTCTTATTTTCGGTATTATTTGGAAGTTCCAACTCATGTGCTTTAAGGAAAAGCAGCCACTGCATTCACCTACCGAAGTAAATGTACCGGCATTAGAGTTTACTGTCTTCTTCAGTGCCACCCTAATTTGCATCAGCCCCCTTAGGAGAAGGATCTTGTAGATCTGTCTGAGAATCATCACAGAGGGAAACACTAGGGACTACTTCTACCATTAACATAATTTGCCTCACAGTATCATCTGATTTTTTTTTTTTTTTAACCCAACTGAATCCTTAATTAACTTAAAAATCCCTTTGGCATCTGTTTCCCAGATACTTAAAAACAGCAGGGAGAAAAATCTTCATTGTTTTGCACGATATGCTGTCAAAACATCAATTCGAAAGAGGAGGTTCATCTAATGAATAACCACCTTGACAACAGGAAAGAAATTAGTGCTAATTATAAGCATTCTATACAATATTTTTCTCTGAAATAAAGCTCCCAAATATCTACTGGAAATCTAGCAGCTTCTCCAGACGTAATGGACCCAGTTTCCTCCCAGATGTTCATGCCATTCCCATCAGGTTGGTGGTCGTGATTTAAAATGAACGTATTCTGGCTTTTCCCATTGTACCTCAGAACTAGGAAACTCCAGCAATGGAGAACATGTTCAGAAATGCCAGGAGCACCTGCATCAGAGCCTGCCTGCTTAGTTGCCAGAGTCAGAAAAACACTCCCAAGGTAGACAGAAGATCAGTTAGTACAGCATGTCTTGCAGAAGCCTTCATTTGAAAGACTCCTATTAAGCAGAGGACTCTGAAAGAGTTGACTTAAAGCCGTGAAAACCAAAGATGGGTCTTCTGCTCTCCAAGAATATTCCTGTTGGACTACAGGAGCCAAATGGTGCAGCCTGTGAACAGCTCCCTCATCATGAGTGACCCAAGCCCGCTGATTGAATCTGTTTTGCACTAGAGCATGACAAGGAACCACGGTTTCTCTTTTCTGAAGAAACTCAGAAAAATCTTGGCTATTAATGCTTTTTAAACATGAAAACTGCCCGGTGATTTTTCTGCAATTTCTAAAATTTCATGGCCCCAGCAATAGGCACAACACATCCAGGTTTCCAAAGACTGATGTTGGTGTGTCATATCTATAAAGCAGAATATATGACTCTTGCTTTTCATGCAAGAGCAACTACTATTAAAGTAGTAGGCATATTCAGCTGCTAACATCAGCACTTATAACATTGTGATGCTTTCTTTCATTTTTACTTCTGCAGCTCAAATGAAGAAATTCCTGTGAATTGTTGATCTGTTTCTGAGTCACTTTAGAGAGAACATCACAGTCCTGGGTGAAATCTTGGACAGTGGAAAAACTCCCAAGTCAACACAGTATTTTAGTTTAAGATCCTAGTTTCTATAATTGTATGAGCTCGTTCTAGATGAGAGACCTGTGCTGTAGCTCTGAAGCCCTTTCTTCACTTTAGACTTTCGTTAGCATGGATCAAAGACAATCTTCACACAAGTTAGCTTTCTTTAATTAGCACACTCATTGACAATCATGTTGTTCTGTCAGAGCCAAAGTCAAAAGGAAAAGAGGAATATCCTCCAATTGCTTTACACTGGAAGTGATGTCAAAATCTCTTTTGTGACTCAGTAAGGTATATTGCTAAAAAGCCTACAAAACATCAGTGGCTACATATATAGATATCAGTGGCCGCATATATAGATATATATCTATCTACGTATATAGATATATATGTAGTCTTCTATTTCTGTCTACTTATGAAACCTTATAATTTCATTGTATACAAAAAGTAAGTTTAAGCAAATACAGTTAATGTGTATTTCAGAGAATTTTTATATGTGAAGATGTATTTAGAAACTAGAAGATGTACCAATAGCTATCTGTCCCTATTCACCTAGACATAGTTGAATCTGAGGCAAAATCATAGACTCATAGAACAACCCAGGTTGGAAGGGACCTCAAAAGATTGTCTGTTCCAACCTTTCATGAGAAAGGGAGCCTAGATGAGATTATCTAGCACCCTGTCCAGTCACATCTTGAAAACCTCCAGTGATAAGGACTCTACCATGTCCCTGGGCAGGTTGTTCCAGTGACTGATTGTTCTCACTGTAAAAATTTCTGTCTTATACTGAGATAAAACCTCTGCTGGTACAACTTGTACACATTGCCCCTTGTCTTTTCTATGTGGCCCCTTGTGAAGACAGAGCCTCCATCCTATTTGTAGCCTCCCTTTAAGTACTGGAATACTGTGATGAGGTCCCCCTTGAGCCTTCTCTTCTCCAGGGAGAAAAGACCTAACTAACTCCTTCATTGTTTCCTCATACAGCAGGTTCTCCAGCCCTCTGATCCTGTTCGTGGCCCTCCTTTGGACCCTCTCCAGCCTGTTTGCACCCTTCTTGCATCCTCTTGTGGGGACCAGAACTGGACACAGTACTCTAGGTGTGGCCTGATCAGCACTGAATAGAGTGGGATGATCATGTCTCTATCTCTGCTGGTAAAGCCCCTGTGGATGCAGCCCAGGATCCAATTTGCCTTCATTGGAGCAACGCACTGCTGACTCATGTCCAGCTTGTTGTCCACCAGGACCCCCATGTCCCCTTCAGCAAGGCTGCTCCCCAGCCACACAGATCCTAGCCTGTGCTGGGCTCTTGGGTTATTTTGTCCCAGGTGCAGGGCCTTGCACTTCTCTTTGTTAAACTAAAATTACTAAATTTACTGTTGCATTTTAGTTTTATCATTTAAAAAGCACCTTATTGATCAGCACAGTATGAGACTGGGATATACAAGCAGCATATGCTTCTGAAAAGGTGGTGATAATAATCAGTATTTTGTAGACCTAAGAAAAGATAAAAATTAAAAACCTCTCAGGAAACTTATAAAAAAAATCTGAGCCTGACCGAAAAGGTCCAATAGAGAAACATTCACACGAAGCTAGCTTTGGTAATAAACTTTTAATGGAACAGATTTCATACATACTAGGAAACAGGATTTCTCAGATCAACTTCCAATTTTTTCTTTCTTTAATTCATCGCTCAACTAAAACTCCGTAAGAGCCGTGAACCTTTCTTTTATAAATTTTTTGAGATCATTCTGAAAAAATCAGCTTAAAATGGCTTTAAAAATCAATTTCCAGCAAGCAACCATGTTCAAAGCATTGTTTTGGCTTGAATATAATTTTTTTAACAGAAATTGAGATCTTTCCTTCAAAAAATTTTGAAGACAGTTTAATCAGTCTGAAACATGAATGCAGATTGGAGCTAACTGAACAAATCAGATGGGCTTTTTAGAATTGGAGTGGGAGGAGTCATACTGAAACAAGTTGACAAAATAAATAGTAATTCATAAGATTTTGGTTAACCTGAATGCACTTTTTTTTTTAATCAGGCAGCATTGCCCACTTCCATACTGATGGTGATTTCAGACTGTAGCCTCAGTGAACAAGTTTGAAAACCAAACAACACTGGGTTTTGGCCAAGGGTAGAATAACGGAGCACAATCCTGTGTTGATTTACATGAAGCCACAACAGCAATGTTAGATTAAGTTAACTTGGAAATTTGGCCTACTAAGTAGTGGTCAGCTATGTGCATTGTTCAGCTCCACTAAACAGTTCATGATTCAGACAAAATTTAAAACTCTATTTGGTTGCATGCAATGAAAAGATTAGGTTTCACTCTTTCTTCCACTGAACAAGTGTAAAGTCAGCTTTTATTAGTGGTGCAATCATATCCTTTGTATTTTACCAAATAGCAAGTATTTTCAGTCAATCTTTAAGAATGTTCTTGCCCTTCTACCTGCTACAAACTGGTAATATAGCAGAATTCAAGAATAATGCTTTTTGCCATCTCCAGCTAGGTAAGGTACTCTGTCTCATTCTCGTGGGATATTATGTGAATGAAGCTATACCCATCCTTGTCACTTCATATCAGGACCAGAGTAATATACAGGATGGGAAAGGACATCCTAAATAAAGTTTGTCCCAGTGCTCTTCTTGGCACCATATCATACAACCTATTCCATAAATTCATCAAGCTCCACCTCACAACATCTCACCTGGGCACAAAGCCTGTCAGCCCTTTGGGAACACCGGCTGGTGCTACCTGTCCACTGGTGTTGGTCCCAGCTTCCCACAAGAGCACATATAAATCTACTTGCATATGACACTGATTCTTCATGCCAACAGATCCAGTACTTGCAGCATGGGTGAGTCTACCCAACATATTGCTGAGAGCTCTAGGCTGAAAACCCTCTCTTGAAAGCCTCCCTCTGAGGTGCTGGTGGTCATCCTGCTGCTCCTGAAAAGAAGCCACGTGAAGGAAACGAAGTCCTAACTCCCAGCCTGAGCCAAGGTCCTTGTCCCGCTGTGCTCACATGGCTTTGCAGACATCCCTCACACCTCTGGCTTTCCTCCCATTCACACCACACCTTGGAGGTGAGACAACCTCCTCCAGGATCATCTCACGTTAAAGTTAGGGTTTTAACAGTTTAAAGAGAAGGACAAATAGATCTCAGACCTGGGCTTTGATTTTGATTTAATGTCCAGTGTGATCTCATCCAAAGAGCAAAAATTAACTGCCTCTGATAGATGTTCCCAATGTTATTTTATATATCTATCAAAAGTACTGTGTTGATCTGAACCTACACCAAGCCAAACACATTCCACTACTAAAGTGGTATCAGATCCAAGAGCAAAGATCCCAGGGTATTATAAGGAAACTTTCTACTGACTTCAGCCTGTGCTGGCCTGAGCCCTTATTTGGCAATTTTCCTGAATGATGAAAAAGGAAAAACCAGCATGCATCTTCTCCTGGGAGACAGAAAGCATCTTGTCTGCCTCTCATTCAAGCTTCCAAACAATAATTCTCCTTTATAACTGTGTATTATTTCTGGCAATAATTATGGATATAAAGCCAGATAAGTTTGGTGTAAATTAGCATCACTCTGTGAAGTCACTGGAGCTATGCCACTATATACCAGTTGAAGGCATGGCACATAATGTGATGTCCCTGGAGCTGTGCCAATATATACCAGCTAAAGGCATGGCCCATAATTCTGTACATCAGCATCTTCGCGCTGTGCTCCTTTATCAACAGCTGCAACATATTCTAAAAACAGAAAGCAGAGTCCTGTCTTTAAAGGTCTGTGGAGCATGGGCTGTTTTCTCATTACAACTATTTTGCAGGGTCTTTGAGAAACAGACACCATATGTGATTAATGTTTCTGGGCCCCTTTCCAGTGCAAATAAGTAATAATTGTATTTGATCCATGAAGTGTCTCTTCATGTCAAAGGTGGTTTGGACCAAGTGATCTGGCATCCTTCTAAACTCTAAAAGATGTGGTGAGTTCAAGCTGCTACCTTCAGCTCCCTGTACACAGCCATTTGGTACTCAAGAGGCTCTGACCATTTTACTGCATACAAAAGGCACCTGTAACTCCTGCCTACATCTGAGGCACATTAGAAGACAGGTGCTCAAGCATAAGGGATATTTATATTTGTGCAATGATCAATATCATTGCATATGTAAATGTTTGATGAATATCACTGTATATGTAGTCATATATTATTGAAGTAACATTTTTTCCCTGCTTAAAACACCAAATTCTAAGCTCTGGAGGATATTATTAATAATATTTGCAATCTGCAGTCACTGTGTTCTGCCCTATATATTGTATTCTAATACCGGACATGAGCTTCACTCTGAGGTACTTACAACTTAATGTTGACACAGGTAGTAAAACTTTTTTTTTTTTTCTCTGCCTCATCTAATTCATTCTAGAGTTAGCTACATAGCTAAAGCTTGTAACTGCCACCTGCATACTAATACTTGAGCTGGACCCCTAAAACAATTCAAAATACAAATGAGGACAATTGCTAAGGATCAGTGTTTCCCAGCAGACAATATAACCTTTGTTCAACGGATACGTGCTTGCTTTTTGTTAGGTTTTTTTTTTTTCCCCTCTGAAAGAGCAGTAGCAAAAGCACAGCCTTCCCATTTTGTCTTGGAGCCTGAGATCATAAGACTGTTGAGTGCGATTTCTTGCCTTATCTAAACCTCTCAGTGATGGTCGCTCGGGAACAGACAGGCAATACCACAGACGTTCCCAGGCAGGAAAAAGTGGCCCCAGAGGAAAAGATTGAGCAGGTCTTTGCTTAAATGGATCTGACAGCTTTGCTTAGAGAAAGATGTTTGTCCCTGTTTATGGACGTGTCCTTTTCCCCCCTTATGATTCCCAGGACCAGCGTTACTTTTTACTGCGTGTCTGACTGTCTGGGTAGGGAGCCTGAGGGTCGTGTGTCCCGCAGGCGGTAGGGATGGGTGAGAAACAAATCCACCAAGGCTTCTATTCACAAAGGGCTTCAGTCTTTTCCATAACATTTCCATTATTCTATTTAAAGTTTAATACCCCAATGATGGGAGTCTTTCCATTTATTTCAATGGAAGTAGGGTCAGTGGCTGCCCTAACCTGCACATGCATATGTATTTTCACATGAACCCTCCTCAGGGTGGAAGACCAAAAATGTCAAAAACATTTTGCTGGTATTTAAGTTACAAAATGGAAATCAATTGTTAATAAACTGCTTACCCAGATTCGCAAATTTGTTTTTCAAGTTGTGCTTTATATTCTTTTACCTGTCAGATATGATAGGCACTGTATTATTTTCAAAACTGAAATATTCTGTGGACTATTTTTTGCTGTCAGTATTTACATTTTGAGTGCATCTAGCACAAGTAAATGAATCTTCAGTCAGAGTTTAATTTTAGAGAGGATATATGGTATCTTGCTTGAAGATATTCTTAATCAGTCAGATTTGTCCTGACTTTCAACTCCAGATAGGAAAACAGACTATTTTATCACAAGGTTTTACTGTGTGTAGATTTTAGTGCCAACCAAAAACTCCTCCCAGTATCTTAGTTATTAAAGTCACATTTGCTGGTGATTATAGCTATTTCCTGCATAAAATGAAGTTTCCACGAATACTTAATAAGTCAAAAGAAGTCAAATAAATGGCATGCCTCTGGAAATATGAAATAAATTAATATTTTTCTGAGACTTGAGTATCTCTGTGCACTGGGCTAAATGTGTGCAGGAGCTTGTGTTTATTCCTGATAAAGTCTAAAACATCCTGGGTCTAATTAAGCTTCCCCAAATACATTGTTCCCATCCTCCAAGATGCTGGAAAAAATGCAGTTTTCAAAGCTGGGACTGAACACTGTTTCCTGTCCTTTCCCAGCTACAGTGCCTGATGGGAGACCATCTCTTACCTCTGATATTTCTCAGGGAGATCCCTTGTTCCCATCTTCCCCTGCTATCATACAAATCTTAGCAGGACAGCAATGTAAACAACCCCCTGGCTGGATCCTGGATGATCCCAGTATTGATGGAACACAGAGGTAGGACATGAGGGCCTTGAAGGACAGGGGCTCATAAGAGTTCATACAACAGAGAAGAAGGAGCGAGTCAGCCACTGCACACAGTGGAGTATGTTTAGTTAATAACAGCAGCTCTGTCTTTGCTCTCTCCTCTTTGGTGTAGAGGAGCCAGCCACCTTTCACCACTAGATAGATACAAAAATAAGCCTTCTGCTGTGGTCATAATATATGAATTTTAAACGCTCTTTAAAAACCCAGAGATTTTTATAATATCTGCAGTTACTTTAGTCAGTGTTTTTGCTGAGATTTTTGCTATAAACTTTTGTATAACACATATATCATATATAACTTATTTTTTTCTAAATGCTTATCCAACAGATACCTTTTTTTAATACTGTGGCTGTAAATCAGAGAAATAAGGTGGTTGTAAAATTATTGATATTGACTTCAGTCCACATATTGTAGGAATAATCTTTTGAAAGTGCACTAGGCTAGTCAGAGATTAAAGGAACTTTAAAAAATGACAAAACAAAACAAATCAAAACAAAAAGTTATTTCAATGCTTTTTCTTCCCGTTCCCACAATCTTGTATTTCTGAAATAAGCGCCTGCAGGACTGGATCCAAACCTCTTTGAAGCTGAAGAGAAACGTGCTGTGGAGCTTTTGTCTGAGCTCTGTGGGTGCTCCCTGTGCCCCAGGTTTAGAAGCCCACCATAGCTGCCCACTGCAGAGTGGCTACACTTGGTGGCTGCAAGAAGTTGATTAACACAGTGATTTGGATCCTGATGGTCTTGTGCCTTTTATGTTAACTTTCTTTCATAAGGACAAAAGAAGGTATCTTTCCCTTGACTTCAGTGAATGTGAGTAAAGCCCAATGTAAGAAGAGTATTTTGGAACAGCCATAATCACTGTCAATGAAGAAGAAAAATCTAATAAGCCACAGCAGTATTACAGTTCACAAAACAAATGAGAGAGACTTGAAGGAAAGCTTGAAGTCCACAGTCAAAAAAATAAAAGCATAATCCTTGATGCAGATAGAAACAATTATTTGCCTGCAGCTTTTCACTGGAAAGCACCACAAACTTGTGAACACGGACAGAGTATGATCTATTTAGTTACTAGTGGCCACACCCCACCAAATAATGGCAGAGTTTTAATTATATTGAGCCATGTCCTAAGGTCCTAATTCATTTTTAACTCTGGCAAACTGTCATGAAGTTGATCAAAGGTAGCAACTGAAGGACTTGGCCTATTGTAGTTTACAAACAGGCATCCACCACATAATTCTCTGAGTAGATTTGGCCAAATGGGTTTGGGCAGCTGCAAATTAGAGTGGAGTTTTTCTGGTTTGTCCTCCTTAATGAAAAACTCATTAAAAATCCCAGGGATACAAATGATTTGAAAAAGGCAACATAATCAAGGCCCTCAGTGTCCACCTGACTCATTTTTCACATCTGAAAAGTCTTTCTTCTCGATCCAGCCAAGCTTTCAGCAAACACTTCTGTACACAGCTGAGTTTGGCAATCACTCCCAGGAGTGCAGCTAAACGGATATTGTCATGACATAGTGTGACATGCTTGCCTTGGATATCAGTACAAGGAGTATAAAGGTCCCCATCTACCAGCTTTTGCCCCCAGCTTCAAGAATTTTCACAGGTGGTTGCCTGTTCTCCAGCCCACGTACAATATTTTCACGCCATGTATATCACTGCTTGTTGACTGGAGGAAGAAGACAATTCCAGATGGATTTCTGCACCTGGTTACTCTCCTTAGGAACCCTCCAGAGAGTTCATGGGTTGAGGTGGGCTCATAAAGGGGACAGGCAGGATCCACAGTCCTTTGGCTACAGATAACATTGCAGCTGAGACGAGTATGATTTGTCAACAAACATTGACCTGCTTACTTTTTTCCCTGCTGTTTCTTCCAGCAAAATATCTGCAGGTAGTTTGCCATTGTCTCAGGTTTACTCCTGGTGAAGTAGAACATGCGGGAGCTCTCCAACATTTCTAAAATGTCATGTGCAAATGCAATCATCCCCCTGTGCAACAGTTTGCTTAATCTCTGAAAATGGGAATGAAGCAGCTACCTTTTGCTGCTTTCCCTCCTCCTCGGTGTGAGCCTTTGGACTATTGGGAAGGTGAGAGACGTCGGAGGCTTCCAAAATAGCCCAGGCTGTGACACTTACTCAGTTTCCCTCCTCATCTGCCAGGGGGCTCACAAACACCCCGTGAAGTTTCTGAACAGCCTCCTGTTGGCTTCAGTGGGCGTTGGATTGGGCCCACAGGCACAACTCCAAGTCTATTCCCAGTGAGGCGGTGTTTCTGGCCTCTGTTAATTGGGAACTTGGAATCCCCTGCTCGTTTCCAAACCTAAGGGCTCCAGCTAGGGCGTACAAAGTGCTTGAGCCATGCCAAGAAGCCAACTAGAATAATTTTCTTCGCGAGAGTTAATTATGTTAAATTGGGTGCCCTGCTCCGAGGGATTCAACCACAGAGGCAAGCACGAGAGAAGGAGTCTAGCCAGTTTTGCATGAGAGATAGTGAGGACTGTGATTATGCTGGTCTGTGAGAAATCTGGGGCTGGCGAGCAATCTGCGCATGATGTCATCTTTCCCGGACTTGTGAAAAGGTTGCAAGGACCTGCTGCAACCCTCCCAGAAAGGCTTGGTCTTGTTCCTCCTGGATTTGGAGTGTATGGCTGCCTGGGCACACAGCTCATTAGGGAGATATGTGCAAGGCAAACAAACCCCACTCCAAGAGCATGTTTATCTCATGGCACAGAATGCCGCATGCCCGCAGATCAAAGCCGGTGGGAACAGATGCTGTTAGCAGAGCAGCAGCTGCACTCAGATCCTGTCCACACCCTTCCCGTTTGCAGTGGCCTACCCGGGGGCTATTATGTTCCCAACAGGGCGATGATTGCCCCTCCTTCCCACCCCTGCTGCCATTCTCTGGGGAGGGCGTACCGGCACTCGCCTCGCTGTCTGCCTTCGGGTTCTCATTGTTTCTTTCAGAAGGTGCAGATAGCGGGCTAGACGCTCCTTGGCTGGTGCTCTGATAAGGGTCTGGAAATTGTTCTCATGTGTTACACAGAATCCCGCTTGAAAGAAGGAACTCTACCCAAAATAACAAAACTGACCTCGGAGGTCATTATTTTCTTTTAAGGAAGGAGCTTGCGCCTGTCCAGATTGGAAAAAAAAAGGTCAGTGTGGCCAGACTGTTTTCTACTGCACTGGAGTAAGGTGGCCCTACAGTTAGTGATGTTACTGTGCTTACCTGCAAGTGCTCTGGAGGCCAGATTCCAGCTCTGCATGCAAGGAAATCTCTATTTCCTCACTGTCCTGCAATTCCGCCTGTTGTCCAAGTCATTTGCATCAAGTTTGGCTTAACCAAACTAACCCCAACTTTAAACAAGAGTAGTGTAGTCTTTCTCGCAGTAGTGTAGAAAGAACTGCGTTCATTGTAAAAGGAGGTGACTTGGAAAGCAGGTGTTCAATGAGAGGACCTGGGTGAGAAGGAGGCGTGTTCCTTTTCAGCCTGGCTGTCTAATAACCTTTGAGTCCATTAGTTTATGATGGATTCAACCTATAAAACGCAGCAGACTTGACTCCGACTTTCACTTGTGAAAACCAGGAATAATTGCCACAGGCACCAATGGGGCTAATCAGTGGAATTTAGATTTTAAAATGCCTTCTGATTTGTATCTGTAGCAAAAACAGAAGTCCTTCAGGCAGCTTTGGTCTGGCATTGCCAAGTGGTAACACAAGCATTCCTACAGGTAAAGCATTTCCCACCCTGCTTCCAGGGTGAAGCCTAATTAGTTTGAAAGAGTCATCATGTTCAAAAGTCCATTTTAAACACACTGCTGGCAGGTAGTTTGCGGTTTATTTTTCCATGGCGCTTGCAAGTTTAACAGCAAAACTAACACAACTGGATATAATCTAAGGTCACTCCTCTCACTCAGGACAAATATGATGTTATACCAAAATTCTAGGTTGCCCACTAGCTTAGCTTCTTGACAAGTCTTTGCTTGCTGTCTTACTGTCTCATATAGGTGAAAAAAAGCAGCAAACAGATTGATGGCAAAAAAGTCAATTGCATTACCTCACATCAAAGAGAACCATAGGATGCTCCAAGTAACCCAGCCTGCATGAGTGAGTTGACAAAATAATGATAAAAACACAACGGGCTGATAAAGTATGCTTTTGTATTTTAGGATCTCCTGAAGAGAAGAGACAATCTGAACTACTTTTTCAAAAACTGATTTGTAAATTAACTCTTTCAGAGTTACAGCAGAAAGTGGCAGACACTTGTGCACCATGGGGACTATGTTGGACCATGGGGCACCTCTTCTGTAATATGCTTGTTCAGCTTCCCCTGAAAGCTCTGGTCCTTGCCCACTCTTCAAGACAGGATATTGGATCACATAGAGAGCTTTTGCCATTTCTAATGTCCCCAACATCTTTGCATTATACTTTTCACAATTCAACTTCTATCCTTACAACCCACCATCAAACCCTCTAGATCATGGCTTTTAATGGGAGTTCCAAACATGCTGGCATCCACGGCTGTATCTATGATAATAAAACATGCTGAGATCTGGGAACTCAGCATGAAATGAGTCATGAACATTTTTAACTTTCTGAAAGGTCCCTGGAGCAGCTTAGTGTGGTGGTGCAATCCCCCCCCAACCACTCATTCGTGACACTTAGCCACGCCAATTAGCAATTATCCCAAGGAGTTCCTGGTCATGGCTCACGCATGGCCTGTTCCTGACAGGCAGCCTACCCATGGCCACTCTGCTTTGGAGGTTAAGAGAGTTTAATAGTTACGGACGTGACCAGGCTGTGTCTCCAGCTTCAGGGCCAGAGAACGGGCTTTAGCACTGTTTAGTTTACTGATATAGATGTAGCCAGTGGCTTAAAAAAAGCCCCTTCGTGTTTTCTTGATTAACCTTTCCTTGAAATAATACTGCAGAGGGAAACTCCCTGCCTACAAATCCTAGATCAGGCTCTCTCTTTCCTGGGTATTTTCTCATTATTCATTTGTTATTTTCCCTGACAGCTTATTTGTTTTCCCAGTTGTACTTGCCTATCTGCCAGCTTGTGCAAGTCTAACTGTCCTTTCCCATTTCCTCTGTCTCTGGTGTTTCCTCTCTCATCATCATTTTACACTGTGGCATTTGTGGAAGTGGCTTTCCTTTCTCATCATTGTGGCCAGTACGTGCGGACTGCAGCCACGCAAGCGGGAATGGGGAGGAAGGCAGCTCTGCCTGGCGTTCGGTGTTGGTCCCTCTCCTGCGCAGGGCCTGTCCCGTGCTGCAGCCATGGGCTGGAGGTGAACTGCTACAAACAGGGTTTTCTCCCAGGAGAAGAAGAAAAGGCCAAGAGACTCGGTGTTTCACAGTGATCAAAATAAGGGGAAATTATTTATAGTGGTAAATTGGCAAGGTATGTTGAACAAGAAAAGCAATTCTTTGTAAAGTTTTGGGGTTGGCAGGACCATCTGGGTTATGCTGGCTTTCTGCACAGCACTGGCCACAGGATCTCAGCTGTATCTTAGAGTTGAGTTCCTACTTTTAGAAGGTGAATCGTTTCTGACAGTTTGCAAATACATTAGACTTAAAAAGGTATGGCTTCTGATCTCTGCTGTCAGGATTATTTGGGGTTTTCATTTTTTTCACCCAAAGTCTCTGTAAGGCAAGAAGCTGGTCTCTATCCTGCCTTGCACCATTTGCTCCCCCGCACAGTGCCACAGCATCAGCAGGACAGTGCAAAATATCCCCCAGGCACACACAACAGTCTGCCAGGATGGGATGCCCAGCTTCAAATGCCTTGAATCCCTTCCCACTGCGGGACGAGTTGCCAGGTTTCTTTTCTTTGAGTGGTCAGAGTAAGAGTACCATCTAAGCAAGAGGACCATCAGATGCAATGTGGCAGCAGCCGCAATGTGCCCATCTCATTTTGCTCAGAGAAGTCCCACACAAGGACAGACTGTCTCTCCTCCCTGGAGGAAGACAACAGCTTTGCATCCCTAACCCTGGTTCTGACAGCTGGAATTAGACAGGAGTTCCAACACAGTTCTACAGTTTTTTTTTTTAATTATCTGACCATAGATGGCTTTCTGATCGAGGCACTCAGCACACTTCATTGAAGTGGTGGAGAGGTGTAACTCTGACCTTCAGGTGACATTCTGGGGGCCAAGCACCCATTTTGTAGGTGTGTGTGGATCTAGCTCCAAACAGCTCTACTAACTGTGAAATACAATTCAGGGAGCTAAAACCCACAGAAGGAAAGCAGCAACACAGATATTAATGAAACAACTGCCTTATGACTGCCATCCCCACACCTAGCCCAGGTCAAGAAACTAACAGGAAAGAACTTGTGTATTTACAATACAACACAATCAAGCAATAATACCAAAATATTTTGGAAGACAAGCGACCATTGTGTGCATGGCTGCATGCGTACGCACGTGTGGCAAGTGCAGGCACGCAGGCACACACACTGCAGAGGGCATGAGGTGCCAGAATGCTGCAAAGTCTGGTTGCAGAGAAGTGACATTTTGGTGTGTTTTCTAGGTAACAAATGAAAAAAAGTTTCTCAAACACCATTCAGGATCCCAGCATAAGCCAAGAGCCACTATATATATATGTAGCTGTGTGTTTCAGCCTCCTGAAGACTGTTCCTGGCAGAATGGCAGAGTATAGCATGGTATACAAGAGCTCCATATCTTTTTGTTTTTAACAGTGAATGAGAGTGTTACTGAATAGTTAATAACATACAAAACTGAAGAAGTTATGTTTTATCTTGTTTTGATGGCTATGCTGGGACCAATCTCTCTTAGATTTCCTAAGAAGCCCTGCTAGCTAGTCCATAGGTTTCACTTAGGTTCTGCATGCAAAGAATGAAGAATTTGATACAGAAAGTGCTTGTTTGTGCCAAGAATCATGGTATTGCTGTCACAGGAACTGGCATTGAGAAACTCCAAGACTGAGCTGATATTTGAAGAAATCTCTGTGCTCTTACAAGATGAAATAGCAAGGAAATTGAGCTGTAAGACTCTCCCCAGGAGGACAGAGAAGGACGCTCCTGGAACTCACCTTCTGCTTATCTGGAGCCTTGACCCCAGCCTGCACCATTTGATCCGCATGCCTGCGACTGCTGGAGACTTATCTCTTGCAGCAGGAATTTGCCTGTGCCTCATGCACCCATCTTACAGCCCACTTACAAACTGGATTATGGGACTAACACTTCAACACTCACAAGTGGGAAACCTGAGAGCAGGTCATGGTCTCCATCACAGGCGAGGTGTAACAGAGTCAAGTGGGAGGTCAAGCAGAACTAACTGGGTGAGGTGCAGCATATTTCATGACTCTTCCCAGCTGTAGAGAAGCTAAGTGTTTGTCAGTGTAAAGGATCACCAGAAGCATGTTTAGTAGCTTAATAATGAATTATGTAATTGAATGTAAGTCATTTTATCTTCCTTCTATCCTTCCCAAATTTGATCTTTACAATACAATTTTAGACAAGTAATGGAATACAATTTGATGTTAATTTATCTTTTTTTATCACCTTGATTGCAGGATAGCATAGGTATTTTCTGGCACTGCCAGCCAGCTGTTTTCTATATAAGTTCCAAGAGGCAATGTTTCTTTGTGAGCCAATAGCAGAGATGTCAACACACACGTAGACTGCATGTTTATGTTGCACCACAAATTACAGAAATGTCCCTTTTAATGTATGAGAATGGAGTCCCATCCTCTGATGAAGAAAACCTAGTTTAGTTTGCAGCTTGTTACCATTCTCTCAAGAAAAGTTATAGCATTTACAAGAATCTGTGGCTCCTTTGAGTATAATTCATCTGGCAGACAGGTTCAGGTTTAGCATTGTCCTTTGTAGGCTTCATTATCTAGATACTCCATACTGTCTGAACCACCAACTTACTTTTCATCAGATATACCTACCCTTCCTTTTACACATTCTCTAGTGAAGCACAGCATACTTTCACACTAAAAGTGTTCCTCACTCCTGTAGGCTGCTTATCTGAAGTGATTTTTTTCAGATCATACCTTAGAAGCAAAAACAAAACAAAGGAAAAGAAATTAGGATGAAGCTCAGTCTCCCAAGCTGCCAGATGGGCAGCTCAATATCTGGTATGTGCCTTCAAATGGTAATCTGGGGGATCTCTCTTAGCCAAGTGCACTATTGTCACTCAGACATTTAATCTCATCACAGCTATAGCACCTGTAGAAACTCTGTAGTAGATAACAGTCTATTATTGATTGAACCTGAACACCATTAGGAAGTGTTATCCTACAGAAGAAGATAGCCACCTCAGATGTGGTTGGGGTTAGGTTCACAAGGAGGATTTCAGCATTGAAATGCTTACAGCTGTAGGAGCATTGAGCTGCAGTGGGGTCCTTAGCATCCAGGCTGGGTACTGGGACTCTGTACAGCAGCCTGGGAGAATCAGATACCAAAGACAGGAAGGGCGGATATCGTCCAGCTAGAGTGTGGGACTGCGTCTGCTAAGCAAAGGGATATGCTTAAAACTTAGTCGGAATCTCAGCTGAACTTGTGAAGAGATGTCAGCTCAGCCCTCAAAGTGTTTAGGTCCATGAGCCCCTTGGAAATTAAGAATTAGTCATAATAAGTTCTTGTGGATCTGGTCAGTAAGAACTGAGGTACTCACTGTTGTGTGGATATCAAAAGAGAAGCCACCGACTAGAGATGAGGCCAGCAGCTGGCCTTGTGATGCCCCAGGAGACTTATCTCCCTGAAGATGAAAGGCACAGCAGCCGGTGCTGCCTGAGCCAGTGGGGAGTGCTGGGGAAGGGGAAGATGTCTCCATCCCCGGAGGAGTCAGCAGGTACCTTTGGTACCCAGGCAAGGTACCTAGTCTCCCAGTGAGGGCACAGGAAGGCACCTGGATCTGATGAGGATTTACAGCCCAGAGGTTAGAAGGCTCCTCAGAGTCATCTCCGAAGTCTATAAGGATTCAGGCCCACATTTTTCACCTTCCCAGATCATCCTTCAGCCAGCAAGACTGCTTGGACTAGGGAGACCGGGAAACACAGCCTTCTCCAAAAGCAGTGGCAAGTCACAGAAAAGAAAGGAATGGACATACTATAAAACTATAAGAGTTGTTTGAGAGGAGACTTGTCTTCTGTCTAAGATGAAATATGAGCTAGATGACAATTTTTTTGTCCAGTATATTATATTCTGGTCCACAATTATTTCTCGTCCTTCCTCTCCCATACTGGGATATTAGTAATTTTCCGCATCTACTGTATGTGGCAGTCCCAAGTCAGTGCTTAGGATAGATTTATTTGTCAAAACTCTTTTGTTGTATTTGAACATATTGATCCTTCCCACTGCACCACTACCAATGATGTCATTATTCTAAGCCAAACCTAACGATTTACTCTTGCTTATGATTTATAGGCTTCCAGGCTTTTTATAGAGCTCAGTGTTTCTTAAGGCTTGTGCTGGGGCAGTTGTCTCTTCCAGTTTACCCTCTTGGCTAGCTGGCAGTCAGCGAAAAATATTTCTTCAAAATGGCAGGGGCTTTCCTGAGCAACGTCTCAAGCAACGTCTTAAGTTATTAACTACTGCGGGGGAGAGAGGAGCGGGCAAAGGCGGGAGGCTGCGATCACTGCAAGCAAGCATTCAGTTTTGCCTGGTGACACATGGCTTTCTAAATTAGAGGGCTCTGAATAAAATAAAAAATATCAAAGCCATGTGTCTGCTTGTGGGTGCCACATTCTTTAAGATCACAGTGGCTGTCCTTCTGCACGAATGTCACAGAAACGGCTTGGTTTCATCCCGCTTGAATGATGTGGCAATATTGTGAAACGCGGGGTGGAAAGGCGTCCCGAAAACAGTCAAGCGAAGAAACCACTGGAGAGCTGGAAAGCGGCTGTAGAGACCCAAGTGCTGTCACTTTAAAAAGGCGACGGGCCTCGGCGCCTTTGAAATCATTTATCACAGAAGCCGTAACATCTGCCACCATCTTGGATTCATTCGAGAAGTGCGTCTCAGTAGCCATTTTAAAAATGTTTGTTTTCAATTCAAAACACATAATTAAGTACAGGCCAGGGTAGAATATATGCCTTAAGCTGCTTTCCCTCACCCCAGTTCAGAGCATGGCTTTTTCACAACTATGCGCTTTGAATTGAAAGCTTTCTTTTCTTTCTTTTCTTTTTTTTTTCTACAGGGCCTGCTGTTTCTCAAGAATAAACTGAAAGTAAGGCTGCAGATTTAAAGGAGCCTGTCCGATAGGAGCCTGAGCATCCTGGGGCCAAAGGGACAGTCCAGCCTCTCAGGGCTCTGAGTGGCTCCTTCCTCCAGCAGGGACAGAGCTTCACCCCAGCAAACCACAGATGAAGCCTTGCTGTCGGATAACTAGGCTATGCTTTGTGTTTAATTAAGCCATGTCCCATTTCGTAGGGAAGAGACACTCAGATGATTTGTGGTTGTGGAAGGAATGAGCGACCTTGTTACCAGTCTCCAGAGAGGCTACCAAAAAGGTAGTTATGTCCTTAATATACTGTCATAGAATCATAGAATCATAGAATCATTAAGGTTGGAAAAGACCTTTAAGATCATCATCAAGTCCAACCGTTAACCTAGCACTGCCAAGTCCACCACTAAACCATGACCCTAAGCACCACATCTACACATCTTTTAAATGTCTCCAGGGATGGGGACTCCACCACTTCCCTGGGCAGCCTGTTCCAATGCTTGACCACCCTTTTGGTGAAGAATTTTTTCCCAATATCCAATCTAAACGTCCCCTGGTGCAACTTGAGGCCGTTTCCTCTTGTCCTATCACTTGTTACTTGGGAGAAGAGACCAACCCCCACCTCACTATAACCTGCTTTCAGGTAGTTGTAGAGAGCAGTAAGGTCTCCCCTCAGCCTCCTTTTCTCCAGACTAAACAACCCCAGCTCCCTCAGCTGCTCCTCATAAGACTTGTGCTCTAGACCCTTCACCAGCTTCGTTGCACTTCTTTGGACATGCTCCAGCACCTCGATGTCCTTCTTGTAGTGAGTGTCCTTAATAGACTATTCATATCCTTTTTCCATACTTTCTAGGAGGCACTTCAGAGGGACATTGTGAAGACAGTACTTGTCTGTTTACATTGCCTTCAGTTCAGCCAACTTTTAGCACCATCACTGACACGTTGCAAACAAGCCTGGGGAAAAGACGAGCAAATGCTCAGGAATGAGCAGCTCCAGACCAGCTGGGGATGGGCTGGTCCTGCAGCTCTAACATTATCTCCTAAACAGACGGGAAGAAAAGCAAGTCACTGATACGGGGATGAGTTAGAAGCTAAGGTAGTGTAGGTCTCGGTCCACTGCTCCAGAAAAGAAGAGGTTTTAGTGTGAGGTTTGGAAAAATCCAGAAAAGTTTTTAAGCAGCTCTGAATTCTGTTCCCCTTTGTGAGTCTGAGCCTCCAGTTTCCAGGTGCCTCAAATTCTCCATCTGAAAACATAAGTCACATAAGTTCCCTGAATGACCACGGTGCTCAGACGCTGGGGCTACATGTGTGCTGGTACGCCATCCCCTTTCCTCAGTCCAGGCGGGCACAAGGGAGTAGGTAGGTCATGCACGCGGATGCTTAGCCCCACAGACCTGACCCCCACCCCCCTGAGCACTGTGGTTCTCAAGCTGAGGAAAATCAGGTATATGCATGGGCCAGGACCTGCAGCATGCTTTAACCACTGATTTTCAGGCTGAGGTGGTTTCTGAGTGATTTGGGGACTGGGACTTTGTAATGTGTCATGGTGAGCAACTATATGCAGCTTATATTAATGAAAACCAGAAATAGCTAATCTCAGATTTCAATGACTCCGTGCTTTTAAACATGACATCTTTATTTTAAAACACAATGCGTACAAGGCAGTTTTTCTTTCCTGAAGGTGCCTGGCAAAAGCTGAATTCAGAACTATGCAAAGAGAGGAGACCCCCTGATACATCTGCAGTGAAATGAAGAAGCAATGAGGTTTTGAATAACTTATGCTACAGGCTGCTCTGGGAGATACCTATTTTTGCACCAACAAATATGTTGTTGCACTAATGATGAAATATATTCACAGTTCTGGCAGTGTTTTGATTAAAAGAGGAAAAAATGGAGGAAAGAAGAGGAAATTAATGAGAATACTCTATTACTAATGGCAGGGTGCCTGCAAGAGACACCTTCTGTCTGTGGTCATGGTATTGTACAAAGGAGATGGGATGCATCTGTGTTTAAAATAAAAGGAGCTGCTTGGTGTGCATGCTCCTGGCGTGTGTTTGGGAATAGACTGCAATTCTCATTTGGGGAAACCGAAAGCAGAAAAAGCGAGATACCTGCTGCTACTTGAGCTAGCGCTTCCTAAACATGAAGCCAAAGCATGCTTTTAATTTTTGACTACACCCATCTTTTTGAAGTGTCCTGTAACCGTTTGAGGGGGGATGTTGGTCTAGATTTCAAGGAGGAGGGGATTTCCTTTCTTTTTTCTAACAAATCTGTTTTTCACGGGCTTTCTTCTTTGGGCACGCATTCCAGCATTACAGATGAGCGCTGAAATTACAGGGGTGAGAACACAACCAGGAATGAGTAACATGCAGCCATATGCGCAAAACAGAAAACATCCTCTTTGACTAGGTGATAATTAGAAAGGCTGCTGCATTGCCGTGTACACAAACAAAGCACGTCCCCTTCGGGAATGTATTTTCTTTCCTCTGATGTGAAAACATTAATGTTTTTTTTGTGGAGGACAGATTTTTAACTGCTCACTGACCTATTTTTAAATAAAACTTCTGCCTGGGCCAGCAGCTGCTTCCAGCTACAGGAATATGACCACTGCCCAAATGGGTCTAGCTGGGACATTGGAGAACTGAACTAAGTGTCTGATTAGAAAGGGTTGATAACTTATCAGTGCTCCGTGTTACTTGACTAAAGCCAATTAAAGGTCTCTTGGAAGTAAGCTACTATCTCCTCATCTTCAGCAGAAACATACAAACTGATAACCCCGTAGCCAGAGCTGGTGACTGACAGGCTGAGTCAACTATAAGCCACTGACTTTTTCTTCCATTATAAGGGTCATCTTCCCCTAATATGCTTCGGTTGTGCTGAATGCATGGGTTTTCTTCCACATCCGACCGAACCTCTGCATTTCCTGACCATGGTCTGACCATAACTCCATCAGCCTAGGATGACCCACACAGAAAAACCATATCTCACAACACAGGCTGTAAGGGAATACTTTATGAGTAGTTGTGGATATACAGTTAACAGACATGAATATGAACCTTTCAGATTAAATGTATGGCAGGTTGAGACAGTATGCCTTTGGATGTCTTGCGATGTCAAGTGTGACATATCCTTGCATTTTTTTAGGGGAAAGGAAGGAATATACTTTGAAAAGAAAGAAAGGAGGAAGGAAGGAGGGAAGGAAAAAGAGAGGAAGGGAAAAAGGGAGAAAAAAATTAAAAGAAAGAAAGGAAAGAAAGAAAAGAGGAAAGAAAAGAGGAAAGAAAAGAGGAAATACATTTTTTTATATCCTTCCTGTGTGCATTGGCTGCTTGAAGAGCTGTAATCACAGAGCCAACCCCTCTTGCCAGGGCGCAGCACAGGAAGGCTGATGGAGTTGACCCTCTCCAGCCGACCCCGGTTACTGTTCTGGTCTAAATGGAGGCAAAAGTATCACAGCAACACTTAATGTGTCAGGGAAATCATATGTAAATTAAGCTAAAAGACATGTTAAATAGTTGCAGTTCTTGCTGGTAGATAATTATTTAAAGTTCTGTGTGATCTCCAGGAAAAGGGAAGTATGTGAATTCAAAGCATTACTCATTAAGGAGTATGCAAACGTTAATATAGTAAGGAGGATATTAAGGTCAAAGCTGAACCTTCATTTAGGTTTTATGTTTTTATTTAGACTTACTAAACATTCTACCTTGCATTCTACAGAGAAAAGGACAGAGCCTAATAAAAGTTAACATGTCTTTTAAAGTTGCTACTATCAGCAAGAGAAGAAGAGGCAAGATAGCATCTGCTTTCAAAACACATCACTTTCAATATTTGGATGTGATTTTGTATTCAACCAAAGCAAAAAAAGGAGATCATTTGATGAAAAGGTTCAACAGAATTTAAATGCAAATTGTGTAAGAGCACAAAATGTTTTCTGCCTTCCATATACAGTGGTAGCAGCAGGCTAACACTGATGCATTTAAATGTATTCAAAATGTGTAATTTGCATTTTCTCCCAAAGTTTTAGAATATACACACAGCTCTCAAAAGGGGCTTTTAAACTGAGATTTATGTAGGATTCGCAAAACACGCTCCTAAAAGAGCACAGTTTAAGAACTAAAAAATTTTGTGCACAAATTTCCAAATAACCAAAATTGTGTTCTGTGAGGCACTAAATGCCATTACATGCTAACATCACTGCATGTAACAACACTCAGGTAGGAAGCAGTTATCATCTTGCATGGTTTAAGGAGATGCAGTAATGATCAGGTTTGCAACAGGGTTTGTATTTTTTAATGCAGGTATATGCAACAGCATTTAGTGTTTCTGCAGTGTGCCACATCCCAGCATGATCAGGTCCTGATTCAACACAATTCATAATAACGTACCCAAGTGTTATTACCTAGCAGAACACATCAGTGCAAGTCAACCTTCAGTCCTACCAAACTCGGCAGGTCTCCATCACCTGTTTAGAGCCAAGCGCAGGCTAAGGTGGTGTATTCGGGATCAGGGACACCCTTCCTCACCCGATATGGCTGGGGTAGGTCCTGCAGCAAAAGGCTGGGAATCCCTTTGGCCGACCACCGAAGGCAGTCAGGAATGCAGGGCAGCCCGTGCCCTCGGCAGAGCCGCCATGGCAGCCTGGGGAGTGGCCGGGCCCCACCAGGGACAGGGATAGGGGCAGGGATGGCTGGGGGCTGTGGGGCAGCGAGGCAGCGGGGAGGCTGCCCCACACCTGGTGCAGCCCCACCAGCTCAGAGCCAGATGCGATTGGCTTTCCTGGGACTGCAGGAGCATGAGGTTTTCCACAAATCCACAAGAACAAAGGAAACAAAGCACACGGTTTCATCTTAATTACAACACACGATACAAGAAAAGGCTTTTTCATTTTAAAGGTATGTAACCAATTCTTAGCTAAAACATTTTTCTGAACTGGAGCTGCTCCCAAAGTAATGCCCCACAGTAGCAGTTTTAAGTCATAAAGAATCCAAGGTCTTGCTAAAGTTTAAAAAAAAAGTAGGGGCAAAGCAGTGTCACTGGGCTGAAATTCCTTTGACAGATGTAAAGGTCTTGATGACAGTTATTTTCCAGGTCTGCAGCTCAGCAATCGTGCCTCTGAACGGTTTCCCACGTGAAGTGTTTGAAGAAGCGGTCGACGTGTGACTGATCTCTAAGGCTCACCGCCTGGCCTTCCTTAAGGATGAGGCAGAGACAGAAGGAAAGGTGATGCTGATAAGGGAATCTGAACCAAATGTTGTCACGTTCTAGAGATGGTTAGATGCCCTTGCTGTGACTTATTACACAACCTGAGAGTGGAAAAGGAAAACCTAGGATGAAATGTAGCCACAAGAGGGGGAGATGCTTTTTAACCAAAGAGCAAAAGCCAAGAGAGAAATTGTTGTTGATGCTTAAGATTGGGTCGGGCATTAGAGCATTCTCTGTGCTGTGGGATAGATGTGATGCTGCAGTAAATCTTCCCCCAAATCAGGCCTCCTGTGACCTGCATTTATATCTTCACAAGCTGCTGATTCTATAAAAAAGCTTGTCTTTAATAAAGAACAGGACAATGCATTTAAAAGGCATTTTTGATCAATCTATCTGATTTGTTTCAGATTTTACCTTTTTCCTTGCATACATTAATGAATGAAAGCTTTGAAGCCTAATGTACGTAATAGAATTAATAGACTTAAATTTGAAACCCTCTCTAAACTTCAAGAAAAATATTTGTATATTTGCTTACAAGAAAAATTATTGGTTCATATATTTCACATATGCAATACACACCTTAAAGAAAGTGCAACCTTACTCCTATATCTGCACTTTCTTTTAAAAAGACAGTTACCTGTAGCCATGTTCCTAATCTTGGGATTAGATGCATTTTCTGTGTATCACCCTACGGTTTGACTATGATGATGGAGTATTTACCTCAACAGAAAAGATAAGGGAACTTGGTATTCTGGAGGAGTTCTTTGGTCAAAACACTCCAGTTCACTCAAAAGTGCTTTCACGTCTATAAAACACTCCTGTTAAAAGTAGCAGCAAAAAAAGTCTGCTGCTATGGAAAGTGCTGATTTGTCACATGAAATACAGACACCAAAGATCAGCTTATACATGATCTGTCATGCATGACCACTGCTGCATGGCTTAATTTGCAGTGTAAATACAGACATTACCTTAAGTATAACTTCTCAAGACGTCTGCCATTTACTCTCTCATTAAAAAGCACCTTCTGGACTGTTTTGTTACCACAGAAACTAGTACAAGTTTTTCCACTGATTTCAGGACAGGCAGTGTCACCCCTTACATCCACCTTCCCACAGATCCAAGGAGAGGCAAGAGCAGACTCCCTACTGGTGTTACTAGCTCTGTAGCTTAGAAAAAGTATGAGTCAATGCTGTTTTGGGAAAGGAGTGTCATTCTTAATATTAGTCACGGCTTATGAAATAACTAAAGTATCCTCAAGTTTTTGAAAAACTTTTTTATCAAGTGTGAAGACCCTGAAGCAAGGATTTCAGGTTTTAAAGTGTTATCATTATGTATTTTTATGTATGTATTATTTGTAAATATGCATTATTGTATGTGCTGATACAACAAATTGGTGTGCAAGTGCAAGGGAAAGTGCAAATTTTCCTAGTGCAAGGGAAAAACTGACAATCTCCTTATTAACCGGGTGCCACGCTTCTCTCTAGCCTCAATACCTATCGCATACAGCTTGGATTTGTTGCGCCTCTGGATGCCAAGGTGGCTAGTAATTATTCCCCAGCTTACTAGTTAATTGATGAAATCCTGACTGAGGATGGCAGCTAAGATGCCATGCAGAAACACCGGTCACGAACTCATACCCCAGATGTCAAAGGGATCCTAAGAAGCCTTTCAGAGTATGAAGGAGGATTTTGTCTAGACCAGATTTTAAGCCCTGTTCGACAGCTATCTCTTCTAGTTCCCCATGTTCAAAATGGGTTTGGTACAGCACAAGTCTGCAACGATTGGCGAGGCACCCGGCTGCTGCTCAAGTTAGCTGGTAATCTAGGGAGCAGCCTGGGGCCAGGCAGACCTCGCTGGGGACACCAGCCAAGGAGAGGCAGCAGCTCTGCCGTGACAGCCTTGGCAACCTGTTGCTCTTTTCTGAGGTGGCTGCATAGCCATTTTAAAGTCTGGCCTTTATCAGGTCTGCGATTGTCTAAGTAAATTCCTGGGTGATTACAATGAACAGAAGAAGATCCATAGTCTGGGAAAGATCAACGTGTGGGCTCTACCTGTTACCTCACTTCTATAGCTCCAGAGGAACCATGATGAGGCTGAGGTTTTACCACAATGTAAATTGTTGGTTTGGGTGTCCCAAAAATGTATGTCTGGAGGCAGCCAGGTGGTTAGTGCTGCTTTGCGAGCAGCTGAGGCAAATGCAGTGTGGAGCTGAGATGACTGAGATCAGCAGGAATTTGGGTTGGGAGCGTGGCTGTGACAAAGAGGCTCTATGGCTTGAAGTTTCCCATCCCTCCGCCACAGGATCATGACTCACCATGTCAAGGAAGAGGAAGGAAGAGGGCAACAAAGGGACAGAGATTAAAAAAAAAAAAAAAAAAAAATCCTTCCCCCTTGGTTCCTACCTCCCTCGGTGTTTTACCTCAGTAGTTTGAGAAATGTATCTTTTTTTATCTCCTTCCTCAAGCCTGGGGAATTTTAAAGGCTATCCGTGTGCTACCTCCACACCTTCTTTTACTCTCCTTCTTCCCTTCATCTCAAGCGCTTGCCCTCTCCTAACTCCGGGCATGTTTGTATCGCAGGCGCTGGCAGACGAGGACAGCTGCCTTCAGCACACCCTCATTTCACCCCCGTGCTGCCCTTCGCCAGGTTCTCACCCCCCACACAACCCCAGCCCTTTGCTAGCAGCCTCAATGGGGTCTGAGCAGCTTATCCCTGACTTTGGGGCCAAAATACACCGGGAGCACAGCGAAGGGTGCTGCCCTTTGCTTTATTTCAGTTGCATAAATAAGCAGGAAGCTTTACAACAGAGTGCTGCTGCACAGATACTTAGTTTGTAAACTCCTGCCCCATGTTTGTACAGTGCCTTGCCCATCAGGAGGTCCAGCCCATAATAATAACCATACCGAGACCCATATGGACATTGTAAAATACGTCTGCGTGCAGAATGACGATACTGGAGCTGTAGAAAATGTTACATTGCTTCGAGAGATGAGCTGGGCAGCTTGTGCAGCTCCTTGTGCGATGAGCAGAGTGAAGTCTCTGCCCAGATGTCAGGAGGGTCTGACTGAAGTGTGAGTTCAGCAAGGAGAAGCTAAGAAGGATGCAGCAACATATGACAGCAGGGCGCTGCAAAAGCACTGCTCATAAATGCACACCAAGTGGTTTTTACCCTCTTTCTCACAGCTGCCAGCTCATTTAGGTATATGGCTTCATTCTGCTCTGTTAAATCAAGGCTTCACTTTTCCTTTTGCCAGGAAGAAAGCTCAGCATTGTTTTTTCCTCAGACATGCTATCCAGCTGTCTTTCTTGTTACTTGACATAGTGTCATTTCCACAGTCACTACATTTAGCAAGGAAGTATCAGCCCCATTTTACAGGTGTGAATGTGAGGCACAGAGTACACTGAGAGACATCACCACGCAAGGACCTTTGTTCTGTTTCACCAGCTCTCTTCAATCTGTTAGATTGCTCATCCTGAAAGCAAGAGGGGATGCTAAACTTCAGAGGCAGCGGGCATGGAAGGGAGCAGGAAAAGAGGAGAAGAAAGGAAGTTGCGGCATTGACTGAATGCTGATTGCTTGCCATGCTTTGCTGTGTGTTAGCTTTTATTTAGAGGAAGCTACCAAGGCTGTCAGTCCAGACTGTCAGAAAGTGATGGAAAAAAGTGCATGATAATCTACAGGGGAAAAAAACCTCAGTCAGAAGGTCACTGATGGAATCGCTCCAAGTGAACACACATGGTTCACTCCACATCCCCCACAATTTATACCATAAATGGGTACAAGACTCATTTCCCATGCACATCCCTTCAGCAGAGACTGTGGGCAGGGGAAGGGGGGACTTGCTGTCCTCTCTCTGCTTCTTGCAGTGTTTCCCTTTGCCTTCCTTCTTCTCCCAGTTTATGCAGGTAGGTCCTGCTGTGTCCTCACCTTGCTAAAGGGTTAGATCCTGCTCTGCCCTTTCAACTGCTGGGTCAGCCTTCACTTTTGGGGGGTACATTATGCTGTAGCCTGGTCTACAGTTGTAGCTAACTATAGATTTGCCTCCAGTGCAGCAGAGTATTTTAGCTGCTGGGCTTGCAAAAGGTGTGCATGGTGAGCGTGTCAGCAGCTCCTCCGATTGCTGCTGAAAGATGAATCTGAGCTAGCTGGCCACAATACATCAGATGCCAAGACCACGGGGAGGAGCTGAAAGGAGATGAAAGAAGGAGATGAAAAAGTGGGAGGGAAGATTTGCTGTTTCTGTGGAGACCAAGACTTTGCTCAAACTCAGGTTTTTGCATCCCTGACCCCAAGGTGACCTGCTGACCTCTCCTCCCAGCCTGACTCCAGCCCAGCTGTTTCTCCTGAAGGAAAGGGGCCAGGCTCACCTCCTGCTCTCTGCTTGACAGCGTGTCCAGGCAGACTCCTTCCTGCCAGAGTAAATACAATTAAAAGAGCAGCACACACCTAATACCAAAGAGGTCAACAGGATAGGTGCCCCAGAAAGCCCCAGTGTGACAACACCATCACAACAAGTAAATAACTGCACATGTGCTACTCTTTTGAGTTTGCCGACCACATAGGTAAGAATTGTTGGATGTTGCTTGTTCTCCACACATATGTAAAAAACTGTAAAATAAAGATCTGAAGCAACCCATGAGGTTATGACTCCAGCTTCCAAAAGATGTTTGCTAATCACTTTCCTAGTCAAAAGGCCCCAATAAAAAAAGTTGCGGCAGCATGCAGCGTGAAGGCTAAGGCAGCATGGACTAGCAGAGAAGAGAGAGATGTACAACTAGCTCCTGACAGGAAGAATTTATTTGAGAGGAAGAAGCAATATTTAAAAATCAGTAGAGAAATATTCTAGTCCACAGCCAGGACAAAACAACTACAATTATGTGCTCGTATTAGGAAGGAAGAGTGGTTCCATTGCTAAAGTCCTTCCTCAGGCAAGGGATCAAAGCAAATTACACCCATAAGAAGAATTTCTACAATGCCTCACTAATTAAATAGCAGTTGGTTCGTGTAATACTGAAATCAAAAATCATGTAAACAAACCTTGAGACAGGATTGAATATTTTCCATGCAGACATGAGCCTGAACAAACTCTATCTTGCACTGCGCCTGACTTTTGGAGAAGTTTGAATCCAGAGATGAATCCAATTTTTGTGCTCCAGATGCACCTCCACTTAATATTAACAAAAGTCAAATCCTTAGCAAGCAAAATACAGTAGCTTGAAGGAAACTGCAGAACACAACCAATGACTGATGACAAAATGTAAAATGAGTTCAACTTCAGTGATGTTTCAAAACTGAAAATGAGACTGACTGGTGTCACATACTTTGATGCAAGTAAGTGTATACATTCAGTACTTTTTAAGCTCTTGTAGGGAAGAAAAGGAATGAGTATTACATTAACAAAACGAATAGCAGTACCTTCCAGTATGACTAAAGGTTCCCAGGCAAATGGCAAGGCAGCAGCAAAGACCAGCAGCATCCTTCTTTCATCCTCCCCTCTGAGTGAATTTACCTCCAAGCAGATGAGTGCTGCAACACATGTGGTGCTGGGCTGTTCAGAAAGGCACAAAATAATAACTAGAGCTTAGCACAGCTTTTTATAGAAACAGTGCTGAATGTCTAGAAGCCCTGACTCTGTGACACCTACAAATCTCTTCCATCTGACAGAGGCAGAGCCTGTGTTTTGAGGGGGCTATCCCTGCAGCCGCATGTGTTCACCTAAATAAAAAAAACGATACCTAAAAAGAGGCAGCTGGGGATTTCTTGGCTCTTTTCCATTGTAAGTCTCTAATGGGAACTTGTAGCATCTCTGCTTTCCATTACCAATTTCTTCTTGTTGATTGAAGGATTACCTGCAATGCCTCTGTCCATCAGAGACCCAGCTGGGAACACTGGGAGCGTTTCTCCTCTTTCATGGCAAAGAAGACCTCTCTTCCCCCAAATCAGCTTCTGCTTTGTATATGCCAGTGTTGCTCTGGCTGCATCTCCTCCAGTAAATGCAGCAAGGCCAGGGAAAAGACTTAAGCACTGGCCCACAGCTGCGTCTGCCATTTGGCTGTCAGCAGGCTCCTGGGAGCAGTGCCGACGGCTGCCTCCTAGCCCACTTGCATTGCTTAGGCACAGTTTGCAAGTGCCAAGAACCATTTTCCCACAGCAGAAGTAGCCCTGTAACCTCCCATCCCTCCCAGTCACTGTCCCTTCCCTGTATTCAAGGACTATCCCCCTGCATCCCCAATTCCTTTCCTGCTAACCAGGGTCTACACATATACACACAGCGTATTACCACATCCATTGCTATTCCTGTTTTTTCCCTTTGAATCATAATCCTGGAGCCCTGCATCTCGAGAGAGCCAAGTTTCTCTCAGAAAGAAGATTTACAAAATGAAAATTTCTTTCTCAAGAGCTCATCCGCTTAGTCCCCACCTGCACTCCTAATCCTACTGGTGACATCAGGAGGAACGGGCAGACATTTAAATTTTCAGTAAAAGGCAAAAGTGATGGGTCTCATATTCATTTTCTACAGCCACACACATCTGCTCCCAAAAGAGAAGTTTTAAAAAAAAAAAGAGAATAAGCAGAAAAAATAGCCAAAACCCCTGCACACCCAGAAATATGACAGAATCACACTATTTCTGAAGCGAACACTTCTGAGTTTCCTGTAACGACAAACTGGATACACAGGTCAAGTACCCTTTGGATGTGGTAACTGGGAGCTGGAACAAGCAGCCAAATGTTTGGCGTGGACGTGGCCTGTCGCCAAGGGCAGGGTAGGGGACTCACAGGGGCGATACTTTCTCCCTCCAAAGGCAGAGTGCCAGGAAAGCCCATTTCCCTCCCAGGGAGCCAGGGTGGCCACAGAGCTGGCCTGGCTTCACAGGCAGCCTGAAAAATCCTCTCATCCATTAGGTTTCCCCCCGAAAGGACATTCCTTTCCCAGCTCACCTCTGCCAAGCGCTTCCCTCTCGGGGCAGCTCAGAGCTCTGCTCCCTACCACAGACATCTGCAGATGGCTCTTCTGCAGACACCTACTTCTAACCAGCTTAACCTGTGCAGACTTTTGCTTCGCTGCAAAAGGACACCGCTCTCAATTACACGTTTGAAAAGTCCTTGCACACGTACGCACACATTCGCATATACACTCACACCCACACATTCACACCCCGGGGGGGGGGGGGGGGGGCACCAGCAGTAGCCTGAGGCCAAGTATATTCAGCACCAGCTTAAAGTGTAACTCCACGGCATCCCTCATTTTATGAATAAAAGCTCAGCAGCAAAACGTCTTGGGAGGAGAAGCCACAGGGCTGTTATAGCTTTAACAGACCCCGAGTCCTTATCTCAAGCTGAGAGAGTGATTTCATGGCAATAATTTGTTTAAAGTGTTGCTGATTGCTTCCTATTTCTTCCTAGCAAATGACTTTTACACCTTTCTACTGTTGCTTTTATATGAGCTGCTATGGCAATTACTCTGTGGGAGGCTGTGTAAACATCACACAGACCCTTTTATCTGATTACTAAGGGCCATAGAAGACACTCCTGAGACCTGATAAAAAGTATTTTCATACGTTTTTCCCCTTCCTTGAAAAAAAAATTGTTACTAAGTTGCTACCAGAGTTTCCTCTATTCTTACAGAACGCATTCAAGTGCACTTCCAACAGAGACTGACTGATCCCTGTAAGTAGCCTCTTTGAAGGGAGCTTCAATAAAGTAATAAATAAAATTACTGAGGGGTCCAGGAGGCAAGGAATTGCCCCTTCTCTGCTGAAAGAGGAATTTCTCTGATAAAATTATTTCAAATCAAGTTGACTCTTTCAGAATAACCAGGGGTACACAGTGATTAGGGCTAATCAGAGGAATCTCTTTCCGGTTCATCCTTTTATTCTCAAGTGCCAGCGCTAGGTGTCAGCTCTCCGTTTCTCCTGTCCCTGCTAGGAGCAGGTTGATGCAATGATGTTTGGAGTCTGACCAAGGCGCTTTGTGTGTTTGACCAGGGCTCCAGCTCAAGGATCTGGTTTGGCCCATGAAAGTTTTGTGCTTTATCCCAACTTCAAAGTTTCTGCATTCTCCGCTCTGCATCTCTGGGAGATCTGAGCCCTGTCAGATCACCCCTGAAGCCCAAGCACCGTCACACAATCACATCTCTGTCAGATTAACCAGAGCACATACCACGGAGTCTATGCCAGTTTTAGGCTTTTTTCTGCCAGTTTTATTCTGACTTTAAGAGGACTTAAAATAGCTGAACCAGCACAAAGTTAGAGCAGCACAGGAAGATAACCCAAGACCTGGTATAAATCCTGCTGGTACAAAGTCAGGTTGTCAATGTTTTTTAGCACATTTATGCTGATGATGTGAGTTCATTCTTGATCAGTGTTTTGTATCGTATGACCACAGTGGGTTTTTTCCTTATCAAGAAAATCATCATATTATTCAATGAAGAGTGAGAAAAACACTCTGATAGCAATTAGTAGCAAGAGAATGACATTAGCAATTAGTAGCAAGAGAATTAAACCTTACAGGATGATTAACTTAACAATTAACTATTGCAGCTAGGACTGTGATGCATTGTAACCCCTGAGTGTCAGTTGTTTGGGGGATTTGATGATTTAACTATAACTTGTATAAAAAGAATGATTAAACTCCTACATGCTCACCAGCAGATTATATTCCTTTCTCTGATTTAATGTAGCATAGTCTAATATAAGTAATATGATATTTCTTTCCTCAGTATTCCATACGAATGAGATGTTTTAAATGTCTTATGGATGAAAGCACCAAAACTCAAAAGAAAGATTCATAAAACTTTTACCTGTAGGCAAAATGGGGAAAACATTCCTCGGTGATGTTATCTCAGATTCTTAATCGTTGTTTTCCATTTTGTATATATTTTGTGTTATTATCCCATTTCACAGTCTCTGAATTCATATTTACTTTGGGACAAAGGTAAATTTGAAAGTCAGTATATCAGTTTACTTCTGAAAGCTGCCATTTCCAGTCACCCAGTCCCAGAGATAAAAAGCATACATACAATATTGTGAGGGTAGCACTCTTAGATTCATCCAGTTGTGTTCTTTACCTTTGGTACAATCAAGAAAAGTTTTCTGAATTGCAGGTCATATTAGTCTTCCAGAGCCATGCCAGTCCTTCTGCTGCTCATCCACCCCTACTGATACACCATTAATAATACACAATGACAGCTTCTTGTATTAGCCCCCCATAATAAGTTACGGGTCGTTCTTTTCAGTGTTTAAAATGTGTTATCAATACTAGCAGAGAACAGGACTCCAGTAGGTAGTGAATCAAACTCATATTCAATAAAGGGAATAAAGGACGTTATGCGTATCCTTACCAATACATAGAGTTCTCTCCTCATTTCTACTTGGACTTCTGGGCAGTGAAACAACTCCCTAACTTTAAGAGGAGAGCAGGTACTCATCAATAGGCTCTATGACATCTGTTGAAAGACGTGCTCTGTGCAGCACGATGTCAAACAGAGGGAGCGTGGGCTCGTTAGGAAGTTATGAAAGGAGCTTCCTTGTTCCTTGGACTGAAAGCCCATTTCTGGCTCCAGGTGGTAAAAACATTAAAATAAGACTGATTGTGCATTATTCTCGCTGCTTATTTCACACAAGCACGAACTGGTCTGGTACAAGAAGTATCTGTCAAGTAAGTGAAATGAGATAAGCAGGACTAACACAGTATTATGCACTTAGCATAACAGTAACTCCTGTAACATTATCTAGATGGCTACATAAATTGCTCTTAAGTACTCCAAGTGTTGTTACGTGCATTTTCTTTACAAATAGGCTTGGTAACATTGTTCTTCCCGGCCTTTACACACCCGTGTACATGCTCCTTCAGCCCTTAGAAAGGGAGAACTGTAACTGCCCAAAACAAAAGCTGAAATGATAATTCACAGTAGTACTATCTAAGTGAAGCAAAAGTCTTCTGAGATCTATTTGCTATATACGTCCATGGGTATATGAAAATACAATGCAATACTGCCCTCTATTAAATGAACATTCATTTGCCCAACATAAGCTGGATAGTGGAAAATCCTGATTCAAGCCCCAAGATTTGTGTGAGGATACTTCTCAGACCAAACAAAGAGGAAACTGTTGTACAGTATCTGACATTCATTTGCAACCCAACACGGAGCTAACTAATTCATCACTGTTCCTTAATGTTATCAAATTCAATCCTAAAGCCTCACTTGGTGTGAATGGTGGCACTATTCCACCACAAAAACTTGTTTCAGATAGATAAAAAAAAATACACACTGTGTCAGTATCTTGTCAAAGATGCTTCCCAAATACAATCCCCTTCAAACCATTTTATACAAATGAAACTATTTCTGACCTGTTTAAGTGGAAGAGGAGGGGTACTTAGAAAAACTCCCATCTCCCCAGCTAGCTTTAGCAATTTGACTGCCATCTGGTGTGGTCTTACAGCTCCTAGAGAGAGAGGCGCAGAGCCCCTAACCTGCCTTACCCACACCGGGTCCCCTTCTGTCCCCCCTTCCCATTGAGGGACCTTAGAGAGAAGAAGATCCTCATGAGGGGTTCCCCTCGGTTGCCTGCCCATAGACAAGGAGATATGCTGGAGCCCCCCAGGACACTGAAGACAGAGCGGGAGGCTGGCAGGCCGGAGCTGTGCTCTCTGGGCCAGCAGTGGGAGCACCCTGGCTGGCACCGAACATCAGTGCCCATGGAGGTGGTCATCTGCTAGTCCCAGGGACAAGCCGGGGACAGCACGGGCAGGGACCCTTCCCACAAGGCAGTAAGGAAGGGTTTGGCTGTACAAACACAAGCTATGCCATGCCACTTACTTCCAAGGGCAGAGAGCAGTCCCTGGTCCATTTTATTTACTGGTGTAGGTGTAACCCTCAACTTCAACAGTGACATTTCTTGAAGAACTGCATGGTCTACCCAAAGGGAGTGAAATAATAGATACCAAATTGTATCTTACTGTGATACATTAATATTATCACAGCTTACTATGAAATAAATATCCCGATGTAAATTCTCCAGCCTTCTCCGATCACATCTGCATAATCACAAATCTCTCCTTAAAAAAAGAAAACAAAACACACACACAGAGAACTAAAATTTGTCCAATATTTCTGTCTAAGCTATTTCTCTCACTTCTCAAAGATGTTTAGGATTTTCTGTTACTTGCTTGCCCATCTCTAGCTGTCCCTTCAGAAGCTCTGGGAATTCGTGGGACAGTAACCCCTGAGAGGTTATTGCCCCCAGGGATCTCCCCACCTCTGCACCCAGCCTGCCTCAGCTGCCATCCACCTCACAGCCTAAGCCAATTTGGGTTAACAGAGCTGACTGGGAGCAGCGGAAGAGTGGCCACATCACCTGTCCTGCCATCCCTGAAAGAAGGGAAGTCGCTTCTAGCCTAAGAGTGGATGTAGGGAATGGTCATTGGACTTGGTATCCTACATTACCGCTATGAAAACATGACCCCAAATCTGGAGCATGCTGCGTAGCCACTTGCTGCAATGTGAGGAGACTTGGATTTCTGTGTTCTTAGTGGTTTGACTTTGGTTCCTTGCTGAAACCAACATTTTAACAAGTTTGTCTCTGGAAGCCTTTGAATTTATTATCCTTATAATGTTTGTTCCTAAAATGGCCTGTTGCAGGAAACATTTAATATTTCACATTCCTTTTGTATCTGGTAACATATAAATTTCATGCCTATAATTCTGTTCTTTAGAGTAATTGTAAATCATTACATTTTCTTTCACTCTCCCATTTCTCTATTATTGACCAGATAGCAACGCCTATAACCAACAATTTGCAAGGTACATGGTGAAGTGTAGATGACAACCAGTAGAGCCAGTCACGTTGCTCCTCATGTGTCCTTCTAGTCTATGCTCCTCTTCCATTTGAAAATAAGAAGGTATCATTCTTTCTTTTTTTTTTTATAAATTATTTTGTTAGGTCTGATGAAATGATAGAGTGATTGCATACAGTCTGTGAACACTTTCCACTGAGACTCCAGGAACTATATGGTCTCTAAATTAGCCATTCTAGGACATATTTCTCTTATTTTCTACTTCTACAGAAAAACTACAAATCTGAGAATATAAGAGGTAATAACAAATTATTTTCTTGTTTCCTATTATGTTCAATGTAACAAATTCTCCGATCTAAAAGCAGCTGCTGTAACATTTTATACCACTTTCTGCTAGGGTACTTTTCAATTTACTAACTTTAATATAAGACTTTGCTTTCAGTTTCATGATAGAAATTTGCCGTGTGTTACATGTAAATTTATTTCCCATTGTGTAAGAATTTTTATAAGTTTATTCTCTTAGTGTAGCCATCTTCCTCCTGGAGGGATTCATGAAACTACATATTTCTAGTCCCTGTAGTCAAAATTATTAGTTCTCTGCCATCCTTAGTCACCTGATTTCTCACTGCATAAATGTTCAGTACAGCTGCCAAAATAGGAGCATTTTCCATATTTCTATGTTTACTTACATTCTGTTGTCCCACTTTTCTCAGGAATGTAAAATCATCCTATAAATCTTTATCTACTGAGTATTACAAAGTCATCACATGCTTTTAAACTGGACCACAGGCAAATGAGAGGTACCTGTTGCACAGAATGACCAAGTTAGTGGCATTCCTTGGAGGAACGACGCTTCATTTTGATTTAGGAAAGGAAAACATAGCAAAGTATTCAATCTACGTATCAATCAAAATGACAACACGATCCTTACCTTTATGTAAATGAAGAAACTCCCTAATTGTATATTCAGTGCTATTCCCCTTTGTGTATCAGAAGGGCTTATCAGTTGAGAAAAATGTTTTCTTTCAAAGGCACAAACTGTAGGGGACTCAGACAATTTGGCAGTATATCTGGCAGCAGACAACATAATACCTATTGTTCTTAAACCTCTTTGAAATATAAATGAAATCCAGCAGAAGATTAGAAACCCGGCTGACTTCACTCATCATCAGTGGTTTCATATAACCAAGCAACAGTCAAAGGCTGAATCCCACTCCTGGAAAGAAATACCGGTTACCAGTATATTGCCTTGAGGTAATTCCACTCCTAGCAAAATGCAAAGTTCCCCCAACTGCAATGATGCAAGGTCACAGCAAGTGAGGTTACAGAGAACAGACAAAGAAACTAACCCTTAACTAAAAGAGATGAGGTGGGAATAAAGGAACTAAGAGCAAGTGACAACTTCTCTGTTATGAGTACAAACTACACAGGTGCCTTACTTGCCTTTCTTCATTGGAAAGAAGAAGTAGAGGGTGAGCCGGGAGGGTTGGAAACTGCATATTAACAGTAAATGAGTTTTTCCCTAGAGTGTAGACAGTTTTGGCCAGTGCACAACCAACACAATGACCTTTGTGTCATCATTCCAGTCGGCTCAGATCGACTCTTGGGCTGCTCTAAACTATATCAGAAGCTGAAGCCTGTAGGCTTAGGGAAGCACTAAGTTTCTGCAGAGCCTCCTACCTCCATGTTTGCTCTTTACCTCTTCAGCAATCCAGTTCAGTCTATACAATTTTTTTTGTCTGCTCCTACAGTGCCTCTGACATGTTCAAGCAGGAGATGACAGCCATCACAGCAGCATGTGCCATTTTGTGATGGAATCCGTGTTCACAGACCTTTGCAATTATATTATAGACCCTCGTCTGTTCAATGTTTAATTTGCAAAACATTATTCAAATGCAGAGACATATTACATGACTCATACCACATGATACAGCAACTTTAGCATCCTACAGTAAGAGCTCCTCTGAAATGGTCCACGACACATTGCCCTGAACGTTTACTAAGCTGTCAATAATCTGTATTTCACCACTGTCCTGATTTCTTTTGCAGCTTTTTCCTTCCGTGTCTTATATTTTTGGTAACCTAGGCCAGTAACATATTACTGAACCTTATATTCAGAGGAGCCTTCAGTGTCCTGTGCTTAAATCTGGACAGGAGCAGAACTGACTGGCAATACAGTCCCAGTTACCCTGCCCTGCTGTTGTGCGGCTGGCGTAGAACAGGAAAGTTAACCTCTAGCAGGATAACTCTGAGCCTTCTTTGTTGGAGTTTATCAAAGACACCAGTTTTTGAAGTGTAAGAATCAGCCTCTCACAGAAATGGGTGCTTTCCAAATTATTTATATGCTAGTATAACATTTTCAAATGGGTTAATAACAAGTTACTTCTTGCACCATAAGCTTTCTCTATGTTTCTGATTGCACAGCTCTGTTAATCAATTTTATGCAACTAATGTTCCTGATCTACTGCTCAAATGTGCCCTATAGAGTTCATATGATCTGCTGTAAGCCTGATTGATAGTATATTTCTTAAATTAGTTTGCCTTAGAGGGGAAAAGATTAGGGCCCTGTAGACCCTTGAGTACCTACTTTTAGGTCTTCGCCAGAAGACATATCTCTTTTATCTCTCTTGCAGAGAAAATTTCTCTCATTTTGTAACACTGGAGGTAATACTTCAAAGCTATCCACTGTAAATTGAATGACAGAAATTTGAATAGTATTTAGTTCATGGCAGCCCTGTTATTGGCTCCAGGGAGGAGAACAAATTCTGATATGATCATGGTGCAGCTTTTCTTTGCGCTAAATCTGGGTCTGCCTCAAGAGGATGTACTGATTTAGTTACTTCCACTGCTATTACTTTTGGCATAATGTGCAACAGGTTTTATAGCCCAGAATGCTTAGTGCTTTATCTCTGTGTTGAATTTTAAGTTTGCATGGAGATGCAAAATATGAACGGTCACAGATATTTTCTATGGTCAATAAGGTAGAGAAATCTAACCATATAATGTGGTGCTTTCTGGAACCGATTCTCTCCTGCAGGAAACCCCCAATATTTTAAAGAAATGTTTCACTAAAGTTACATTAGCATAAAAAGATGCAAAAGAGAAGTGAGTATTTGACTGTATTTTTGCATAAGGGTCCTCATTATCTAGTTCATTTGCAGCTTAATACGTAAGTCCTCTGCGGAATAGCAAACATTTATATATTGCTCTACTTTTTTTTCCCAGAGTTTCTCTAAAAATCTCTGCCACAATCCTATTCATGTAAATCTCTATACAGGCACTTTGGAGAAAACAATGCCCCCAAAACAAAACAAAAAACTCAGACCAAAAACTGTTTTCTCTGCCCCCATGACTTGAAAAGCAGAATTTGTCCAAATACAAAGCAGTCAAAACCACATCTACAGTCTTAATTAAGTAGCTGCGCTGTGTTTTTCACAAATTTACCAACTGTAGAAGCTGCAAACATCCACTGTAGAAACAAATAAAATGCATTTTAAACCATATTTATAACTACCTCAGAGTAAGCAAATTACTTTGTAAAGGTTGATACTTAGTTCTGTACTACTCATTTTAGCTTCCTGTAAATTTTAAATTATTTTTAAGATGGGAATTTACTGTTTATGATTAACATCAAAATTTCATCTCTTTCACCAGGATGTCCCTCACTTTTGGCAACTCTGTTGGAAAGCCAACCCATCTTAATTTAAACACCTCAAGTGACAAACTAGGAGTCTATGATGGTAACGGACAGCCTATGAGGTACACTCATTACATGCCTGTGGATTGTGAAATAGTGAGATAGCAGCCTTCCTCATTAGTGGGAATACTAAATATATTGCCCTGCTACCAGCCTGGGACCCTGAGAAACCAAGTCCAAAATTTTAACTGTTTGAAGTCTGGCATCCCCTTCTTTCTGCAGCTGTCTTTCTTGATATCCTATCATGGAACTATGCTCAACTTGCAAGAATTAGTAGTATTAACTATTAACCCCAAGCATCTAATAAAGTTTTCCAATAAACAGATGTTATATTCAAGACTCCATCTTATCTTCCTTTGAGATATCTAATATTATGAAGGAACCCCAGATTTCCCTAAAATATTTATTATTCCAAAAGATATTTATTATTTCCCAGGAAAATACAAATTCTATTGCATAAATTTTACTGCACAAAACACTGTTAAGGTATTAGAAAGCCTTTTGGAAATTTTTTGCTCTGAACTGTTCTGTGCCAGCCTGGATGTGAAAGCTGTAGTGAGCAGACCTTGTTCTGCTACTGGTACACCACAGTGACCCAAGAGTATTGTAAAAGTGCCCCGAAGTCCCTGCTTCTGGGCTCTCCACAGGGGTAGGTGGCAGAGACTTCAGGAGGACACTGCAGCCAAAATAGTTTTATTCAGTACTATTGTAGACTGAAAAAAAGAAAGTTTATAAACTAAAGCAGAATATTTTACTTATTGATCCATTTATGTTTAAACTCTTTCTGTTCACTAATAGCTATCAAAACTGGTTACGTCCTTCTACTTTTCGTGTTTAGATTAGATTTTCATTACAAAATTGACTCTAATGCCTATGTTTAGTATCAGGAATTAAATAAAAATTAATATGTTTAAGATCATATGAGATCAGACGAGGTGAGAGAATACCCCCAGGTTTAAAATTTAAGTAAGTAAGTAAGTTATTCTCATTTAGTACCTTGTTTCCTTCACAGATTTGCCTTATTGTATACAAGATAGCTTTACTCTTAAATATTTTTACACTCCTATACTTCTGTGTTGGCACACAGTTTTTTTATCCAGCATTATATGAGGGTTTCTGGCATGCAGTTGTAAGGTACATATCCTTATAGATGCAGTTTTGTCCATCCAGACCACTGACCACATGTGGAAAGTAAAGCACAGTCTTAACAAGAGGGAAGTTCTCTTAGTCCCAGTCAATAATGCATCACATACTCTACATAAACTAGCCATTCCCTTTCAGAATCCCAAATAGAGCTGTCAATTCAATGCTAAGAATGAATAAAAAGCAACAACGAAGAAAGGAACACAAAATACCCCCAATTTCACTTTTTTGCCCTTGTCTCCATGGCAAGTTCTCTGACACTCTCAGATCTTGTTTGCATTTCCCCATTGGAACAGGCTTTGCTATCTGCACCTGTATCTACACAAATCTTCCACAAATGTTGCCAATTTACAGGTGTGCTGGTTTTTTTGCCTGTTAATCACATATGCACCCTTACAATGGGTCTTATTAGACTGACACCTAATTACCATGGTTCCCACTGAGCCAGGGCAAACATCAGACTCTCATCCCATCCAATACTGGATGACTTGCAGTGCTTCCTAACTTAGCTTCATACCTTGGCATGTTTGGACACCCCAGTCATTTGTCCTAGTTTTTCAGTCCTAACGCTGACTCTGGCGTATTTTGGGTAATCCAAAAAAAGAGCTTTCTAGTGCTAAGGCTACTTTGAAGACAACTAGTTGCGAAAACCTTCACTGAAAAATCTAGGCACCTGCAAACATGCTGTCTTGTTACTAGCTTTCACGCTCTTCCCTGATGCATTTTATGTACCTTCCTACAAAGGCTCTTAAGGCTTTCCATGCTTCACCCTCATGTTTTCTTAAGGCTCTCTTCAAAAGGAAAAGGTATAGGAACTTACTTTAAAATTTAAGACGAAAGCCATGTCTGCCCAGTGTGCCCGAATCTGGTGTCTTTGAGAAGGCACCACAAGGATATCCCTTCTAGTGCATTGGGATGGTGAAAAACATAAAGGTGGAGCATAATGTTTTATTCTGTTGCATGCAGGTTCTTATGGCACACTCATTACTGCAATATCTACACCTTGGATAATGCATTTAATGCGGTGAGTGTACATCAGTCATCCTGGTCTGCTTATTTTCTCATCTTCTCCCTTAAGGGACAAGAATCTACAAGAAAGTAGCTTTTTTGATTAGCTTTGGGAAGGTGGGAAAAGCTATCCTTTTTCCTTTAACATACCTACTGTCGTGTGTGTAAAAGAGAGCAGAACAGAAATGCATTTGAGGCAAAAAAAAATGGTGATATGTACGATGGCCTTTAGATTTTGGGAAAGTTTAATATAGACTCTCTGATTTGACGCCAAAGAAATGTATTTTTGTCTCACAAACAATATTTTTTCTCTTTATGCAAACTGTTCTGTTGTGTCAGAGGATTTATGAGATAAAGCATTAAACTTCTCCTGGGTGACACTCACTTTAAATCTCAAAAAACAGCCCCAAACCTTCCATTGGTTTTGAAATGCTATAGAAAGTCAGCATAGAGAGATGAGGGTGCCCACACGTGCCATGGCTGCTGGAGAAATGCACTCAGCACTGGTTGAGGTACAATGCTGGAGTTTCAAGCCCAGCTAAATTGTATTCACATCATCAAGGGCAGGCTCCTCAGAGCACAAGAACGGTCCAAGGCAAGGTGCAGAGAGTTGAGCAAGCATGACAGAAGGCTGCCATGGATGAAAATTGTGATCCTGACTGAGCCTGAGCACAAAAAGGAAGCACACAGAGACAGAAGCTGGGACAGGCCAATTGGGAGGATAGAGACATTGACTGTGCATGTAGGGCTGGAATAAGGAGAGCCAAAGCTCATCTGGAGTTGAAGCTAGCAAGGGGAGTGGAGGACAACAGGAAAGGTTTCCTCTGTAACTACATTGGCAGCAAGAGGGAGGTTAAGGATAGTGTGGACCCATTGCTCAGTGGGGTCGGGAATCTAGTGGGAAGGGAAAGGTGCACCTCTATGCCTTTTTTGCCTCAGTTTTCACTTGTCCTCAGACCTCACAGGTCCCAGAGTCTGCTGGCAGAGTCTGTGGGAGTGAGGCCATACCTACAGGAGACAAGGACAGAGCTAGGGATCACTTGACTACTTGGATGTGCACAAGTCCATGGTACCAGCTGGAATGCATCCAAGGGTGCCAGAGGACCTGGCTGGTGTCATTGTGAGGCTGGTCTACATAATTTTCAAAAGGTCGTGGCATTTGGGGGAAGCTCCTCAGGATTGGAAAAAGGCAACATCACACTCATCTTTGAGAAGGGCAAGAACGAGGATGCAGGGAATTGAAAGCTGGTCAGCCTCACCCCAGCCCCTGGGAAGGTGATGGAGCAGGTGATTGTTTTAGAAACCATTCCAAACACATGAAGGACAAGAAGGGGGGTGGGAGCAGCAAACATGGGTTTGCCAAGGGCGAATCATGCCTGGCCAGTCTCTATGCTTTCTGTGATGACATGCTGTGGACAAGGGTAGGACAGTGAATGTCATATACGTTGACTTCAGCTAGGTCTTTGACACAGTCTCCCTTAGTTTCATTACCAATCTACAAGTGGATGATAAGGTGGGTGAAAAATTGTCTGGACTGCCAGGCTCAAAGCTGTGATCAGGGGTGCTACTGTTCAATATCTTCCTTAACAATCTGGATGATGGAACTACATGCACTCGCAGTAGGTTGAATGAGAGGGTCAATATGGTGGAGAGCAGGGATGTTACCTAGAGCGACATGAAGAAAAACTAGCTGACAGGAACCTCATGAAGTTCAACAAAAGCAAGTGCAAAGTCTTACATCTGGGCTGGAATAACCCCACACGCCAGTACAGGCTTGGGGCTGACTGGGACACAGCTCCACAGAAAAGTCTTTTCAGTGAAAGTTTAGGTATCAGGTTTTAGGTTCAGCAAAGGACTCCAAGAGCTTTCTGAATGGTAGGCTGTGGATCAGTCAGTGTAGGAAAGCTGGCCTGAACTTCTGAGATTCACCAGGAGAGTTTTTGAGCAGTGTTCATTATCAGATATTTATCATTCAAGATTAAGGCTTTCACTGGCTTACATGAACATAACAAGTACTTAGATGAATAGGAGCAGTCTACCTCTCAGCGAACAGAAACCACAGTCTATGTCTTCGCATTAATATCTCTATACTGCGTGTTTAGAAAGATAAAGGAAAGTTTGCAGGCAAATGCCCTGCTCACTTCCAAGCTCTTTTAGTGATCTCTCCCAAACACATCTCTCTGCTGCCTTCTGGTCAGTGTTGCTAGAACTTGACCAGACTTTCCCCTATAGAGAAACACAAAAGCTCTATACTCTGGTCTTAAAGCTATTCAAGCTTAGTCAAACCTATCTCAAATGTCAACAATATTTACAGAGCTATCAAGAAAAACGTTGGGGCTGGGGCCAGCACCATGCCATGCATGCATCCCTCCCTCTGCAGGACAAGGGTGCATCCTTTGCCAGCCAGCTCTGGGTGGAGAGCACTTTGATTCTCCTTTACCAACTCCCTATCTCCAATTAACCTACTCAGTTCCCCTTCTCACTATGAAGTAGAGAGGAAGGAGAAAAACTGCTTACTCTTTTTCTCTCTTCATTACGGTTGTACTTAACAGTTGTTTCTGTGTCACCTGGAGTGCTCCCCTACCCTATCATGTTTTGAGGTGTTGATGTTGCAGCAGGACAGTGGTATGTTAAAGACTCCTGCTGAAAACAAAAACAAAGGCAGGGGACAGAGCAGTCTCTTTCCTTCCCAGAAGCTGTGCCCTGGTGGGAGAAACAGTGGAGGGAGGGAAGGTGAAATGGAAAGGGGGGAGAAGAGAGATAAACGGCAGGAGGAAAAACATGGTAAGGAGAGAAGAGCCTTGCATAACCTTTGGACTTGTTACAGCCAAGTCACATTTTTTACAGTTGCAAGCTTCCACGTCTTGCTGGGCTGTTCAGAAAAAGCTCCCACAAGAAAGAGATCTTAACTTCTAAAAAAACCCTTCATTATTACTATTGTTACATTCTGATAATTTCCAGGATTTCTGACAGCATTCCAGTTTCCAAGGAGCCATAGAAATCCATATAAGAAATTAATAAAACAAGAAGTACATATCAGAAATTAATAAAATAGTTGTTGTTTTGCCTTTTGTTTCCTTTGATAAAAGAGGTCATTAGCATCTTTCAGCTAAACAGCTTCCAGCCAGTTCCTGTGTACGAGAGCGTGCATCAGCAGCATCTCCGTGAGACTGACGCATTCATCAAAACCCCTGAAGCAGGCACGCTGCACCATGGGCTGATACTGCAGACCTCCAGGCCTGCTTAGTAAAAGTTATTTTTTACATCTTGAACAGTAAGCATGCATTACAGTACTGTCTGTTAGATCAGTTAAAGGGAAAAGGCCTGATCCTATTAAAAAATAAAGCCTAGCCCTATTTCAATTGGTGAAACATTACATAAAGAAAGACAAGAGTCCCAGATTAAAAATGGCGCCTTTAAAAGAGATCTTCAATGCTTATGATCTGAGGACCTGTATCCTCCAGAAAGCCGCTGACATGCAGAAAAACCACTTATCCCTCAAGACTTTTGTAACACAACCTCTCGAAATCAACCTCTTGTCCTCTCCTTTAGTCCTCTCCTTCCTCTAGAAGATCTATTTTTTTGTATAGAAATAAAAGCAAAGCCATGTTGGATTTTCTTTCCTCCCCTTCCTTTTTTCTTTTTGATTATGCGCTAAAAGATTGAGAAAGTTTGGTATTTCTTTATCTATAGTTTTAAGTTTAACAGAGTGGAGCAGAAGGGAATGAGAAGCCCCAGTGAGCACAGTTCACCTTATGCAGTCTATGTGTTCGAAGAAAAAAAACGAAGCTGGAGCGCAAGAACAGTATGGCGTGCTCTCCCTGTTTGCTCTATAATATCCCAGATTTACTAACAGCACAAAGACAAAGCAGTACCGTGTTATTTATAATGTCATTTCTCAAGAATGCAATGTCCCACCCTCTCCCACTCTCAGCTTTAAACTCATTTGATGAACACCAGTTTTCCAGTAAAGACAACATGGTATTTGGCCAGAGTGGTGGAATAAGAAACATGATTCTTTTCATGTTGGACACTTGCATAATATTTCTCAACATCCAAAGTTGGGTTTATGCAGGATTACAGCAATCCTTATATTATTTATGAAAGATGACAGCATGTCATGTGATAATGTTTAGGTTACTCATCATGCAACCTATAATAGCCTACGTGGAGGGAAATATGAAATTTTACTTAGCAAAATGAAACCTTTAATTAGTTTCATCTGTCCAACAGTTGCTTTTTTTTTACCCAAGCAGTAAATATCTTCCAGCAGATTCACAGGGCAGAGACTTGTCTTGCAGTGACAGCTAAGAAAAATGCTTATTAATGCTCTGAGCCTGCCATGTATGTCTGACACAGCCAGGTTTGTCACGCTGTTGATCTCAGATCTGCGTGAGAAAAACAGATTGCACACAACCCTTCGCAGCTTCTCCAGGCCTGCGAAGGTTTGCATGGTCTACACTGGAGAATGGCGTCCTTCTCTGGAAGAGGAAAGGAGAAAACTCTCAGCCCATCACCATCATCTCCTCATGTATTGCTGTTACCTTCGCCAGGGTGGGCGAGACATCCTTCCAGGGAGAGATGAGGAAACAGCAGGGAAAACCACACATGAGACCTGTTGAGGTTAACATTTCCATAAAGTCTCCAGCTGACCCTCTGGGTGCTATCAATAATGTTAATCGTAGATGATCTTCTAAAGGCAGCGATATGAAGCATGGGTGTTTTTCATTGCAGTACAACCATAAATAATTAAATACAATGTAATAAATGAGCCTGTCAGAACCAGCTGGCATAAAGTTAGACCTACTAATCTGATCTGACTGCCAAAATCAGCACGCAAGCAAGTCTCCATCTGTGAGCTGACTGCTCAAGGTGTTCCGGGGGCATGTTGTGCATGCCCGTGTCAGCTACCCAGAGCAAAGATGATGCTCGGAGGTGCCCCAGGATGGCAGATGGATGTCCCATAGGACAGAGGAGCGTGAAGGTCAGCACTTAATTGCCACCATACATGGGTACGTGCCACAAGTACAGCCTATCACTGGATTTTTTTTTTTCTAGATAGGATAAAATACTTCAGGAAAAGCTGACTCTCCAGTAAAAGCTTTTTCTTGTATGTACATACACCATTTTTTTACCTACAGGAACTGTATTAATGAAACATCTCTGGTTGTGTGAAAATTTACTCAGAGCCAGGAAGTTAAAACTACACCCTTAACTCAGAGGCTTGAGCATTTATAAAATGTGACTTTTCCCATCCTTTCATTGTGCTAAAAAAAAAAAAAGGAAATTAGTCTGCAGCTGACCAAAACACACAAAAATGTTTCATAAAAAACCTGGCATTTTTAGAAGATGACTATTGGCCACACATTGGTGATGTTATTGGAGTTTTTCCTTTAAGCCCAGACATCTAATCTAAGTATTATTAACACTTAAATAATTCGCCATTTTTTTTCCTTACTAAGCCTTCTTTTTAAGATGGTTATTGGTTTGTTTCCTTTTAAATTGTGTTTCAAGTGTGATTTTTAATGGATTTTCAACAAAAATTTCTCTTTTAAAAGCCAAATACTTTTTTGGGAAATGAAAAATGGCTCTGAACAGAGACTTCGCAAACTCAAATCAGCCTCAATGCTTTCTATGCTGCATTCTCCTATTTTTGGCTGACTCTCCATTTCATTGAATCTAAAAAAACAAACAGTAAAATATGTGTTTGCTGTTATATATATATATACACGTGTAAAAACACAGACAAATACACACACACACACACATATACTATTTGGCTGAGACCTATTTGGAAAAACAAAAAAAAAAGTTGCTAATGCCTGAAAATCCTTCGGCTGGGGCTGCACAGCTAGAAGGCGCGTCCCCTGGGTGGTGGATAGGGGATCCCTCTCTGGAGGGTGCACCGGATAAAATTGAAGAAGGTGCCGCGAACCAACACAGCCTAAGGGAAGGCCACCCTGACAGAAAAACCACTGGCCCTCCAAGTCATGGGGGTTGGGCAGGAGGCCAACTACCTCCTCCCGGGGGAAAAAAAAAAAAAAAAAAAAAAAAAAAAGTTGCAGAAACAACGAGCATCAGAAATGGCGGGGATGGAGAAAATCGGTAACAAAGTGAGGAGGAGGAGATGGAGATGGATCGGTCGTGTCCTGAGGGGGAAACCGACGGAAGACTGCACTGTGGCCCTTGGACTCCAGAGCACGCAGCCGCAGACCGATCGAAGTGGAAGAACGATGTTCGCGCCTTGTGTGCCTCCTGGCACTGAGAGAATTCAGATCAGAATGCCTGAAAATGGGGATCTCTGGTGGTAATAACTGTGTAGCTACAGTAGGCATCAGTGCTACCAGGAGTTTTCTCCCTCCGTCTATATGTGCTTAACATTCAGGGGAGTTTAGAGATGTTGTAATCCTAATCTGTCAGATTAAGATGATGAATTCTTGATAGTCTCTTCCTGCTGTAAGAGGAAGCATTCACTCTTTTACTGTGCAGTTGGATGGGGTTTTGAGAGGATCCTCCACCCTTCAGCAAGACCAGAGCTAAAATAGCTGACAAGCCTTTCAGTGTTTAAATTTTTGTTGACATTTACACACCCTTGTCTCCCTCTATCTCTTTTACATGAGGACAATAAAGAGAAGGGGATATTATCCTTGCACGTACTGATACAACGTAAATATTTTGAACTTTATCACATAGATAAGGAAAAACGATCCCATTTCTGCCTCCCTTTTTACATCAAATTTTGTCAACAGCAGCTTCATTTAGCTACTGTTGAGCACACTACATTAAAAAATGCGTGTACTTTGAGGATGGGTTATGCTTGCATGACGTTAAAGTCAGAGCAGAAGAGCAACAGAATGAACGTGGGTACAGCTAAGGAAGCTGTGGAACTATATCTATCATCCAACACCTTTCTAGGATCTTCACACTTGTGATCTAATCTTGGTTGCAGGACCTGTGGCTCCAGAAAGGCCTCCAGCCTTGACTTTAAAGATCTCAGGAGACGGGTCCAAGCACCACGTCCCTTGCTTTACTCCCTCCCCGCTGGCGGTGGGTGCCCGCGGGTGCTGGGCTGCAGTGCGTGCCGTGGGACGGCATGCCTCCGCATGCTTGCCAAGTCTCCCCACAGCCCAGTGCCAATAAATATGCCAATAAATCTGCTGCCCGCTCACGCAGGGCTGCAGGCTGGCACCCACCTCCTCCCAGCCCACGTTACATGCTCCTAATCAGTCTTCCTGCAGGAACAACAATACCGGATCAGACGGCGGCACATTCTTGTGCTGGGTACCTGCCTTAGTGGAGGCCTTTTCTTTTGAATTACAGCCCACAGCCAGCTGGACAGAGTGGCAAAGGGGCTGTCGGCGCTCGGTAGGAAAGTCTGGGAGGAAGGCAGCCCCGTGCGGAGAATGGCAGGAAAGCCGCGCCGCTTCCCGGTGGCTCTATCTGCCGGGAGGCAGCGCGGCGCCTGGAGCCTGCCTGCCCTTCGGGCGCTTCCCGGGATTTCCGAGCCGCAGCCACGGCTCCCGCTAACAGCCAAATATTTCACTCTGGAGACATACTACACTTCCTGATATAGGATGCACTTGCATGTCTCCCGGTGACCTTAAACACTAATAAAGGAGTCATAATATGACCTAGACGGGCCTTGAGAGCCAGCCGTGGTGCGAGTGATTGAAGGGGAGGCTGAATGGGTGGGTGCGCTTGTCTGCTCTTTGTTTGGCAGCTTTCGTGTTGTATTCCTTTCCTTTTGATTACGCGGAGAAAGAGATTTTAAAATACATTAGTGTTGCCCTTTTGCCAGCAGCAAAAATTAATCCACGGTGCTGGGAGAGAAAAATCTCAGTGTGCTGACAGTCGGGGCTGGCCAGCAGCTCCCATAGCCTTGCCCTTGCTCCCCCCAGCTGCGTCCTACCAAGGAAAACAGCGACGCAGTGCTAGTCCTCCTACACGGTCACTAATTCCCACTGCCTGCGCAGGCAAAAAACAATTGCGCGTGTGTATCATGGACCTTTTAAAGGCTGCTTTGCAGTTGTAAACCAGAGATATCCAGCTCCTGTCCAAATCACAGACCGAAGAAATGGTGGGGTTCTCGATGTTGTTGGACCAGATTTTCATCTGCTGACAACAGACTTATCTGCATTCAAAACAGCAGAGGACTTAGCCCCTTTGGTGTAAGGAAACACAGCAGCTATCGTTTGCTGCTTCCTGCCACACGTTGGGTTTTGTACTGCCTTGGCCCTACAAGCAGAAAGAGGCTAATTTTGGATCATGCTGGCAATCCAGCTATCAACCGTAAAATGTGCTCAGACTTGCTAAGTAATGAGTGAATGATGACTTTGTTACCAGCAAAACGGTCAGCGTTACAGAGATCAAATGCAAGTGGAGGAGAAGCAAGAGAACACCGGGAAAAGAGGCAGACTTTCTCGTCAGCAGAGGACTGTTTTAACTGCTTTAATAGCTCTAAAAATACCTAATTAGATGGTGAAGCTATGTTATTTAGATCTGTTTATTTGTAAAAAGAAGGATAACAGTCTGTCTTCAACTCTATATTACATAAGATCAGCTGACATTTGCTATGATGTCATAGACCAACAAAATGAAATAACTTGCAGAGAAAATATTGACTTTCTTTGTCTGAAATGAAGCCAGCAGACAGAAGAGAGATGAATATGAAATAAGAGAAAATATTAGAGCAGAAAATATTACCCAGACTAAATTTAGATACAAGTGATGCATGATCTAATTCAGGAAAGCTCAAGAAAAAAGTCTTAGGCATTATTATCATTGATATAAAAGCTTTAAGTTGCAGAAACCAATCCTTAGCAAACGAACAATGCAGTGAGACAATTCCCACAACTGATGAAAACTTAAGTGCACCATGAGCTCATCGTCTTCTGATACTTTCACATAATTCCCACTGATTTTGACAGGAGCTATGCAGACATTTCGGAGGGAGGTCTAGTTGCATGGAGAAACAGGAGGCAGAACCTGTACACACGGCAATTCTTAATGCTCGCTGTCACTGCACAGCCCAGCAACTCAAAACATGATAGATCCGCTCTCAGCTAAGACCCTAATCAAGTAACCTCACATCTGACATGCCCTTGGCGTATCGGCCTGCCTTCAAGACTCTTTCCCAGGATCTGACTGACAAGGGCAATTAATCAGGGCTGGGTCCACTGTAGCCAACAATGTGACACCAGTGCAAAGCTGGTGAGAAGTCCACGCCAGACATCTTTTTCTGCATCAACTTCATTCTTGACATAGTGCTGTTGCTCAATTACCACCTCATTTTTTAAAATAAATGTATGTTTTTGAAACTGTTGGTAGGATACGTTTCTCAGTTTGATTCAACCCTGTAGACTTTAACTGCAATTTCAACAAAATCCTATTCACTCATTCCACTTCTGTACGAAGATAACAAAGCAATGATGGCTGTCTTTGAATATTTCTGTCTGTCCCGGACACCTCTCCAAAATTTCCTCCGTACATTCAGAACAGTCCCCTGTATAACTCTTCTAGGCTCTGATGTGTCTACCTTGTTATTTTAATTCACCGTCATGGCTACAGCAAATGCTTCACTTGACACTTTCCCAAATTCTTCATTTTTAATCTAATACATCTAAATAACAACTCATTATCTCCCCCTGATCCTAGACTTGGAGGGGATGAAATGCTGTCTCCCATGTGCTCTAGGGTTTTAGGATGGCAGAAGTTTTGACCATTAATCTTTCTTTAATATTTATAGGAATTGATCCATTACACTACATCCTAACTGCTGAGGTTACACTTGTGTTCAGAAATCACGCTAAATCAAGAACAGTGCTGAGGATCTGATTCATTCAGTGTCTGACCTGTACGTAGTAAAACGAGATTTAAAAGACTTTGGAGACCTTGCCACTTTTAGAGAATCCTGGATTTTTATGTTATTTCTGTTTTTTATGGCACCTCATAAAACAATACTTCTGTCTTCTGTTACACCTTACCAGATCTATGCAAGCAGGATTGTCCAACATCCCCCTCCAATGCTCCAGGCCTCTCCACTCTTTACTTCTTCCCATTGGTCTTTTTTCTGCCGTTTCTGTCATGTATTTCTGCACAGCATTTCAGTTTCTTTAAATGCATCACTATTGGAGCCTCGGCTGATCTCAATTTGTATGTCACACAAGAAAAAAAATAAAACCCAGTCTGAAATACCATTTGCTTTTTACTGTCTAAAACGCACCATAAGTTCACCGCATGTCGTGTGCGTGTTTCCACTCTCCTCCACATCAATTTTTCCATGGAAACTTGCACCAGCGTCATATAGGATAGCAACGCCCTGCGTCTGGGCTACCCATGCGTGAGAGGAGGAGGAGGTTGCTGAGAAGGTAAGTGTGACAGACAGACAAACGGCCTGCGGCTCTTCGGCACATGTGTTTCTCAAGCTCCAGTTGTGAGTTGACATGTTTACATTTCAAACCACTCACAGATTGCAGTGGGTGCAAACAGGCATCTTCAATTATTCGTGTGGCCTCTTCTCCATAAATAAAATATTAAGAAAGAAAGAAAGCTGCCTTCTCGCCTGTTTACTGCCGGGATTTATCCCATCTTGTTGTACTCGAGCAGAGTAACTACGAGGAAAGCCTCGGCTGTTGTGGAAATAAAAAGTTATGACCAATAAGCCCAGACAACGGTCAGGTAGTTGCACTCCCCCTGGGGCCAGGAGAAAGAGCCCCGATGAAGGTATGGCTCTGCAGCAGCGGGGAGCGGGGCCCTGGCTGACATGCAGGCATACTTAAGTGTGTCATCGCGGATTTGCTGTCACCCCAAAACAGGGAGGCGGTGGCTGCCGCAGCCCCGCTTGCCCTGGAGGTGGGGTGGGGTCTGGTGCAACAGCCCCACAGCCGCCCCGGCTGCTGCCAGCACTCCCACCGGTTTTGCGTGACAGTTTAGCCCAGGTGACATCTATGTCACATCCAGTTCCTACATACTCCAGTGAAACTCCGAATTGGTGCCAAGGGAGCTTCTTCTGGGCCACAATGCACGTTTGTTTGTTCAGTCAGACATTTGTCCATGGTGGTAACTCATCACAAAAAAACCCAAGTGCAGCAGTTATGTCCTATATGACTCTCATGTAGGTTTAGAAATAGCTTCAGTCTAGGTAGATTTAAGGTGGCATTTTTTAAAGCACCTATTTTTCAAAGTGTCTTTAGGGCCTACCTCCCTCCAGCTCTCAGTGAGGTTAATGGCTTGTCCAAGCTGGCAATTACAGCATTTCACATGAGGCTGGGGTTCATACTTCTTGATTCATAGATGTGACCCCCACAATGAACATTCCTGTTTGGCATATGGCAACATAGACATGAACATACGGTCATGGGCCCCGTGCAGGGCACAACACGACTTCTATGTCTTTGCCCAGTGCACAAGTGAAAACAAGCATTTCAGTGTCATGCTGGGCATATTAGCAAAGATTGCAGGGATAGGTTTTGCCAGTTCTCTTTACATTTTGAACTTTCATAAACTAATGAAAAAGAAATTGGTAGGCAAATAAACTAATGAGAGCAGAGGAAATCCACATGTTTGGGAAGACCAGTCTCCTGCAATCGTCTGTGGACAGAGTGGTTCAATTAAATTTAGAGAGTTTTCTTTTTCACTATTCCCTAGGAGTTGTATTCATCCTGCCTTCAAGACCTGGTGTTCCTGCTTAATCAGATTTATAATAAGCCTAATATTTAAGTTCTCAAGAACAATTTGCGATTTCCTTCCAGTGAACATTAGAAAATGATACCGTGATTAGCCATGATATCTCTCTGACTGAGACTGCTAAACAAAATAAGCGGCTGGCACAGCTATTTGATTTGGGAAGAAAGAGAAGTAAGAGTAATGACAGCCAGTTTCCAGGTTTTTATTAGAGGAAATGTTTTTGATACAGAAGTCCCATCCCACATGCATTTAAGTTCACATACTAAATAACACAAGTTGTTTCTAAAACATGGAGAAGTTTATAAAAGCTGATTAAAATGATTTCTTATAGCCCTCTATTCACTTTTTTCTTTATGTAGCCCCCAAGAGTTAAAAGAACTATGACATAAAAGATGATAACCAAACGGTCAATCCTGCCCAACGATATAGTAGTCAGTTAAGACAAGAGCAGAATTTTGCCCGTCTTTACCTTTGAACCATAAGGACTTTGTTAGCATAAAAAGAGACAATCTTACTTTTCTGGGGAATACGATGCCACTAGACCTCTTGAAGAATAAACAAAATATTTTCTTGCATTGTGCCATACAGTCTTACAAAAATAGTGAACTGACTTTCTTCTCATGTTTTTTACCACAAGTGATGCACAAGGCAGAAAAAAATTGCTGAATAGTTTCTGAAATTTCAGGCTGAGCTGGCAAAAGTTAGAAGAAACTTGCAGATTTAACCACTGTGACGCTGAAACAAGTGACAGAACAGAACTATACAACTTTACATTTTTGTTTTCTGTGGTTCAGTGTAATCCCTCTTAAGAAGAGTAGACCTAGTACTGACTAGAGGGCTGTTGCTTTTTCTTGATGTCACATAAATTCAAATTTCAAAGTGCTTTTTACTCTGTTCTGAGAGTGCTTTAAAAGTAAACATCTGTCTTTCATCGGCTGGATGGCAATTAAAGAAAATCTATCATTAACCCCACAAGTACCTCGGCAGATTCTGGGTCACTGGGAGCAAGCGATGCTTGGGGCTCTCGGGGGTCCTTGGGTGCGGAGGAATCCAGTGCATCTATACCTCTTTCTGTGAAGAAGGGAATATGGCATCGGGAGTGCCTTTCTGCAGTACAGCTGGGAGATAGGACAGAAGTCTGAAATGGATCCTAAAACAAAACATCACCTACAGTATATATCTGTTCCTACATGTGTTCCCAATAGCATCCTGAAGACAGACATGCCTATTTGTTTTTAACAAATCAGAAAGAGTAGCATCTACTGCAGCTGAACAAAAAATGTACTTTATGGTGTTTTTATGTGTAAAAACACATCATTCAGTCCTTCTTGTCATTTGCCTTCTCTCATGTTTAGCACCCAGGGCTATCTACTGTTCTCTTCTGAAGCAGCCTTACAAGTTCACCTTCTAGCAAATACTTGAGTACATTCAAAGTGCAGGTACTTGGCACTCCGGGACGTGATCCAATCTGCAAAGTGGGAAGAAAATGCATTTCCTCCTTTCTTTTTGACATGCCACCTAATATATTTCAGGGAATATGAAACGCAGAGGAGAGGAGTCAGTCTGAAATCCCTTACTCAGTGCCTCCAAAGAGGCATTTCCATGTGCTTGGAATGAGTGCTGGATACCATTTCTTCAGAGAGAGCAATGCTGCTGAGTTTTATCCCATCCCAAACTGCCTACCCCAGGATGTGGAACATCCAGGCTTGATGACCTCAGGAAATTTAAACTGTTACCTGCCAAGTGACTGCATAACCACTAGGGCAGGGGGTGGTTTGGGTGTTGGCGTCCTCCATCCACTCTGGTGCTTTTCAGCCAGGACAGCAAGGTCCCTTTGACCAGGGAGTAAGCCAAAAAGTAATGGTGGTTAGGCTTGGGGACACCCACTGCTAGGACATCATGAGTGTCACATCCAGCATCTAACACAATGCTTAAGCATTCAAGGGACAAATGCCTAAATATCTTTCAGCCTGTTCTCTTTTGTTTTACTGGGATTAGTGCGCCATGTATATTACCATGGTATCTCAATGGTGCATTTCCAGTGGTACACAAAGCAGCCTACATCTAGACCTATTTAAAAAAAAAAAAGGATTTCTGTTCACAAGTCAGCTAGACGCTTTTGAAAATGTAACTCCCAGTCGGATTAAGCTTCTTGGGCTTCCCCCAGAGAAGCAGCTGGGATGCCTGGGACCTACCAGCACAGAAGCAGTTAATTTCTATGAAGACTCCGAGAAAGAAAAACAGTCTAAGAACAGCCTTGTGTTGGGAGGAGGGCTAGAAAACGAGGCTGTTGCTGTTGTTTTCATTGTGTGCACTCTAATCAGAGAGAGTAAGAACAATAATGCATGTAATGCTGATTTTGGACCGTTTCCATGCAGCTTTTCCCAGGCTAGGCAGCCTTGGGAACCACTGATAGTGTGGCACACCAGGGGCACAGCCTCAATCACCAAGCACAGGGCAGGGCAGCCTTTTCTGTGGATAAAATATGTGAGGGATGACAAGAATCTTCCCAGCATGGGAAGTGGCAATAACAAAAAAAATATACAAGGGGCTGAAGCTGAGTGCAACATCCACTGCAGAGCCTGCCTGCAGGCAACACTCAGATTTGAAAGGTAGACTGCTATTTTTCATTTCCTCCCCCATTTTGTGTTTGTTTGTTTGTTTGTTTGTTTTCTCTTCTTTCATTAGATGCCCCCCTCCCCCTCTCAGCACCACTTTGAAGCCAAGATGAAAGAAATGCTGTGGCTGCTGGCACGGAGCACACACAGGGAGACGGACTGAAGTGTGCTTTAGTTTAAGATGCCATGGCTTTTTTTTTTTTCCTAAGTAGGGGAGGGATGGGGGAGGGGAGAAGAGGAGAAGAAAGTTATTCAGCTAAAAACAATATATTACACTTCATTGAAAAGCATATTGTACAGCTTGGATTGAAACATGGTCCTAATTTTTCAAAGCTTTGCTCTTCAAGGACGGAGGGTTTGGGGTAGCTAAGATGTGGCATCCTCCCAGACAGTAACTGCCCATATTTTATTCATAAAACCTGTCACATCAGTGTATGATGAGAATTGACACAACAAGCTGTAGCTTTGTGACCTGTTTTGAATAAGTTGGTCAAATCAATGATGTTTGCCCCTTAGTAGCAGAAATTTATATGGCCACTGCGGGGTGGAAAAAAGTCACTTGCCACCATTTCTGTTCTGAAAACAGAGAGATGCTTTTGAACAGTAACAATAAAAGGATCAACTTGTTTTCTTTTCTTTTCTCTAGGCAATTGATTTCTCTTGACATCCACTTTTAAAAAAAGAAAAATCTGGCAGGGAGAGGGGTAGAATTCACACACCTCTGCCTTGACACTGTAAATACTAGAAGATGTAATTAACTTCGAGTGGCTGAAGAATTCAGATCTTTGGGGAAATCCTGGTGCAAGTGACATCAGCAAGGGATGTGTCAGTGACTTCAGTATATCAAGGAGTTCAAATCCCACCGAGTTCATTATGTACCATCCAAGCCTGGTAGAACAAGGCCCTTCCACCAACCCAGACTTGCCCCAGTGCTGGGAAAGTTGTGCAAAGACTCTGTAAAATCCAGGGGAAAAGGAAGGTCACCATGGATGGTTACAATATTTTCTCCTGCCTTCAGCTTCCAGCCCTTGCCCCTATAAAAGTGTCATTCACCACTAGAATTTCATGCTTATTTAATATCTGTTAGTCACTGTTAAACTGCCAACAGCTAGCTAAATTCACACTAATGTTCTTTTAAATATGCAGCAGTCCTACCATTTACAATCATTATGGAATTAAACTGTAGAATTAAACTCTCAGGTCAAATACTTTAACATATATCTAAACCAGCATTAATTAGCATGTCCAAGGATTTTTTGGAAGCCCTTGAAGAGAGCAATTACAGCAATTGGTGAATATCCTTTGAAGGGTGGATTGCATGCAGCTTAGCAAGTTAGAACTTCTGACTATTAATTTATTTTGAACTAATTCTGACCCTGCTTCTGTCTGCTAACTGCAAGCCAATTTTCAAAGGCCAAGTATACTGGTGTACAAAGTAAGCCAAGTTTTCTGGAGAATAGAGAACAGTAAGCCAGCTCTCAAAGGGATGGGGCTGGTTCAGTATCAGAGACTAATGGAGAAACAAAAGAATCACAAAATAGGTGTTATCATGGCCTGTTACACAGAAAGATAGTTTTATAGCAATATGTTTTGTACATGGAACAATCCAGGGTCCGTGTTAGGAAACAGCACAGCCATCGTGAGAATTTCTTGTCACACCAGTAACAGAGAGGATTTGTTTCAAACCAAGCAGTTTCCAAGCAAGTAGCAAGCAGGGGAACAGACCCATTTGCAATTGTGACATCGCAAGAGAATGATGAGCGGACTTTTCAACAAGAGACAGATTATAGGGCTTGAAGAGGTTTTCTGACTCGACCACAAGGAAGGACCAGTTATATCTAAACTATTCCAGGCAGGTTTATGGAATCTCCTCTTTAAGTTCTCAAATGATGGAGATTCCTCAGTTTCCCCAGGTAACATGATTCAGTGCGCAACTGGCTGCACATTAAATATAACTCCTAAGATCTTCCCCAGTCTCCTTTATTACTGTTTGGTATGCATGCATCACATTCTTCTGGAAGGCAAAAGGCATTACACGTTAGTGTTTTCATTCGAGCTGCCTTTATCCTTACCATTAATAGGTCCGGTCAGGCCCATCTTTCCTCCTAATGACTCCAGGGTGGTGCAATTAAAGCCGTAATATGCTCCAACTCTTTTATTTGCTTCATTTTGTCTAGCCAAATTCTAATTGTAGGACTCCCTTTTGTGAATACCGTGATACACTTCCTATCACCATTGTTTTAAAAACACAGGCCCTTTCAGAAGCGTAAGGAGGAGAGGATCAGAAGAGGAAACGTCCAACTTTTAAATCAATTGCAGTAACCGGGTGCCAAGACATTGCGCAATGAACTTTGCATATCAGACGACCATGTGGTTCTCCCTCAGTCTGGATCAACAGGTGAGTAATATTCCAGAACTGAAGTAACTTTAACTGAAAGATAGAAAGAATCAAACAGAACAATTCTGCATATGGTTATACTCCTGGTACTACACAAAATCCAGCTACAAATCAAAAACAGCAGAGTGAGGAAAAAGCTAGGATCCATAAAGAGTTATTTTTCAATGTGGCGAGATTACAAGAGTTCTCCAAAATTCCCTCCTCCTAAATCAGTGGGTTTGATGTTTCCTTGGGATAATTGTAAAGCAGTGACACGGGAACGGCACAGCAAGTTGTAATTCTTACCTAGCATCCAAGAAATACTCCACTTATTGTAACCACCAGAAAGAAGACTCAAGTACCTTCTGGAGGGCCTCAGTAAAAATATCTGTTCGATGTGCCTCTGAGACAGAAAACTCAAATTGTTAGTGCTTCTGGGAGAGTTAACATTTGAAAAAGAGATTGGACAACGGCATGAAGAATAAAAATATAGGGAATTATAAACGATAATGCTGAAAAAAACCTTGTTGCTTCAGGATTTAGATGGCTCTAAATGTTGGTGGTAAGGAAGAAACCTGCTGGGAGGGAACACAAATCTGCCTACCTGTGTAAGGCAAGGTTTTCTCACCAAGACTCTAGTGCTGACTGGTTTTTAAGGTAGCATATTGAACAGGATGAGCCGCATACTGGTCTGATATGAGAACTACCGTGTTCCTAAAAAAAAGGAGGTATTTTAATAATTCTAGAATCAACCTCAAGGTAACATCTTTTCCATTTTCACCATCATATCTGGCACAGAAATATTTATGAGCACTGATTGCTATTTAACCTTGTTCACTAACTTATTCTTTTTACTCTAAATAAAAAGCTCTAAGTGTCAGCTGCAAGACTTCAACACTATAGTCCTGGCTTTAGCTTTTTAATTACCGCATCCTACTCCCACTACACCTGTGTTCTCACCAGCCATGGGAGACTTTTCCTGGCTGTGTGCCTGACCCCATGAGGCTCTGTGTGCAGAGCCCCGTACAAAGAAGCAGTACCCCCTGCCTCCAGCGCCTTTAGTGTAAGTCCCTGTGCTGTCCTACAGATACAGCAACGATGATTTCCATGAGTCCTTGAGCTTTGCCTAGCTATATGGCCTAAAACGCCAGATAACTAACTTCTGTTGATTAAACCTATTAGTTCTGTCAGTGAACTTCGAATTTCATTTAGTATCCAGCAAATGGTTTTGGGAAGTCAGCCCTCGTCTCTGCTCCATAACAAAGTCAGGGGCCAGATGCAGCCTGCACGCTTGTTCAGCAGCCTCCTCAAGCTCTGTGAGGATCACTCTTACTGACGAATTCATGGTCGGGTGTCTATCAGGAAAGTATCGGTTGGAGAGATTTTTTGCATTAGATAATTAAATATTCTTCATTAAGTAACACTGAGATACTAAAATACTAAGTTGATTTTTCATGCCTTATGAATGCCTTTGACAGGCAGCAAGTCCACATGAGTTAATGACTGCCTGCAGTACAGGGCAGAGCCTTTTTAAAAGGTTACAGAGAATCCTGGTATTGGTTAACAAATTTGTCCTTTTCTATGTGTGACTGGTATAGTCAAGGGAAAATATGTCATGGATTACTTGTAAGAAAGAGAGTAGGTGTATTTTAAAGCACAAATAAACCTCCACCTTTGCAGTTTCTCAGCAGATCACAGCAGGCAGCTAAAAGGTTCATGTCACTACTCGTGAGCTGTTTGTAACATGCTTGAAAACTTTCCCTCGTAACATCAGTCCAAAGCTAAGCCTTACTAGCCAGAGCAAAAACAGCTGTGTTGCCATGACCCACAGATTTTAAGGGAACAAAACAATTAGTATAGTTATAAATAACGACTTTTGAAGACTGTAAGTCAGTCGTACATTTCAGTTTTTCCTTTGTGTTCCTTATAAACAAAATACCCCTTAAAATAATTGTGTTAAGAGTAAAGACACATGAGATATATGACTGTGACAAATAATAGCCTCTTGTTAAAATATGGGAGTTTGGGGGTTTTGACATTCCTAGTATAATAAAGAAGATCATGGGTTTTTTTAAGGAGTGTAACGACATCTGAGAGGAGGACATGCATTGCCATTGACATTTGAATCTCTCAGTCAATTATGTGTAGGCATAATTCATAGTAACTGCTACACTGTCTTCTTCTGACCCTGCCGGGAGCATAGAGAGGCTCAGAGAGCAGGGAAGCTCAGACCCTGGCCCCCTGAAGCCAGGGCTTGTGCCTCCAGCACAGCAGAACGGCAGCAAGAAGGGACAGGGAGCAATGTGGAACCGATCAGATGGGGAAAAGGTGGCGACGCCAATTTAGTCGAGAGGTCAGATCCTTGCAGTCTTTCCCAACCACTCTCGCTCACGGAAACTTTCTGCTGCAGTTTGGTTAGACCTGCTACACTGTCTAGAGTGCTTATCTAAATGAAGGATATTATGCTTTCTGTCACGGCGTTCTCCTTTATCTGAAGCTCCCACCAAAATCGTCATGTTATTCTGGAACAAATAAGAGGTCAAATAAAGAGAATAAATATCTGAAGGCAATAATATCATATCTGAATGGATGCTTTCAGCAAAGGAATGCAGATTCAAAACAAATAAACTAGCAAGCAGAACTGTGACCCCCTCTCTTGCTGCCTGAGGCACAACAGGGGTGTCATAGAGATGGAAGGGTGGTGCAAGAGGCCGGAGCAAGCCCTTTTCCACCAGCAATAAAAGCAAGAATACTGAAAGGATTACTGAACCAGGGAGTTCCTGACATACGCCATGGCATTACTGAGAAGGGAAGTGAGTAACACCAGGTCTCTGGCTGATTGAAAACTCTTTTGGCACTTTGGGCTCGTTGATTGAGGGAATGAGAGATTCCTGAGCGGGTACTAAAAGACTTTCAGAGTACTTTCCAAGCTGCCCCTGTAACAAAACTATGGGTCTCACCTTGGCTGTAGATGAAACTGCTGCTATGGAAGAGCCCCAGTCATAATCCAAACAGGAGATTTTGATCACTTTTTTCTTTCTTCACTGGGCAACAATTACAGATGCCAGCATGGTGTGAGCCAGGGATGCTTTTGTGGGTCCCAAAAGATGATGAATCCAAACTGCAAGGCACAATGTGTAACATTTCTGCTGCTTGGAAGCCACAAGTGCAGAGATGCTCACTTTAAAAATCTGTCACAGATGTTACAGATTGCTAAACCAGGGACTTGGCTATGGAGTCCATTTTTCAGCTCATGGAAATAATTTAACTATCTAAGTCTACCACTACACAACCTACCTCTCCTCTCTTCTGGTTAGCAGTGTAAGGGGGACGTAGCCTTGAACATGGGGAGACTGGGGTTTAATTTTCAGCTTTGTCAGTTTTCTGGTCTGACTTTGAATGTAGCATTTGAATGTGTATCAGAATAACAGGATGGTAAATGTCTCTGCCCTCCCATCCAAGGCTGGTCGTGAGATCAGTGACAAAAACATTTGGGTCCAATGCACTTTACTCAAATGGGGGTCTCCCACCATCAGCACATTCCCATTGCAAGGCAGCTGCTAAACCCCTTGCAAACACAGCTGGCAGCCCTGGGAGGACTCAGCCAAACTGGAGCCCTCTCTGTGAGGCCAGAGATGCGTGCTGCTGCCGAAGGGGCTATTGCGATGTCCCTGGGCTGCTGTCAAACTGGTCAACCCCGCCATGGCCATCCGTGGGTGGGGTGACCGGTTCAACGGCAGCCCGGGGACTTCCCGGCAGCAGCACGATGGGCTGCTCTGCTCGGACCATGTCTGCTGTCCCTCCCACACTCTCCCCCGGCCTCTCACATGGAAGCAGCGATGGCAGTGGGGACAGCAGCAGATAGTGCTCGGCTTGCTACCCGTCTGAGAGCAGACAACGCTCGTCTATTTTTATCACACCCTTTACCATAGTGGGTCTTGGACCACAGATGTGGAGTAATTGCTGAAAATGTTGTTCATCCCGAAATTATACTGGCTAGCGCTAGCATAAGACAGCTCTGTTATTGCCTTCGCCCTCGGTATAGATAGTCTCAACAGCAGGGGAGCATCCTCCCGTGCTGGAGCACTGGTGTGTGTTTAACTCACTCCGTCTCTCTGGCATTCTTTTGGCTATGCTACGAGCAAGAGAGACAGCATAGAAGAGAGACTGTGGTTGAAAGGAGAGGAGGTTTTCTGATTCAGTGTCTCTGTCTCTGCCTTTGTCCATTGCTATCACACAGTGATTGAGTTACAGCAGTGCAAAGGAGGCTGTGGGAACATCTCTGTCCACTGGCTGCAGAAACAGAGAGGCCCCCCCGACCAAAGCTACAGCAGTGATACAGGGCAGCAAAGGAGCCCTCCATCTTTACAAGCCCAGGTAGGCTCTGTGGCAGCTTTTCTACATGACACGCCATTACTCCCAGCCTTCCTGTCTTCGTGACACTACTGCATAACACTGAAGTTTTGCCTTTTCCTCCTAAATCTGATTTCCCACATATCACTTATCATAAATGACATGGCTTAAAGTGGCCCTCAGTTTGATAGAGCCTATGTTAAAATATATTAAGGCAGCCTGACTTTCAAGAAGAAGGTTCTTGAAACTCTCTTGCAATCAGCTCTTCTCCATTCATCCCCTTACAACTCAGGCACTGAAGATCCTTAGCTAATACAAGGATCCCACTTCACCCATGGTCTTTCTACGAAGCCTGTAGAGATTGTGTAAAAGAGTGATGTTTTCAACTTTAAAAGCATGAGATATCTTCAACATGGAAAGAAAAGCAATTCTATGAGCTGTTCTTTAATTTTTCGGGTATAACAGGCAAGCTACTGGCAAGGTACACTTGATGCTAAAAGCTACTGCAGGTAGGGGCTACTATATGATTTATATAGGGCTTACTAACAGTAGGGTAATGATCTGGAGAAAATCTGATTACCTGTTTTTCAGACACAGCAAAGGGAATTAGCTGAATTCTGTAATACTTATTTTGATAAGCGCTGTTTTGCTGTGTTTATTCTCACCTCTAGCCAAAAGGAAGTACTGATTTTCAATAGATCCTTTGAAAACAGCAGTATACACGTCAAATAATAAGAACAGGAAGTTGGCTGCATATAGCTTTTTCCTGATCATCATTGCTTTAATATTCGAATACTTTACTCTCTCAATATATTTATCCTTGCAATTACCCCAGGAGACCTGACATCTGTATAGTACCAACTAAAAGAGGAAATAAGTGTTATATCATGTTAGCTGAACATGGCTCTGTCAAGCCTTAACTGGTATCCGAATCACCAAAACAATCTTTTTCTGCAAACTAAATACATATGTTCTGAGCAAGTGTTGTAGAGAGGATTGTTTCAGTGACTAAGTGATATGTTTCAGTGGCACTCCTTTGTGACTTTGCATATATGCATGTGTGCGCATAGAAATCCATGTGTGAAAACAGAGAAAACCAAGATTCACTTTTTCTAATCTAATATATCTCTGAATGATTTTATACTCCTTTCTCCCATCTGCTTTCTCTCCAATTTGCTCTGTGGCTCTCCAAGCCGGTGGGAACTTCTGACAATTTCTGAGATCTTGAGCTACAGCTGAGCCAGCGGGATGGAGAGGTGCCATAAAGACTTTCAAAGAGCTGGCTGATGAGAACAGATTGGTGACAGAGCAGTTTTAAACACAAAGATGTGAAATCTGTACAGCAGAAAGATCCCAAAGCTTTTCAAAAAGCTTTTCCCAAGGGATTTGCAGACTAAATACATGAATTGTTTCGACAAATTTACTCACTATGTCAGGAGTGAGTAAAAGCAAGAGTGAAGGCTAGCCTGGAAAAAGAGCATACTGCAGACCCAGAGGACCACTTCAGCAGAATGTAACCATCCCAAACTCTAATATGGTCACAATACCAGAAGCACGTCTTCTGTATTTATAATGGCCATGTAGCCAAAACAGAATACCTGAGTCTAAGGGCACTAGGGTCAGTGGCACAATGTCCACCAATGCTGAAAGAAGAGAAAGTCCTTATATCTGATCCAGCCTCGGTGCTTCCTTGGGCTGGGTAAGCAGTGCCAGAGCATGGCCAATTTATATGGGGAGACTGCAAGAATCTAAAAGTTCTGGTATCTGATATTTCTAGGATTAAAATACCATTCATTCACGTTTTATATGTTAGTCCTATTAAAAAACAAACAAACAAACAAAAACAGTATTATAGAAACACAAACAACTCAGAGAGAAACTGTGGGGTTTTTTTTAGCTTTCCTGTGATACAAGGTCTGTCCGTCTGCACCCTGGCTGTCATAATTTGCCTCTTGGTAGCACTTATCCCTCTCCCTTAACTTCCCTGAATTTCTCCTACTTCTCCAATGTATGTTCTCTCCATCAGCTTCTTCTTGGCTTCTTCACCACCTGTATCATGTCAGCCTAGCCTGAGACTTTCAGTTGCAGGACTATGGCCTTACAAACTAGAAAAAAGGCCTTTCTCTCAGACTAAAACTTCCCTCCCTGTGCTAGGGTTGCTCTCTTAGGGAGACAAGAAAAGAAAAGAAAAAAAGGAGAGGAGAGGAGAGGAGAGGAGAGGAGAGGAGAGGAGAGGAGAGGAGAGGAGAGGAGAGGAGAGGAGAGGAGAGGAGAGGAGAGAAGAGAAGAGAAGAGAAGAGAAGAGAAGAGAAGAGAAGAGAAGAGAAGAGAAGAGAAGAGAAGAGAAGAGAGCAAAAAGGGAATGAGTCTTTAAGTACACCCCACAAAACATATTTTCTGGGATCTGCTTAGCACTATCTAGACACATGTTAGCAAGGGAAATTTCTCACAATGAACTCTGATATATTGCAAAGAGGGAAAAAGAAAAGAGGAAAAAAGAAAATAAAAGAAAAAAACCTGTGGCATAATCCCCATGGGAAGACCATGTCCAAGAGTGACATTCTTGAGGCTAATCTTCCCATATGTCCTCTCTAACAAGCACGGTAAGAAATAATTGCAACCATTCCTGCTCAAGTCGTATATGTTGGCAAAAATTATTTCACCAAAAGAGCATTCTTTTGTGCGAGTCCCCGAGCGCCTGCACGAGGCTATGAGGCAGCGCTCGCTCACTCACTCCCCAACATTCCTGCTCTTGAGAGTGTGACATTCAACTACGGAGTGGGTTGCTCTTTCTGGTATAGCAAGTAAAGGTGACTCTCACTGTTACTGTAAATTAACCTGTCAACACTAGCCAGAGAGCCGTGGCCAATACAAATAATGGGCTTGCTAATGAAGAGCTGTTGACATAGCATTTCAAAAAGACGAGTTCTGCACTTGGGGCTGCAAGGGCACCAAACGTTTTTGTTTTGGTTTTTTTTCCAAGTTTGACTGGAAAATGCAGAAAAGTGGGGAACGTTCAGCATCATTTCCAGCCTGCTAGTGTGTTAGGGAGGGTATGGATATCTTGAGGATTTTCAGCCCCAAAGGCCACCTGAGATTGGGTACTTAGCTTGCATATCTATACTGCATGAGAAAAATCAGTAACCAGAGGGTTATATGTGTTGTTATATCATTTTCAGCCATGATGATCTTTAAAGTGGGCCTTTAGAACTGATGATTGAAAATTGAGCCCCCAGTGTTCTCAACCATTGCAAAATTATCACATAAATTCATGTTCTCTCCTTTGGTTGCAGGAGGCACTCACGTATCTCCATATGGAAAGCACTGACATCTTCCGTTTCTCTTAAAAGCTCCCCTTTGCTGCAGGATCAGAAGTACAGGTAGACTTTAAAGTGGAAGACCATAAGCACTTCTTTGTTCAGAGTGGTTTTTGAGTAGCCATTGGTCTTCAAAGCTGTTTGTATTCCAGCAAGTTGCATTACAACTACTATGAAGTGATTTTATAAGTATTGTTTCCAGTACTCAGGAACAATTCCTGCTGTGCTCTTCACCATCCTCAATTAAGCCCATACATGCAGAGCTCATCCCGCCAGCCGGATCAGGGCAGTCCCTTAACCAAAGGGAGCAAGTACAAAGGACAAAGGAGCCTGTAAGCAAGCTGTGTGGTGGAGTGTGGGAGGGAAAGGAGTAATCCTCTCTGCCCTGGTGGCTGGGACAGAAATTGCCTGTGGAGAGACTGGGACTCAATTCAGTCATTCTTGCTGTTCTCATGTTCCTCTGAGTCTTCCCGGCACATGGCCACATGGTTAGAGCACTGATGTTCAGGTGTTTTAGGCTCAGTCCCTGCCTCAGCTAGAGACTAACTGAAATGCTGGATGACCCAAGAAATCTTAGATGAATGGGATGACATATCTTCTATTTTCCCATGCAGGATCTGCCTTATCTGTGTCATAGCTATGATGTCCTCAGGCCAGGATTATCTGTCTCCCTATGTCTATGCAGTGCCTGCCACAGGGACACCAATGTCACTAAGAGCCTGTATGGTAGCCCAAAAAAATAAGCAGATAGATGGGTGTCTGCATACAACTTCCCCTTTTTATCTTTTAACAACAGCTGCTACCAAGCACAGCTTTCTCACTCTCTACTACCATCCTCTCTGGATAACTTTACCAAGCATGAGGTAGTGGTCTCCTGCCTCCTTTTGATGCCTTCAGTTTCCTGCACCAGGGTTTGGAAGACTCTCCATTACAGGCAGGACTATTGATTGGTCCACAGGCCAGAAACATCTTTCACAACTCATTAAGGTTTTACATCTATTTGACTGCAAAAGAGTTGCCTAATACCCACATAGAGCTCTACACCACTCAGGTGTCATCTGCCCCAAGCGGAAATGCAATAACATGATTCCTGTCTCAAAGAACCTGCTGTCCAACTAGATATAACTCTTCATACAGTGCTAGCCCTTGCCTCTGTTAATTTGGAGTACAGCTTCCTAAAAAATTATTTTTAAATTAAATGTTTGATCAGAACTATTTTAATCACTTTTTTTTCTGAACGATGATTTGATTTTGGAGATCTTTAACGTAAAGAAATTTAGAAATTAAAGGCTAGATTTACCAAGTGACTTTAAAAACCTTGAGAACATGTTGTTCCCTGATCCTACATCCTTAACCAGGAAAGTTCATTTGTTGCAGTATTTACTGAGGAGACAGAAATGCAACACTTCTCCTTGTGTGTCTACTGCAGAGAACAGCACACTCGCATTTGGGCCCTTTGCTTCTCGGGAGCTTGTCTCAACACTCAGAAAAGGTGCTCTGTAGTGGAGACATCCCAATATTTCTGACTGAAGCTTCATTCCAAATTATAGAAAGTAATTAAAGTAATTATTATCCACTCAGACAAGTGCTATAGACACCGAAATATAAGAATGGGTTGTGAGGGAGGGACGTACAACCATCTCTTTCTTCTCTGCTTTGTGAAAGCCACTAAGTTGCCTCATGAATCAAGCCTTCCAAAATTCAATGTTTCCTTCTGAAAATGTTGAAATGAATCGGTTGGGCATTTTCAGAACTGTATTTGTTTGTTAGTTTTTGCATCAACCAAAATTAGTTGTCCTGCCTGACCCAGTGTCACAAGCCTGAACTTTTTTGGGCTAACGCTTGATTTATTGGGGAAAAGAGAACAATTGCAAAGTCCTGGGCTGTGCCCCTTCCTTCTAAGCCAGGTCCAACAGCTGGGGAGCAGAGCCCATGCTCTGTCCTGCCTGGGCATAACGGGCAGCCTCGGACCGGCGGCAGGAGGTTAGCTACTTGTGTGGCAGCGTGTGTCATTTCTTCTTAATAAAAAAAGAAATCACCAAAGCAAAAACAGATGATAGAGAGTAGCCGTTGCTGAGATACTACAAATAAGTAAACAATTCTTGGGCTTTGTGCTGTTGCTATTTTTCTTTAATGAGGACTGTGGGTGGGAGGCCCTGGCGCCTCTTCAGTGCACCCAGCCTAGAAAAAGAGCTTTCCTACCCTGATCAGCTTGACAAAGCAACAGGAGTGGTACCTCCTGAGCAACTCGGTTCACAGCTGGGGAGTATTTCCCCACTTTGAAGGTTTCTGTTGCTGACATCAGAATAAAATATGAAAACCCTGTCTCTTCTCCTGGATCAGACCATGCAGTTCTGCTCCCACGAGAAGAAGCTGCTGTCAGGGACTTGGCAGGCTCCCCAAAGCTCAGTGGTTGAGTGACAAGGAGTAGGGAAGGGCACTGTACCAGGGCTAGTAATGCCTATTATTAGGTACTAAAAACTATAGAGAAGATGTCCTCACAGGCGCAAATCATCTCAATTGGAAGCTGATGGTAGAGTGCATAAAATCTCATTCTGAGGACAAGCCAAACTGTACCACATCAGCCATGGGCTTTTTGGGTCCACTTGCAAAATATTTTCCTGCACTCTTCGTACCTCATGTTTGTCCACTATGAGACATGTTCAACAAAACATAATGATACCAGTGGGAAAGAGGTACAGAGTTGTCCCTGGAAACACCTTCAGGCTACAACTTCTATATCCAAGTATCCTCCTACTTCAAGAAGCCTCATTCTAATTTTATGCCAGCTACAATTGCACTAACACATGGGTTTAACAGTTCTGCTGTCTCTGGACCTCCATGTCTACTTCTTTGCATAAAACTGGCCCCGTTACTGGAAAAGAAAAATAAGATGGTTATTTGAGATTCCAGCTGGACACTGAATGGATTGTTCGTGATACAAACCAGCCTCATGAGAACCCACAGAAAAAAGGGCAGCATTGCTTTTTCACTCCTCCTGCTATTGCTTGCGTGCCTTTGCATGTACAGCCCTGATCCCTCATTGATTTTTTTAAAAACTGTCAATAATCTTGTTTACACCCCTGTGGTGAGGGGACAGAGTATTTTGTGCTTAGTTCAGGAAAGGAACTGCACTGGGTAAGGGCTACTGTTCTTGCCAAACATCAACTTGAACGTGAAGGTATGTAGCTGCTCCTTTGGAGTCCTGCGTTGCCTGTGTAGATTGTTTCCTCTTCCTGATACCTCAGTAAAACCTGTTGCTATTGCTCCCACTATTCCTGTCCTTACAAATAAATGTACAAAAAGTACTAACTGCAAACATTAATGAATGTACCTTTATGTTCAAGGGAAAAGCAAGAACAATGTGGGCTGACCAGACCAGCTGGCTGCTTGCAGTCAGCTGCTGCCAAACGAGGTGCAAGGGGGGAAAACTGAAGTGCCCGCCAAATGCGTCACTCTGGGTGCCAGCTCAAAGGGCACGTGGTTTCCCATAGGCTTGTGTTTCAAAGCTGGTGTCCAGAGAGGAGTAAAGTTTCTTCTTTGAAAAGCTCTGTCTCCAGTGGATTCTCAGGTGCCTACTAAGGTTGCTCTCCCTCAACAGCTTTTCTCTCAGCTGGGGTGATACAATAGGCTTGTGTGATTCCATGAAGCTTGCGGAAATATCATTAATACCTTGGTGATCCCTACTAACTCTAGCTGAAACTGGCCAGCCAATTTGAAAGATATTGAGAGATGTGAATATGAGCAAACAGATGCACAGCACACTGAGTGGTATGTTGGGAGCCTTATTTCCTAGAAAACCCAGCTGCTAAATAAAACAAAACCACAAGTAATGTCATTGCATTAGTGTCAGCAGTCCTCTTACCTGTCATGGTTCTGAGGGCACCCACAGCCCTTACTGTGCCCAATCAGTCTCCCCTGGGGCTCCTCCCACCCTGCCCACAGCCCAGGACTCCATTTCAGTAGATAATCTGGGGCTCGCAGAAGGGGACAAATGTCATAAGCTTTTGGGGGAGGAAGAAGGGGCAAAAATGGGAAATGATACCTCTGCTTGTCAAGGATTTATCACTTCATGTGTTCAAAAAGTACAAATACTTGAGATTACCTTAGCCAACAAACAGATCCTTGGGGCATCTTCCCTGGCAAGGAACTAGTGAAAAAAAAAATGATTTGTGTGGTGGGGGGAGCCTTTAACACTAGGAATTATTTCTTCTGAAAAAGGCTAAATAGTTCACACGCAAAGTCACAACTCTGTTTTTATACAACTCTTATCAAACTAATTCATGAACAATGGCTTTTTAGCAGAAAAGATTTAAATAAGAAATACAGCATTGTGACATGTGTTAGCAAGGAAAATATAATATTAAATAACTCCTACAAGGCTTAAGGCCATCTAATAATCACGGGAAGCTGAACAAGCTTCTATGAAATGGAGGCATAACAAATATGTTCCTCCTGCCACCAATAAGATCACAAACACTGGAGTATTCCCAAGAGTTTGTTTATGGTTAGCTATCCACATGATGCTTTAGCTTGGCTATCTGGAACAATGAAGAAAAGGAAGAAGAGCTGAAGTCTACAGCTGGTAGCAAATAAAATGAGAGGTTAAAATCACAGAACCAGTCTCCAGGGAGCTGAGGATGGAAGGTGAAAAGTGCTAAAGGGTGGCACGAGGAAGTGTCAAGTGCCAGTGAGGGAGTGTTTGTTATCTGAGCCCTGTTACAAGAAAACATGCAGAGGGACAAGTTGGAGCTCTGGCAGGGCTGTGCCTGGAACTAGAGTAGATACGTAAGCTAAGGCTGCTACCACCCCGAGAAACCAGCACAAGGGCTTTCATGAGGATAGCGTGGTACTCTTTGGATGACCAGAAGCCAAAATGCATTGGGATCCTGCAGTGCACTCATACTCCAATACTAAAGGTGACGAGCATCACATTCTATTTTGTTGAGTTGAAATAAGTGAGTTAGTGTTTGATTTTCTCAATCATTGTGCAAAAATTTGCCTTAATGTCCTCTGTAGTGTCATTATCATATTTTACAGCCTGTTCTTTGATGATTTACAGGCACATCCTTCAACAACCCCTAGGTTTTGTCCTCTGTATCAAAATCCTCCATAAGACCCATCAAAGTTACCTGTGGGCCAAGCCTAGAGGATCACAGCTTCCCATGACAGCTTCATTCCTGGCGAGAATGGAGCTGTCAAGATCCACAAGTGCAAGCCTTGTGCCCGGCTGGCAGGGGCTCTGCAGCAGCCAGCCCTCAGCTGCAGCACGTGCTCGTCAAAGACAGCAGGAAGACTCAGATATCAGCATTCACGGCCTTTGGAAAGAAAGTGTAGAAACATAGCATACCATTAATCCTCCATCCACTTAGAGCTCAGAATTAAAAACACACAAGAAAATTTCTCTCAAAAAAAGGGAGACAGAGAAAGATGCAGAAATCTCCTTCTGTTCTCGGTTTTTTTACAAGTTGATGAGCTATTAAAAAAATTACATGATGAGCACAGTAAAAGAAGCCAGCAAATGGCTGTCAGGTTATATTCACAAAATCACAACCAAATCCTGCCTTTCTTTTTGAAAAAGAAGTGCTGCTGTCATTACCTATAGATGATGAAATAAATCTGTTCATTTGTGTTTTTAACTGCAAACCTAGGAAGAAAGGTTAAAATCTTATGTTCCTTACTTGACATAATGCAGAAAATAATAAAAGGCAATCAATTTTTATCATAAAGGAGGCAGGCATGCAGCTTGCACTTACAAATATTTGTATCCAACCATCCAGATACTTTGTAGTATATGGCTTTGTGGATCTAGTCCTCCATTCAATTTTTCTTTCAGTGATCTCAAGCTGTAAAAGTCCAAATATCTCCTTCATGCAACAGGACTAGAATGGAGTGGACAGACAGCTGAAACCAGTGCCTAATGTGTGAGCACACTGCTCTGCTCCTTTCTAGTGTAGCGCTGAATAGTTAGCTTAAAGCGCCTGTGGTTTATGCTGCAAAAACATGATTACCATTGCTCAGCCCAAATCAGCGCTTTACTGTGATTTTTTTTTTTTTTCTCTTTTTCCAGCCAGAGCAAAGTAGTGATAGCTTAAACCAGGTTCTCTGTCTTTGTCCTGAAGAGGACTAGAGCGTGGTGTGTCCTTTCAAACCACCATGTCACGAAGATGGAATTAATTTGTGAAACCTTCAACTTCAGTTCTTCAACTTCAACCTCTTTAGCTATGTTTTTTATGTGTGTGTTTGACTGTTTTCTGTGTAACATATAAGCACCATACCTTTCAGTACTGCTTTAAGCAACCCATAGCCTTGAGGCTGGGACTCTATAGGTACAATTGCAGTTCCCAGTTCAGGCCTGAGACATAGCACTGAGGAAGGAGGGAATATGATGATTGCTTTCAAACGTACGTACTCAAACAAGCACCCAGAGTAGCCTGCGCTTTCACAGGCTTGAAGACCTCTGATCAGGAAAGCATTTATGGATGGGTTTAATTAGAAACACATGCTAAAAATATGGACTTCAATTATACTAACTTCAATGCAACTTAATTGAAAATGTGCTTAAATATTTCCTGTTTGAGGCCTAAAAGAACAAGAACACAATTCTTCAAAATATAGGACGTTTCATTGTGTGGAATCTTAAAGGACTTTATGTGCTGCATATGCTGGTATTATTTATCCCTGAAAAGCGGTTGCTTCTAAGGTGGAACATTTTGTGTGCTATGAGAACAAACAACAACACTGCAACAGCTGCAGACAATGAGTATATCATGCCCAAATAAAACCACTGTAGGAAAACAGACAACCAAAACATAATTTCTCAGCTTGAAATTTAGAGGAGACACTAACTGTTACAAAAAGCCCGACTGGAGCTCTGACAATGAGTATGGAGGTCTGGAGCCCTTAGCTTCATGCCGGGACACTGATTCATTCCTTACTCCCGGGGAAGAATGACCTCTTCCTTAACGAACTACCAGCCGAGCGTTATTCCTTGTACAGCATTTAGTCTTCCTGCAAGGTGTCCTATCCCAAAGCCATGCTTAGGTTGCAAGAGTGTCACAGCCTGGCTGTCATGGCTGTAGGGAAAAGGCTGCCTAGCGCTTTAGAAAATGTCAGACACAGTTTTGTCACTGTTTTTCGCTACTGTTGTTGCCTTCCACTTAGGACACTTAATCCTTTGCATTTATTTCTAAAAACCACTCTATGCCATCACTTCTTCAACAGTGCTTAAAAATTGATAGCATGATATGTTTCGCGGCTACGTGCTTTGCCTTACACATGGCATCTGTCTCGTCCGCTTTCAGCAGCACACGTAGCAGCTGCAGGGAAACACTGCCCAAGGCACGCGAGGGGTTCACGGGAATGCAAGGGGCACTGACAGGGCTGAGAGCGGGCGCTGCCCTTCCCGCACACACAGGCTGCAAAGCTTTAGCTGTTGTAGTGTGGTAAAACCTCCGGATACAGCTCTATTAGTCAGAGAAGTATTTTTGGTCGTATAGCTCTTTCCTACGTGGCTAGGATATAATGGTATCAACTGCCTTTATACAGCTTCGCTATATTTACAGTGGATCCTGTACCAGAACATTCATGCTCTTTCTTTAAATTCACTTTGTTAACTATCATCATATTGCAGTCAAAAAACTTATGTGTCTTAGGTCTTCAGTTCAAAACAACCTGCTTGCATTATCACAACAGAAATTTGTTCTGGAACATACACTCCAAACACTGTCAGTCTAGAAATATGGAGGGGGAAAAAAAAGTCAAGTTAACACCATTTAAAGTTAAGTAGAATCTTATTTCTTCTCAGTTTTGCCTCGGTTGTTGTTTTTCTGTTGCTTGATGCCCTCTTTGAGGAGTGATATAAAAGACTTTTTAAAAGGACATTTGCAGCAGATTAGTCTATGATGTGAATTAATCCCAGTCTGTGTTCTTAAAACATTTGACATGTCAGAATTTACAAGGGAGCTATGCAATAACCATTCAAAATAGATTACTGCATGGCTGAAACTATAATTCTACAATATACACATACCAATAGACATAAAGGGCAACAAAGAAACATACTTCAATTACATTAGTAGTAAGAGGAGGATGGGAAAAGAGCAGGACCACCATGTAGTATAGAAGGAGTGACACCACTTGATCACACAGGCAAAGGCAAAATACTAAATCTTTGCATCAGCCTCCAATGCAAAGATCCTGTGCAATCACACGATTAATACAACTTACATCAGAACTCAGCTCTCAGGCTAAGAAGAGGAGAATATTTAGAAAAGTTAGTTGTTGAGTTGCATTGTCTCCCATATCAGCTTCCTGATTAATTTTATCTTGGGGTGTTTAAAGAACTAGCTGAAACCACCTTGGAGGTTCACAGAACTCAGACGGGCAAACGCAGAATGGGCATTCATGCCACCCAGTGAGGATCATCTGAAAGTCAGGCATTGTTAATAACTCACATTGCACAGTCATTGGAGACATCTTCTCCAGAAGGTAATTTTCTTATCCTAAAGTCGTTCCTAAAACTACTCTCTTGAGGCACCCGTCTTTCTCCCATAATTACAGAGGAAACCTTGATGACTATTTTAAATTGGACATCTAATGCTCCAACATTTCATGTCATGTAAGCTGAATTGCACCTATACCTTCAGAGTAAGGAGACGCTATGGGACTGTAGGGCAGCCATGTTATCTTTATTGTAGGAAAAATACTAGAATGAAGAAACAAACTTTTTGTGAGTGACTGCAAGATAACAAGGAAAGGAGTACAGTCAAGATGGATTTGTCAAAGTCTGTATTTCAAACCTTCCTGGCAAGCACCATGGCTACTGGGTACAGAGTACTGTGGGGCGGGTTTTCTCAGCCCATCCCAGTGTTTCGTACTGCATATATAGTAAGAGGCTAAAAACTGTATTTGCCACATGCTCTAACCAAGAAGCAATTTGTGAATGGGTAGCAACGGTGGCTGGATGTGCAGGGAGCCCTTTTGGCACCCAGGGACTCCCTGGTGCCCGCTTGGCCAGTCTCCTCTGTCGCCACAGTGCCACATGTCAGAGGTGAGGGGCAGGGAAAGTGGTGACCAGCTGGAGGGAGGACAGTGCCCGTCGCCCCTACCACTGCTGTAACGCCTCCTTTCAAACAGCCACGCAGATTAGGCAGCCGGCTTGATTTCACCCTTGTGGTGGGCTTTGGCTACAGAAACTCACTCTTTGGCTGCCGTGAGAAACAGCTCAGGCACAGTGGCAGATGGGGCGAGGCCACTGAAAGTGATACAAGGGCAGACAAAAGAGTGATGCTTCTGCCAGGGGAGGGTATGAAAGTGGTGTCATAGGAAAAACTTTGTTACACAGCAAGCATACTGTCTCTTATTCAGACCTCTCCTGAGCAACAGCTCGCAGGGAATGCCCGTAATTGTTCTCTTCTTCTTAGTCCTTTGATGTGGTACCTATTGAAGCCAGCTCTGAGAAACTGTTCCCCTGGCCCTGACGCATCACCACGTCTTCCAGCAGGTTGGGTGCGTGATGTTCAGACCACTGTGTACATCTGCTGTGGGAAGCACCCACCGGGGCAGGCCCTGCAGGGTTTACCGGGCAGCAAGATCGCACACGGCTCTCCACACCCAGGGGCCATGCAGAATTGCAGGCACTCAGGGAATGTTTCTGGTGGGAACGCAGATTCCTCGGGAATTTAGGTTCTTTCATCCTCCAGCAGTTTCTGCATGGGAGTCCTATGCATCTACCTTACAAGCAGATGTCTTTACTTAGCTATCCCCCACACAATAAAAAACAGATAACAGTGCAAATGTGTCAAAGCAAAGTATAAAATTACCTATAAAGAGATGTGGCTGAAATAAAATACGTATGGACAAATACCTATGTTTTAACATACCGTCACATTGCTACTGATCCTATTTAGAACAATGTATTACCAAAATAAATTTAAATATAGAGTCAGATCCTTGGCTGTTTGAGATCAGCTGGTTGCCTGATCCCTGATGTATTTTCAGCACAATTACTGTAATTGACATTTTCTCAGGCTGCCTGACTTTGATTTCTGTTCCTGTGCCACAGCCCTCAGTGTGAGGACTGAGCATCTCTGCTGCGCAGCGGAGCACAGCACACAAAACCCAGCACAAAGGTGCACCCAGCAAGGTGTGCCCTCAGAACAGGAGGGCAATCCCATGCAGCCTCCTCTGAATAGATGTGGAAGCATAGAATTACATTACTGCTGGAATTGTGAAAACAATTATTTGCAAATATGTCTTATTGGTACTGAATGACCATGTGGGCACTGGTTCCGGACCTATCAACTTCCAGGGGTCAAGGTCTCTGCACTCAGGGTCTCTGTAACTAAAATACTTCAGACCTGGCCCTGGCTCAGTCGACCCAGCTTGGGTGTTTCCATTCCCACAAAGTGGATGTTCCCTGAGCCTCTGGACTTAGAAGTAGTGATGAGTAAAGAATTGAGAGCAGAATAATATGCTGGCTAACATACAGGCAGGATTAGCACAAATAATACTAGTTAAATAAGGCAACATCTCCCAGACTCAGATGTTCTGCAGGCTCTCTGCATGGCAGTCATCAAGCACTGGAAAGCAATTCAGCTCATGAGAGAAAACACCGTGTTCTGAAAATCTCTTTGTGCTGTGCCTGTACGGCGCCTAGCGTGGTGGGGTACTGGTCCGTGTTAGGCTCAAAGACACGAGTGCAGTGAAAACAGTGCATCAGTTATCTCGGATGGGGGAGCAATGCTGCCATTTACTAAGGTAAGTGGTGTCATCCTCACTGCCTCTGCCTCTCAGAGAGGCAAAATACAGCTGATCACATGCTTTTTAGGTTATGCAGGGGTGCCCAGCTTCAGCCTCCCATACACCTTTGTCTCCTGTTCTAGCTGCCTCAGTAATAATCATGCAAGAAAAACCAAACCAATAACAGCAATGACAATGACGGCAACATGCAGAACCATAATTTGTTCTTTAACCAGCAGCTCAGCTATATTGGGCTGGACATAGGACTTGCTCATAGACAAGGTGTGATGGACCAGCTTATGAGGTTTGCAGCATACCGTCTCCAGAGAACAGCACAAATTTTTCTTGCATACCTAGGGTCCTCGGTGCTCTCACAGAGGAGACATATAATAATGACTTACGCTGTCAGGGCTGTGTTAAAATTGCACTGATGACAGATTAAATCAGTGTCTGGCTTTGTTTGATGCTCTTATTTCCAGCACTAACTTTGGAACTTAGAATCATAGAATCATTTAGGTTGGAAAAGACCTTTAAGATCATTGAGTCCAACCGTAAACCTAACATTGCCAAGACCACCAACTTAAATTACCTTTCTGTTCCTTTTGCCTGTGCTGCCTAGTTTCTTGTGTTTTCAGTCACAGGGTTATATTTTGGCCAGTCACACTGCTGTGCAGTTTGCAAGTGCAAGAAGAAAACAGCCCAGAAGTAGAAGTGACCTGTTTCCAGGATACCATGTGCTTTAATTTCATTTTTCAGATTTTCTGTAAACCAAATATTTTTCCCACAAGGTGAAACAGACGTAATAAATTTGCTGCACTTGCCTTTGTGAAGGGATTTCACTCTCATAAATTCAGTGCAGTGTCAGGTCAAACATTCCCTGGAGAAACCAGGGCATAGATTACAGTTAAAGCCACGAATGGCACACGCCGACCTATGGCTATACCTCCAGCATTCATTTTAAATGTGTGACACCTTGAACTTCAAAGAATAGATCATTACAGTAGATACAAGAATGAACAGGGGAGAGGGCAGTGAAAGACAACATTCGCTTCTGCAGTTCTTAGGTATAGAGCCAGCAGAGTTTTCCCACATGATTATAGAAACAAGGAAGTTTTTGTAAACTTAAAGGCAGTGAGTTAAAGGCATAGTTGCATCTCATTATACACCAAAGAACGGGAAGGATAACTTTTTCTATTTTTCCTAACAGCAGCTGAGATTTTCCTTTTCTTTTATTTCCCAGAAAGTGGACAAGTTAAAAAATAAATACGTGAGCAAATATAGATATGTGTGTGTATAATTTTATATATATCTTATATGTAATTTTAGAGAAGTTCTGCTTCAGCACCTTGACATCATCAGGGAAGTACTCTGTACTTTTACATTCCAGACAAACCCTCCCAACATCCTCTCCTGTACTTTTATGGAGAAATCCAGTGCTTACAGAGATAATGCATGTTTGTATCCCACGAGCTGCACTTCCTGCCCACTCGAACCTCTGGTGAAAGCTGCAGGTTCTCTAAAATGACTAGATCTTCCCAGTTCACTAGTTTCTCCCATTCCTGAAAGTAGTGCAGAAACTCATGAGTTTAAACAGAGGTTAATAATAGTTTTTAAGTGTATTTTCCCAGTTCTGATAGGGACGCAGTAGTGCAACTGGATTGTTGGCAGAGGACTTCAGAAATAAAATGCTGTAAAGATAGCCAAAAAGTGGCAAGTAAAACCAAGATAATGTGATCAGCACGAGAGATACAGGACATTGCACCAGTCAGACAAAGGGGCCTTTAGAAGTGTATTATAAGCCTCCAGGGTTGATTTAACAGAGACAAAGTTTACTGTGGCACAGAGAGCACTCTCACTCCATGGAGGCAGCAGAAAGCAGTCGGCGGGTCCCGTCCAAGCTGCCGGGGGGAAGGAAGGAAGAGAAAAAACCAGAATCAGTGTATTTTCTGAAATGCTGTCTCTTTCCACTTCTGGTCTTTAGCTAGTTTGTGAAGTTTCACCCCAACAGAAGACAATGATTTAGAAGGGCAAAAGTCTGCCCTGTGGCTGGTGTCGCCAGTCCCTGAGATAAGCCCTGGGAGGCTGTCCTGGGAACGCGCCTCACTGAACAGCCTGCAAAGGGAAAGGGCTGCCTGAGCATCCCCCAGCCGCACTGTCACCAGTCTGTGGCTGGCCACCCTCTGGGTCTCATGTGTCTTTTAGATGTCAGCATCTGTGGGGTTGTCTTGTGATAAATACCAGGACTGGTTCAAGACTAATGCAGAAATATGGGGAAATTCAGTGTTCCTTCCCTAGGACTATTCACCATGTTACTTCTCACATGCAAGTACACCAAGACTGTAGAAATAAAGTCTTTAGAAGACGATGGGGAATGCAATCATGAACTTTTGCCGGGGGGGGTGGGAATCCACTGAAATACAGTGGATGAGGTAAATAGAGTACCCCTCTAACATCTTTCTAATGCCCTTGGCAGAGGTCTCTCTCTAACTCTTTTCCCTGGTGATGATGAAGACTGTCCCACAGCTCCATCACCTCTCACAGACCACGTCAATGCGGAGCAGTAGCCCAAGTTTCTCTTGGCAGGTCTGTCTCTAGTCCTTGGGGGTCTAGCTTGCTTAGACTACTGTGGGAGCATCACTCCAGCCTCCCTGAGGGGCAGAAGAGGCGAGGAAGGTACTGCTGTCCTGTGTGCCACCTCCCACTGCAAGGCCCTCTCTATCATCACCCACACTAGCGTTCAGTCCATTGCAACAGAGACCGCAGAAATGGGGACCTCTGCAGCAACCTTGAGCAGAAAGTCTTGAAGCATGGAAATGAAGTTGTTGCCACAAGGTAACACTTCTGTTTTAAACTCCCAAAGAGCAAGTGCAACTATGATAAACTACCTCTGGAATTTCTCTTTTGCAAATGAAGCTCTGCATGACAGCACTTTGCCCTTTTTATCAATAGAGGGAGTAGATAGCTTTTTCCTCCCTAAAGCTTCTGGTCATAGGGTTGCAGGTACTTTACTGACAGTAACATTATAGCAATCCCTGACACCACAATCTAAGGACAGATGCTGAAGTCTCAATTAAACCTGAAATAATTATCTTCTGTTGTGCATCTTGGCAATCCTTTCATTCCTGGCTTCGTTGTAAGCTGTACTGTTAGAGTGATCACAAAGCCAGAACTAAAACCTGTGGAGGGAACCCAGCATTCATAAAAGCAATCAGGTTTGCTCAGCCCTTCACAGCATAGCTGTGAACCCAATTTCTCCATTATGGCAGCAGTGATATTTAAAAGCACGTGGCAGCTATACTGCCAGCCTGTACGAAGAAGTACCACTTTAACTTCCAGCAACCTCTTATGCCTCCAGAGAAAAGGAGAACTTCGTCCTTGCCTTTACCTATGAGAAATGTGTAGCATCCTGCATTCAGCCCTACTAAGATGGAGCACTGGAAAAGAAGAATGGGAGAAAGAATGAGCCACATGTTGCAGCTGTATAGCCACATTTAAGGCATCACTGGAAAACACTTGGGTGTCTCTCAGCAAGAGTCACGTGTAAAAATCTATGTCGAACCAATGAGTGGATCCTGAATCCAGGCAGCCACAGATCACTGACAGCCTGCAGACCATCGGGTACCCTTGTCATCAAGTTCTTAACTCAAAACATTATACGAATGATAGTTCCATAGGCCAGCTTGGGATGATGAGGAGTCCACACTTGGTTTGTAGATCAGTGGAATAAGAAAAATGTTAGCTTCCTCAGTATTCATAGCTTTCACATTCTTTATTTCTTAATCCCAGAATTCTGAAGACAGAAACTCTGTGGGGTGATCCTTGTTAAACAAAACCACCAGCAAGTCTCCCCGTGCAGCCGAAAGAGTGGAGTTCAGAAGAGATTCCATCCTTAATTACGGCTTAGTGTTCTGCACACACTTATCTGTGAGTCAGAGAAACAGATCTGCATTCCTCAAAAAAAAGAAAAAAGGGTATTTCAATGCCTTGCTGCTCATGCACAAATGCAACTATAACCTTATGCTTTTATACTTCTTATCTATCATATCTTTTTAGATTCCTAAGCATTGAAAATACAATCCTTTGGTCACAATTCATTGTCTTTATTGCAGCCAAATACTGTTTGAAATATGAGAGATCTGAAGCCCATACAAACTTCTTCTGACATTGTTTTTCTGAGCGTGGCCCAAACTTTGCTGTGACTTAAGTGAAGTTTAAGGCATAGTGGTGCTGAATAAAAATAAAGCATCATCCAACAGTTTGCATAATGTAACTATACATGAGATAGATAGAGATGAAATTAGATACTGCAGGGATTGGTAAGGAAGATAAATCCATAGCCAAAATTTCAAGCAACTGACAAAGACCATCAGGATTTTGCAATAGAGAATAGCCATGTGTTTTTCAGTGATGTCAAAGATGAAAGATTATTATAATTTTCAGCTGTTACTAGTGCAAGCCATTTCACAAAATCATTTCAGCCAAGAAAAGGACCCAAATACGTGCCAAATAATCCTATACAAAGGTTCCCATGTAGCCTGTACATTTATACACGTCTGTCAGAAGCACAACATCAGATTATCAGACAGACGATAATTGCATTTGCTGCAGGATATCATACTCTGAAAATACGCTGTGTGTTTGGCCCAACCAACCAAAGATAAGGCTTTATTCTGAAGATTTTTCCATAATAGACAGTAAGCAACTCTGATGACCTGCAGCTTGGAGATGGGAATGGGAGGGGTAAACTCAAACCAAAAGAAAAGGTTGTATTAAACTTCAAACAGTAAAAAAAAAAAGTGTTATTTAACAATAGGAGGGGAAAATACTAAAGTTACAACATGTTAAGTCAACTCTTTGCATACTAATATTGCTGACTCTTTTTAATATGTGCTGTTAATGCTTTCTTCATCTTCATTAAATATGTCCTTGTTTTCCCCCGTAAAGTCTCAGTAGCACTGTTACGTATTGGTGGCTGTTACCAAGTTGTCTTTGTCTTGATATTCCCAAAATGACTCCATCTCTGTAGCAAGCCTCTCTCACTCTACATTATCCACTCTTAATAGCAATCCAAACAACTCCTAGATTTCAAATATTTGTGAAAAATTGGAAGAGCATCCATAGCTCCATTCTGCAGTGGGAAGAACTGCGGCACAGAAAGATAAAATCGTCTGTCCTTGGCAGGAAGCCACTTACAGAATACTTGCTTTTTGTTTGTTTTTTTTCTCCCGCCTTTATATCCCAGATACTTCTTAGATATTTTTTCTTTCTCTTTCTTGCTGGTATTCTGTTTGATTTTTTTTTTTAATCTTTGCCTTGTTTATTGAGGTGCCTGTATTTTTAATTACTTCTCCCTACAGGCTATTTCGTATGAGGAATCCTCCCCCTGGTTGCACAAAGTCCTTAGTGAAACATCCAGCAGGACCAGGACTAAGCATACCTTGCTTTACTTTCGTCCCACTTTTCTCCGTCCTTTGGATCCGTTTATCCCTAGTTCTACCCATTTTGCGCTAAACTTCTAACCCTCCCCCCCATTCCCTGCCGCTGCCTTCCTATTTTCTTTCTGTCTCTCTCTCCTCTTTTCCCACCAGCTGGACATAAAGGGACCAGGATTTGAAATACCAAACAATAGCTTTTCAGATCTTGGTATGTTTCCTAAGGACTTCACAGGACTGGAGTCTATGGGAGGGGGAGTAGCCTTTGCAAAAATAAGTAGATGTTCCTAATCATTGCCAGGAGATGCACTAAGGGGAGCCTAAAAGGACTCAGTCACAAAAAGGGAGTGGTATTTTCCTTGCCATGAGCCCAGTATTGCACTAGCCAGCACTCTGAGTCACTGGGGGGAGCTTTGCTGGGAGAAATCATGCAGGATGTTTGGTCCAAGAAATCAATCTCAGAAAAGCCATTGCCCTAGTTTGGAGAATATCGAGTATCAACACAGAGTTTCAGGAAGGTTGTTCAAGGTAATCTTCTCATTATGGGGAAAAAGCATCAGCTATGCCTAAACAGAACAGTCCTCCTTAACAGTTTCTCCCTGGTATCCCTTATTACTCTGATGTTAGCATGGTCGCTGTGACCCAGGGTCATCTGCTGAGTACAGATTGGTGGCATATGTTCAAAATGTCCCTACATTCCTTTAAATAGTTCAAGAGATATTTCCCTGATCTCTATGCATTTTGGAGATACCAAATGATAATTTAAGCCTGTCCCTGTCCACATACTCCTTTCTCAGCTTCCTGCAGTTGTTCTTATTTGTAACATCAGTGTTATTTATCAATTTTCACAAAAATTACCTGACAAAGATCAGTAAAACTGAAACACCCCGAGGGGTCCCTCTGCGTCCTGCAGCCTGTGACATAGTCGGAAGCTCAGGAAAAAAAATCTTGTTCAGAATGTTCCCTTCAACAGAGATATAAAAGAAGAAGAAAGAGACAATTACAGAAAATGTTAGGAGAGCTTTTAGCAAACTGGCACAAAAAAGTAAGAAATAAACGATGGACGTGCTCTTGTCTCAGATGTCCATGATGGATTTCAAATCAAGCTTTAACTGTGGTAAATTTGTATTGGAATAAATGTCCCACAAACATTTGAGACAGGTCCTTTGTTGCAAGAAAAGCAGAAAATAAGAGGTAGCTTCCCAGAGACCACTTTGATTTACATTTGTGTCTTGCATGGAAAATGCAATAATTTGGTACAGAGTCACCATTTGTCACTTTGTCATTTGAAGTGCCATGTGCAAAGAAATTCACAGAAGAGTGGCATAACAGTGACATGGACCAGCTCGTCACCTCTTGCTTTGTGTACATACCCTTCATCACTTGCACTGCTGAAACAGCACATTAACTAATCTATATAATGAGAAACAGCACTGTAACCCAGGGTATCTCTTCATATGCCTTTCTAATCATGGTAAGCCTTTCTGTTTCTGAAATCCATGAGTGGGTTTTCATCTTGTCCTATGCAATGCATATAAATGAAGACAGGGGAGACTACATGCTTGGTCACACAAAGGGAAAAATATGGAAAAAAAATCCCAGTATCGAACATGATGTTGACGAGTTTATTGCTTATCTAACTTTATTTCTGGGTCTGGGAATAAGGTTTTCTAAAGCCTGTCACCAGACTTGCCACAGCTTTGGGCAAAACAGATGTTTTCTCCATGCTTCTGATGCTCCTCCCTTAAAATGAACTTTACAAACCTAAACTACCCCAAGATGAATTGATACTACTCACAGGTGAGAGCCTAGACAGCACCAGGCTATGAGTATGCTTTGGGACCAGCTCCTTGGTCCAGGTCCATGCCTGAGGCATGCCCAAAATCCTCACTCCGACAGTGGGGCAAGTCAAAACGAGACCCAGACATACAGCCTTGCTCCCTGCCTCCCTCATGCCCTTGGTCCCAAGGGAAGGAAAGCCAGATGCATTTGCTGGAGGCAGCTCCAGCACTTTGCAATAGATCCCAGGTCTGATGAACTAACAGACCAGGACAGTGAGAGGAGGGAGACGAGACTGTACTCAGGCTTCCCTCTCTTCAACAGTAGTGTAAAAGAAACCACAAAACCAGCCCTACAATCACATGCAAACAAAGGCTCTGTGAACTCCTGAAATTTAGGCTCACTGGGAGCAATACTTTCCAAGCAATCAATACAGATCTTCCCAGGTGTGTTTTACACTACAGGCATACAAGATTAATGCAGCTTTCTCAGAATTGTTATAGGAGGACCAGAAAACAACCAAGCTGATCTGACAAAATGTAGACATACCAGATAGTATGTCCCTGGGCAGAAAAGAGGAAGGCATTTGAAAACCTTGTGTTTAGGGACTGTTGTGTCCTTTTGAAATATCTCAAAGACAGCCTTGTGCAGGCTTTACAATTAGCGAGGGAAAGAGAGGATTGTGAAAAAAAGAAATGAAGGAAATGGAAGGAGAACATGAAGAGCATTTTAAGAGGTTGCAGGCAAACCCCCCACCAGGGAGAGTGGGCAAAAAGGGAGCTAAAAATAGGCAGCATGAGACAGGGCTCTCCAAAAGAGAGCGAGAAGGACACTGTGTTCTGGAAGCTGGTGCAACCAACCACAGATGAATGTGCCAAGGCTCTTGTACATTTTGTTGGCAGTTGCTCAAGGCTGGCACGCAATCCCTACCAGGAAAGGTATCACCAAGTAGGCAGTGCCCTTCGCCGGGGCATGCATCGCCAGTACAAACTCCTGGAGGGGCCAGAGGCAAATGGTTCATCAGTCAGTGACGGAAAATGGTAAAATGAAGATCTTCCTGGACTCCCCCTTATCGACAGAGGAACTGACAGAAGCAAAGTTTTATGTACTTACCTAACTCCATCAAAAAAGGGGGTTTTTCTACGTAGTTTATAGCCATTTGTTCTTGTGCTTACATTGGCATTTAGCTTCTTTCTAAATTAGCTTTAGTTAGCTTATCTTCTCCCCCCATCTGTTTATAGAGAGTAATCATATCCCCCCCACTAAGCTAACACACCAACTTCTGCTATTTTCTTACTGTAAATCAGATCTGTGATTCCGTGATCACTCTGCTTTTCCACTTCTGCATCTGCTCTGGTCCAAACTAGTTTCTCTTGAAGTGGGGTAAACAGAGTGAAAATGAAATTTCAAATACAAGCTCAAAAGCATCTTGCAAAATAGTACCTCTCTACCTCCATCTAAGATCCCAGACCTGACAAAACATCTGAGGGTAAATAAGTCTTTTTTGCTCCCAAATCATGCTAATGTTTCTAAGTCCCTGTTACCTCTTACAGAGACCCAGTTTATAATAGATGTTCCGATCACCTCCTAAATGCAATGATTTGCTATTTATACCATTAAACTCTATCCCATTTCTGCTGCAGTCATCTTCAAATTAATCTTCAAAGTCATCTTTATGTGATGGTCTGATCTTCATCTGTATTGACATGCTTCTCTTTTTATTTATCACTGGTGGTTTTCATCAGCTTATTCCTGTTTTCTATGCCAAGCTCATGAAACAAACATATTAAGTGGCACCAGTGCCCAGACAGGGTCTCAAGGCACCTCCTTGAAGCCTGACAGGTTTCTTTTCAGCACAGCATGTTGTCCTTTCCCTTTTATGTGCAACTCACGTATCTCATATTAATCTCTGACTTCTCCAATCTGGCAGTTTCTCAGGTGGTACAATATCAAATACCTCACTAGAGAGCAGGAATATTGGACATACTGTATTTCTTTTAGCTAGAAAATCACTTATTTTTCTCAAAGATAAATTTTATGTCAATATGGAATGCTTTATGCAACCAAGGTAAGGTTTTGTCCTGTTTTATATTTACCTCCATTTCCTTAATTATTCTACATGTCAGCAGTAAGCTGTGCTAAAAATCCTTGCTGCTAGAACTACACTTCTCTGACTCGTCTCACAGGTGAAGATTGTCCAGGGTTCTGACTTGAGTACACGGAGAGGGCATGGACACCACATGTTCCTCACTGTCTCTTCCAATCCAAGAAGCAGGACACACATTCAAAGCCAACACGAGGAGGATGGTCTTCAGTCAAGCTGCAGGTAACCTCTGGAATTTCTTGTCCTGAGATGTTGTGGATGATTAAAAACAGATGAGGGGGTGAATGAATGAGTCAATGACAGAGGAAGCAACTGAAAGTCAATAACTACAACCCTCCTTATTCTGGGTATGTAAGTCCCTGGGCCACAAACTGCTGGAGGCTCGGAGACTTAATCCTGAGTTGAGAAGCATGGTGAGATGGATTTGCAGTCTAACCCAGTGAATTGACTCTTATATATTTACGTAATCTACCATATCTTATTTGAGTACCTTATCTGAGTCTTATTTTCACCACACTCATTCTAACATACCTACTCCCATTCACTTTCCCACTTTTTAGCTCATGGCCAACATCATTATTGAAAGCTGAGACAAAGTGTTTGTTTAGCTTTTACACGATACTTAGATTATCTTTAAACCCTTATGTAAAACCCTGTAATATCCTTATGGCACAGCAGATGCACTTCATTATTTTTCCTTTGTGTTTCTTGCTTTACCTGCTGTTATTTGCTGTAATTTCTTTTTTTTAAGTTAAGAGCCTGACTCCTGGAAATTCTCACTTTGTCCCTACATTTTCTAAGATCCAGGAAATTGTTTATTTCTTGATAAGTCTTTTTTCTATTCCCTGTAGCCTTCAAGTTTTGTTTGTACGTTCTTGTTTGACACAACAATTCATTAGGCCACAACTGGACCCCTTTCTGCAAGTTCTTCCTTATCAAAGATGAAATAGATTTTACACTTTTGAGGTAGCTTTTACACCTTTTACACCTAGAGGTAGATTTTACTCCTTTGATTTAAGGAACTCCAACCCTCTGCTGCCTTTCAGTTCTTCGTGATCTCTAAGTCATGAAAGTAAGAACAACAGCTCAGGAGAGAATGGAAAGTAGGTTTTGTCATCTGAAGCCCCTTCCAAGCATCTAAGGTACTTACCTTCAACAATTGCAGCCATCTAGTGGGCAAATACCAGAAACAGTCACTAGTCAGTAAAAATGTGGTCTCCTGTTACTTGCAATTGTTCACTTTCTGAGTGGACTGATATTTCATGGCTAAACCAGGCAATATGAAAAAACGTGTCTCCAAATATCTTTATCATAACCTTGTATTACAGTGCAGTTGTCTTGGCCACCCCCCTAAGACCTCAAGAATGAGCACGCCTTGCTACCACTGAACATTATGGCACAAGGAGTCACTTGGGCATACGGATTTATTCTCTTGCGCTTCCAATACCACAAAAAAGTTATGACTTTACAAATGCTGCCATGCACTGAGAGTGACAATAAATACATAACCAGAATGGTTTCTACAGTGGGACACACAACTGACTCATTTGGATGCTTGACAAGTGAGTGTGGAGTCAGATTTATGTACAGCAAGGCCTTACCCCACAGCTATGAATCCTAACCTGTGCTACACCTACCTTACTGATGCACCAATCACTCTATCAAGGAGTACATCAGCAGCTGCTGATTATCCCTGGTGTAAATGCTTGCCATCACAGTAGGTGACTCTACACAGACAATTACAACTTTTGCGTGCTCAATTAACTCGGACAGCTAGGTAATGGCAATCCAACAGCAACTGCCTTTTGAGGTATGGGAGGTATGGAAGGAAAATAAATCAGCTGGTATGCATTTGGTGGAGGAGAGGGTGCAAAGCTGTAGGAAAAGAAAGAAAGGAATGTAGATAACTCTTGACCTGTCAAGAGCTGCCTATGGAGCCCGAAGTTGTTGCTATTGCTGCTGGCAGTGATAATTACCTCTTTCAGCATCAGTTGTGGTGGTATCCACACACTCTATGACCACAAACTACTTTGCTAAAGTTTTTTTTTTTTTATGCAGATATATCAGTCACAATTTGAACACCATATAAAATATTGTGCTTCCTTAAGACTGACCTTCATTATTTTTTTAAATGACCACATTATCATGTGCATAGCACCCAAAATGCTCTTGTGTCAAAAAAACATGCACTTGGCAACACCATTATGATGACGTCCTTCTTTGCCTGCCAAAAGTCAGCTTTTAAAATGCTGCTACTTGAGCGCAAGGCATGACTATTCCATTTTGTCAGCTAGGAACTCACCACAATTTTCATACTGTATCTCTGATAAATGCTTCTAAACACACTGAAGGAATGACTTATTGGAAGCATAGTCATTTCAGTTTTGTTTTAAGTAATACCACAAAACTTAGTAAAACTCTAGTGGTTATTACCAAGATAAAAGACATATACCCATAAAAGAATTTGCCAAAAGTGAACCCTGAGAACCTAACTGATACACTAAGCAGGTATAATGCAGAAGTCTAGCTTTTCCACACTCTGGGTGCTTTCAGGTGTGTTATCATTGTCAGTGTATGCCTGCATTATTTCTGGCTATTTGGAATAAAAAATTCAAATGGCAATTTTCCAGTGAGATTCAGTCCTTGTGCTTCCTTGAGATCACTGTAATGAAGCTGGGTATGAAGAGAATAGACATGATAGGAGAGGATCAGATCAACGCGGATGAGAAAGTCAGAAACATTCAGCCACTGAAGTTCCCCTTTCTGTGCCTACAGCGTTTTCCCTCCCTTTTCTCTTCATTCAGCTCCCATTTTCCTTGTCTGAGTGTCTGAACTGATGCACACAATTCTGTCCATTTTCTGCTCCTCCATCTCCCAGCAAACTATCACCACCAGATACTCACAGCTGCCTCTGCTTTTTCTGGAGCAGCGTTTGTCTCCAGAGCATGAAGCGTGACTGCTCACAAGGATATCTTTGGTGTTTCATATTTTATGGGCAGGGCAGTTTCTATCAAAAAGCAGAAGCAGCTCTGCATCCCTAACCCCCAGGGCAAAGCTGTGAGCGTGCAGCAGCATCCAACAACGCCCAGGGGTGGGGGGAGATATGTGCCAGAGGAGACACCATGCTCTATACAGACCTCCATCACGTTCAGCACAGCTTCTGCAGCTCCTGCAGCTCCTGGAGCTGGACACCATTTGGGCACTAGTGTAACTACCTGGCTGATTCAGCACCGGAGCTAAGTAAACTGTTTGCAGCCAAAAACATAACAAATCCATCCCTTTTTCTGGTTCATAAATTATTTTTAAGCTCCGCATTTTATCAATTTTTTTTACCTGTAAGAAATTCACTGTAACTCTTTAATGACGCGTATGCTATTCGTGTTACACCTAACTCATGTGATATTATTTCTATTGCCAGATCAACTCTCTGAAACCTTTCATCAAGAGACAGTGGAACTGAAACAGTCATTTCTAGTTGGATCTTTGAGCAAAGACAGACTTACGCACACATACACAAAACAGCAGCCAACGTTTGCTTGTGTGCATGGCCTGGGGCAGCAGTTTTCACTACTGAAACCCAACAGTACACAAGAGATAGGAAAGCAGATGTGCCGTGAAGTTCCCAGCATCAGCAGAGCATCCTTAGCTACATATTCTAGCGAGCAGTCCACCTCAGGGGAGCTGACATCAAACTGATGCTGGATTTATTTCACATTCCAGAATAGTGGCCATAATCCTAAATTACATAGGTCTACAATGGACTTTAATGCCTGACAGTCGTTTGTCAGCTTCAGTCTTGCTCCACATGTATTCAGTCCCTGCAATATTTTAGCATGTTGCCTTTTGGCAGGATTAGTGTACTGGACGTCCCCTGAGAAAGCCATAGGAAATACATACTGGTCTTGTGGTTAAATTAACAAAGCTCTTGATGTCATTATTATTTAGTGGAAAAGTAGTCAAATGCTTACTGGGCATCCAAAGTTTAAATAAATTCCCATGTTCTTAAGTGGTCATTTTGAATGTTTGACATAAAACGCACATCTCTGTTTAAGACGCATGGCATACGCAGATGAACTTACACACCACTGTGGGTTTTAACATGCTGAAATGATTTGCAACTCTGCTTTAAAGTTTCTGGCTTCCAAAAACAATGGTGATAAGTAAAGTGAGATCTGGAACAAATTAATATATTTCCCAATGACCTGCGGGTTTCTTCGGGACTACTCATAGTACTTAATGGGCAGCCAGAGCTTCCCATAACAATAACAAAATGTAAAAGAAGGAAAAACCCTATGAATATTGATAAGGTGCAAAGTCAAGCACTTAAAATTTAGGAAGTGTAAAAATAAGGTTCCCTCTGTGATGTTAATTTGAGACCCTTGTATACATTTATTGTGAAACAAACCTGATACTCAATTTTTTTCCACAGGATACTTCTGCGGCCAGGACAGACTGGGAAGCCAGGAAGCAGAAGCAAAATGCGGCTTTCCAAGTAGGACACAGCTGACTGTCAGCAAATGCCATGCCGATGCCAGGTTCTCTGCCACAGAATTAGAAAGGAGCCCAGAGGAGTTATCAGAGGCACGACTGACCAAGGTGCGTGTGTTTGTGCAGAGACACTGGGTGTGGAGAAAACAAGTTAACTGCCCCATTTCCCACCTTTCCCAGGAGGCCCTTAAGAGCAGATGTAACCCAGCTGGGTTGCCCAGGAGGGGCAGCCTCATCCTGCTGCCTCCTTCCCTCCCCTGTAACCCCTCAGCTGGGTTTCTCACCTGAGCTGGGGGACAGACAGGTCAGTGCCCACAGCCAACGGGACCGTGGAAAGAGAGGGCAACCAGGAACAGGCAGCCAGAGTTGTTCCAGGAGAGCATACATTTCCTTGGCCATCATCTTTTTAACCCTGGGATCTGCGGGGAAGCTTCAGGTTGGCTGGGCTGGTTGTGCCCCTAGCTGCAGACCTGCGGTGGGAGAGGAGCTGGCCCCAGCTGGGCACCTCCCAGGAGGAGGTGTGCCTCTATGGGGAACGCGTGTCCCCAAGGCACAGTGCAGGTAACACCTTGCAGAGATCCTCAAACCACTTCTAAATGAGCTACTGCAGGGAGCGCAGATTAATCCTGCATTAATGCAATACTGCACCCAGCCTAACGAGCTCTGTTTCTTAAGCCATAAGGCCACCTTACTATTCCTTTCCCCCTCTGTGTTGTTCTCTATGTGGCTATTATATATTGCCCCTTTTTATTACAGCGATTTAAAATGGAGAGAAAAGACTTTACAATTTGCACCCATTTTATTCTGCTTCTTTTTTTCTTCTTTCCAGAAAAAAAAAAAAAAAAAACAACAAACCAAACCAAAACAAAGACCAGCTCTGCCATTCAGCTTGTCCGGTTTTGTACTTGGGCACTACAATGGTTCACATTAACAGCTGTAATATTTTTTATAGGAGGTAACTGGAAGTTCAGAGACACTGAGTGACCTCTCCACACAGGAAGAAACAAAAGCCTTTATTTCCAGCTTCCTCTTCTAACAGCAAAGCTGCTCTCCCACCCTCCCTACAGTTTACTGAAAATTGTTCCTTCTCTTTAAAATGTTTACTCCAAAATACCACAATTGTGTCTCAGATTCCCACAAAGCTCGGAGTAGCAATACAACAGACCCCAAATCTGTCAACATGGCTTCACCTCAGTGTTGCTGCCTTAGCCAAGGTTTGGATCCACGCACCTCAGACTGCTGCACCGCCTGTACATGGAGCCCAGCCGCTTGTAGAGGAGGCAACCGTGAGCTGTGGGTGACAAACCAGCAGATGGATTTGGGGAGATACAGGGACTAAGCTTTAAAATTGCAACCTAGGGAGTGAAGAGTAAAAACAAACAAACAAAAAATTTTGAAATTACCCCATATCTAAAATTTCAGAGTATTTCTTTCAAAGTCAGACAAAGAGTCTCACTCAAATAATACAGTTGCTTATGACTCAAATTTTCCTCAGCTTCCACATTCCGAAGTATTCAGCCAGCTTCAGTATTTTTTAATGTACAGCCAGCTCAAGGCTTCTCAGCAGTGTCGGCAAAATGCAGTTTTGGAAATGGTAGCAGAACGGGTCCAGGATGGGGAGGGGCTTTGGTATATGGTGAAGAACCAAAACAGCATTTCTTGCACTACGAGAAGTGTGGTTCAAGCAATTTGAGTCAGCTTGGAGCCTGGTTCCAGGAAAGCTTTATTTTAAACCTCCCAGTGGCTAAAGAGGAGAGAGAAGAGATTTATGCCTCTTGGGTGGGAGTGCTAAAAAATGGACATATAGAGTTGTTCCCCATCTGGAAGAGGCTATTCGCCCAAGAGGGACTGCAGGGCACAGGTTTTCATTGCTCACTGAGTTGAATTTCCTGGCCTTTTGCTAGGAGTGGCAGCCAAACAGTTGTGGCACTTACTGTCCCAGCACAGGGGTGGTGCTGCCAGTGCCCAGGCTCCCCAGGGGTGACACAGGGAACTGCAGTCACTCCAGCTTCTCACAGGGTAGGTAATGGGAGGCTCTGCCTCTTGAAGGAATAGCTCACCAAAGCCAAATCTGCAAGACACACAGTGACACAGAGTGTTCCTGAGCACTGCATTTTGGTCAGATTTTTGGGTTGGGGGTTTTTTTGGTCTTTTACAACCAAAGGAATCTGTTTTGTCCTCCCTCTCGATGCACCCACATGTTGTTTTTGAACACCAGCTTGTATACGTAGGTATGGTGGTAGATGCTTCCTCCACGGACTGATTAGCCTGCTCCCACCTTTACGTGGTCCTCAGAGGGACATGAATGTGGCACTCAGTACTCAGCTGGGGCAGCCCTCTGAGCCCCAGTCAACCTCCTGACTTGTTATGGGAATGCTGCATAACAGGGTAATTCATGGCAGTCTGTTTGCAGAGGAGGAGAGGTGTAACGACTGATCTCCTTCACACAGCCCTTTACTGGTTACCACTTATAGCAGCGTGTTCAACGATAGCCTCAAGCAAGCTCATTGGCTTTGCTGAGGACTAGTAATGTCCATGACATCTGCTGAGCACCTACCTGGAGCCCAAGCCCTACTTTCTGAAAGCCATTCATGGATAACTGAATGCATGGCATTACAGCTTAGAGGGACTCGCAGTATGAAGGTGTAGGTGGTTTCAAAGATGGGAACAACAGCAATGGGAATGTTTCACGATGCATGGTCTGAATATAAGTTACGCTCTTTTCTCTCTCCATCGGAGGCTTTTTAATCTGCCTCTTTGGGGACATGGTGATCAAGATGGTGCCTTGTTCATGTGCATTTAGCAAGCCTGGGGAGATGGAGGGAGGCTCAGATATGAAGCAGTGTATCCGCTTTCACCCACTGAGTGTTTGTACATAGGGACTGCCTATTTCAAAGAGTGCTGGTTACTGGTAAGTAGTCTGTTGTCTTTTCCCCTTGCTTCATTCTGTGTCGTGTTCAGATTAAAAATATGTTAAGAGGTCCAGATTGGTTTAGCCAGCTCTTTCAGTGAATCTGCAAACTATATTGTTTCAGCATGTCTCAACTTTCCATTACAATGTAGGATTATATTAGTTGATTTGCTTCATGAAAACTACAAACTCAACCAACTTTTGCTTGTTGTGGATGTGACTTGCCCCAGTGCCCCATCACTCCTGTACTACAAATCATCATGTGGGAAAGCAGGAAGGAAATGACACTCTGAGGTTGACTGCTAGTCCCTTTCTTGACACCATGAAGGAGAATGTGGTGTCCCCCAATTGGCAGAAAAAGCAAAGTCAGTCCATTTCCTTTGCCAAATGTGTTAGTACTCCTGCTGCTGCCCCAGGAAACTCAGGTTTCCAGGATCACCAGAAATTGCTCAGTGAATCATCACAGATCTACAGATCCATAGCTGCTTCTGAATAAATATGCCCTTCGTGCACTGAGTACATGGAGAACTTCTCTTTGAGAGGCTTATGCAAGACTCCAAGTCCTTTGCTCATGTCACAGAGTTTTCAGGAGGTTAACGATTACGTTTTGCATAGCACTACTAGGAGCAAATATTTATCATTCTGAGCTGAACTAACATGTAACTGTGCCTAATCCAGTTCAACAAGGATTTTAATCTGCTGCCTGCTTAAAGCAAGCCATAGGCTTAAGCAGCTTGCTGAATAAAAGCTAAAGGGAAGAAACATTGAAAGAAAAGGATAGGTGGTCATAAATGATTGCATAAAGTTTTCAAACAAACTTTAGAATTGTTTTTCCTTTAATTCTGATGCCTTACTTTTCCTTAATTGGTATTGCTTTCCCAGTAGAATCTCAGTGCAGCTCTCATCTTTACAACAGAAAAAAAAAGAAAACTGAAACAAAACTATAGTTTCTCATTTAATTGAGCACCAGTTTGTAATGAGTGGAGTCAGGTCCAAACACAGAATTTCTCAGACAGACTCCGAGTTCTTTATTTGCATCTTCCAAAAGCCTTGAGCTGTTCTGCAAGTGTTTTATCTCATATTAATTAAATGAGAATAAATCATTTCAATATAATTTCAAATGATACATGGAGCACACGGGGGTCTTGTAAACATAGCAAAACATTACAACATCTGTTATTATTAATACTCTCTACTTTCTGCCAAGTTTATCCATAGTCCTGTCGAGTGATGAAATCCCTCCTCGCTGGTACACGAATCAGATGATCAGAGCTGGGCTCACCAGGGAAGAGGAGACACAAGGATTCTGATGCGTTTCAGGACAGTGTAAAGAGCTTGTTCATACTCTTCTGACTGAAGAGTGAAGAAGCTATCGCCCATGAATACAACTGGAAGGACTGAGTGCCGTATGAATATCCTTACCAACGTGTTGTGATTTCCTGGGCAACCTTAATGTTGGTGGATTTAATGGGGTGCAATGAAGGTTCGTTACTCATTTTCAATGGCTTGTAAAGAGAGGTACTGTGTCCTGCAACACCCAGGTTCTCTTTGTCCCACATGCTGTGATTACATATATTTAGCGCAGAGATGGCAGTGTTCAAGTACCCTCTCAGTGGGGATGTTTCAGGCAAGAAAAGTATTTTTTCTGGGTTGAATACCAAAAAGTGGTAAAGAGCAAGTAGGGAATAATAGTAATAGTGCAAAATATCATGGGCAAGCTGAGATTGGCAAGCTATTTTCATGTCAGTATACAGAAAGATGGGCTGTAGCATGCCATGCTAACATCTGGAGGAATGAACTGCAAGGTTTGAGCCTCATTTTTCTGAAGGCTCAAAAAATGTTTTCTGTGACATTGATAAAAATTAGGAGAAAAAAAAATCTTTTCACTGAAATCTCCAGGAAAAAATACATTCAAGAGAAAAAAAAAATTATTTCCCACAATCTAAATCAGTTCAGACTTATCCCAGAGGGAGCTGCTCATCCTTTCTGCCTATTTCCACCCCATTTGTTCTATGCCATCTCTTTCTAATACAACCAGGGAAACTGATCAAACACATTCTATACATACCACCCAGCCCACAGTCTCAGCATCCCAGCTGTATTCCTAACCTCACAAATTCACAGTGAAACCATCTCCAGGGTTTCAAAAGCATAGCAGCTTTCATGAAGGGGGGCAGTGGGAGCTCTCTTAATTAGCCCAGCTTCTTTGTGCATTTCTAGACACGTCTCCCCCTTTGTTCACCTTCAAGAGTTTAATGCCAGGGTAGAAAGAGAAGATTTCTCCTCTGGAAAGTAGCAAAGTTTTGGCACTCGGAAAAACAGCTGGGGCGAAACATCTAAATGGAAAGAGGTGAATTTTAACCAGTCTGCGCATTTATTGAGCACTAACAGTGGAAAATTTGGAAGTTCAGCCAGTTAGGTGAGCATTTCATTACCAGAAGTCCTTCACATGTTGTCCCTGCAACTCTGGCAAGGGAAATTCAAACACGAAACCATCATTAATGTAATTCAACCCTTTCTGGAAGTACAAAAAAATGAAATTCAGTCTTGATACCTTAATTCTTTTGATTTTTCCTCTTGAGACATAACTTACTGACCTGACAGTCATTTCCTAGGAGAGACTGAATGCAGGGAAGGCAGCAGGACTGTGAATTTTATCTCCAGTGCTTTAAAGCATAGGTCTATACAGAGAAAAGAGTTGAGGATAAAGTCATGGAAAGGTGGGTTCCAACTTTACTGTGTTCCTGATTTCATTATCAAAGGTTTGCAACAAGGAAATCACATGGTCCCCCAGCACATTCAGCCTGGGCCAAGAGGTCCTGAGACAGCAAATCACTCAAGGATGTGCCTAATCTACACACAGCCAGTTTTTCTAAGGAGATCCCATGCAGATCAAGTTAGAGAATAATTAAAAATGTCATTACAATTTCTCTTTGGCTACTGATAATAAAGTTTGAAAACTGAGATTTGCCATTAAAATTTGCATGGTTTCCAAAATCTGAAGTAGTATGCAGCTGGATAAAAGGCAGCCGTCAGCTTAAGTTTGTAGCTTCTGAGAATTGTTTTGTCTTATAGGCTGCAATATTTCTGTTACTGGAGAACTGAACTAAAAAGGTTAACTTCTGGGCGTTCTCTAGTTTTTAATGTTATGCATTATCATGATGGCTTAAAAGAAAGATGAAAACATGAAAGAAATGGAGAATTTTAAAGTACCCCAAAAGTGGATCTCCTTCTGAAGGCAAGGCAGCTATGAACACCAATCAATCTCTAGATGTTTCCTCATTGCTATGAAGAGTCTGTCTTTCCTACTGAGGAAGATATATTTAAAGAACTTCATACTAAGCCACTGCAATATCAAGGAACATAAACTAATTCTGGTCTCTACCTCAGCTCTACCTCCCTTTGAAACCCCTCTGGACTGGTACTGGCAGAGTATTCTGTTCCATCTCACCAATGTCCTCACCTCACCAGTTTCCCCTTCAAAACCCTTGCAGATCTCTCCTGATGATTTAAAACACACCTTTCCTGCAAGAAAGGAGGCAATGATCTAATTAAAGGCTACTCACCTTTTCAATACATGCATATGTGTACATCGTACATCTTACTGCATGTGTATCCTCTGCTTGTCAGTGTATTCCATCTCCTTTCTCAGCAACAGCAAAGTTTAAGGGGGCGGGTATTACCTAGAAATACCTCAGCATTGCTTTACAAACTTATAGTAATAAACTACATCAACGTTTGAAACAACCGTACAACTCTCACTGTGAGGCATTTCATATTTTATTTTTTCCATGTAAAATAAGGTCTACTTTTTATAGAAAAAGTTTGAACAAGACTTCTACGTGTTACATTTGGCATACCATACACAATCCTACTGGTTTATAAGGTACCATTCCAAAAGTGACATTTTGGCTGTTTGGCGTTTTAATGCCAGTGAACTGATATCATGACCACAAATACATATAGTTAATACACAAAGTGAAGCGGGTATAATATATTCACAGTCATGGAGCCCAAGGGGCAAGGGGTGTCCTCATCCTCAAGATATTAATTTTTGCAAATCAGCATCTTAACCTAAATTTAATTTAATTGTAGTTAATATTCAGCTGTTAGGCTGTGTGCTACAGGGAAAGGGCTGAGAAAAGATCCACAGGAATATATCTATAGTCAGGTTCAGACAACTAATCACATCTGTTTCCCCTGGATTCTGCTGTTCATGGCAACTTAACATAGTCTCAAGTCTCATCTCTCAAACATTCTGTTGAACAAAGGTCAGAGATTTTGCATTCACCATGGAAAAAAAGAGGCTCAATAGGCTGTTTTGGCCAGCTATTCATCCTTGTTTCTTTTCAATGTAATATCTAACATGTTGATGCTATTTAACAAAAATTGAATTCATTAACACATTAGTCAATACGCAAATATTGTTTGATGACTAAATTCTTGTTCTTTTTCCCAAGCATAAAGTGATCAAACTAAATCTCAGATGTTTTTTCTTGTTGCTTTACTTTCTCAGCTGGTTTTCTTAACTATCATTTTCTGCAGATAATTGGGTAAAAGGAGATGCTTCTGTAATTATTGTCTTGTTGGATGGTCTCTTTTGTGTATTCTTATTAGAGCATTTCTGCTGTTTGAAGGGACTGTGGCCATCGCCCCTATTGAAGAGTTATACTCCAAGAAAACAATGGAAAACACAGTTCTACAACTGCCATGCATAGACTTCTCTTTATTTGTCTGAATAGGGTTTGGGTTGCAGGATCCTGGAGGATAATTTTATGACTTTTTGGACATAGCCTCACTGTCCTGCCTAGGCACAGCAGACTGTGGGGCACAGCTCAGTTACATCTGTGCTAGCAGACAATGGCTCTGCTCCTGCTTCTGATGTAGTCACTGAGAGTTTTGCCATGAACTCCTATTACTGTAATTCAGATGTGCTACTGAAATAAATGTGATGTATATTTTCCATTATATGATTACTGGATTCAGTTCTGGTCAATTAAAGCAGCCTGCCCAGGGCTATCAACAGGGTAATGATTAATGTCTATAAACAACCCTTCCTGGCATCTGGTGGCTGCCTGTAAAAAAAAAAAAAAAATTAAAAAGGGGCAGTCGCATCAATTTGCTGCCTTCAGCTACATTTTAGGCTGAGAATACATAACTGCACGGAGCTGAAGCCGTTTATTGTGCCCAACAAGAAACTAGCTGAGGGAACATCTGTTACCAGGAGTATGTCGGAACCGCCATGAAAGTTGCCCTGGTTCAAGGTGAAGAGTTTGGCTGTAGCACTGGGCACATCACCTGTGAAAGACCATCCAGCAGCACTCTGCCAGTGCCTCACGAGACAGACAAACTAGACCTGAGCCTCGCAGCACAGAAGAAAAAGGCTCGAAACATAACGGAGAGAAGAGAAAATTTTGGGCATGTGAGCACTTGAATTGGCACAATTATAACAAAACAGCCCAAGGGCCAACCAGAGCTTTGGTGTGCAATGGGCGGCCTGAGTGCCAGCCCTGTGGAGGAAAGCACGAGAGCAGCCCTGGGCTGGGACCCTGCCACAGAGGGAGAAATTCAGAATAGAGAAGCTCCTGGCAAATTTCACATGGGTCTCTGGCTCCCCCCGCTCTCTTTCCAGCTAGCTCCCAGTACACACACACTGACCCGCAACGTTTCAGCAAGCGTGAGACATCTTCTCTTTTTCCATCCTAGCTGGGTCTTCCTAATCAACCAGTGGGTTGCATCTCCGAAACAAGGACACTCCCTTGCGCTCCAGCTCCTTTCCGTGCTCCTTCTCCCCTGGTTTTGATGCCACCCTAGAGAGTGGGCTAAACAGATCCCCGCACTGTGGGGAGCAAAGATGGGCATCGCTCATTCTCCATTGTTTTGAAGCAGGAAACGGCTGCAGAAAAGCCTCTTCTCAGCGCATCCAGGCTGATGACATGGGACTGGTGGGATCCCTTCTGGTCAGAACGTAACCCTCACTGGAACAATCAGCAATTTGGACATCCGAAAATTATTTTATTAAACAGCAGTTGTTAATCAGTAGGAGGTCTTTTTCCACAGCCATTCTTTAAAACCCAAACATTTCCATGTTTCCTGTAATACTTGTGCTTAGTCACACATTGACAAATACAAGGAAAAAAACTCAGATCTGTATGACAGATTTTTGGAACCGCCAAAATAATCTCTTTGAATTTTGCAGTCACTTGACAGCAGGAGTCCAGGAGGAGAGTGTTGAAAACAAAAACTTATATTTATTCACCGGAGTTTTTACTGCACTTCTCTCTCAGAAAAGGATACCTATCATGTTCTGCTAAAAATACATCATCAAATAAACAGACTGCAGACCCCGTTAAAGTTTAAAAGTTGCCAAGTCCACTTTTTGCTACCCAGCCTGTAAGTATGACAGAGAGAAAAAGGATGGTCCTTTGCAGTTCAGCCAGAATTTATCACACTTCAGGATGGAGGTATTTAACATTCTCAGATATGGAGACCAACGGCTCTGTCAAAAGACATCTTCTGCAGAGCATCCTGCCATTTTGCAACTCGCATACCCATATGAGCAAAAAGTCTCCAGCTGAGTCTGGCTTCCCCTGCTGTAATACATCATGAGAAAAGAGATCCCTATATCAAAATTCTCAAAAATCTAAATGCCTGGGAAGTATTAAGCACTATAATTAAGAGTTATTAGTATTACTCTCTAAATACTTAGAGAAGAATGGTTGTGCTGGTTGGGCATGAGGCCATGTGTCACTAATCCATGAAACTTTCCTCCACCACGCCAGGCTGTAAGGAGGCTGGCAGCAGGTCTTGTTCAGAGTACTGCCCATGCAAAAAACAGGTCCACTCATTCATTTTTTTATGGTCAACCCAAAAGGCCACAACTTCAACAGAAATGAAGGCAAATATGCCCTCCCACATCCATCAATTCTGAGGCATGGAAGGAACAAGCACTGCATCTCTAAGTAGATTTTGAAAGAAAGAGATAAGCCTGGCTGTTTTTCAAAGAACTGGTTTAGCACAGAGCTGGGAGTGGACATAGCCAGCTGAGGAGCACCACAGCCTGCTGATGATAGCAGCCCTGTGGTCTGCTCTGCTGGTGGCACAGGCCTGAGAAACTGGGTTTGCTGCTTGACCTTGCATGACCAGCTCCTGCTGGTGGGATCCTCCCTCCTCCTTTCACCAGGCGTGCACCCATGAGCGGGAGCAGCAGGCTGGGCTCTCCCCCAGCTCTCTGCCTCAGATTTGCCCTTCCTTCTCTCCCTTCTCTTTCCAGGGTAAGTCAGTCCAGTCTCTCCATCCCTCACCTCAGACCACACTGGCTGTGTTGCCGAGAACCTCGAGCATGGGATGCTTCAGGTCTGCCTCCAGGGGGGAGCTTCAGGCTATGCCCCACAGCAGTCCTGCATCAGCAACAGAGATCCAGAAAGGCCTGGGGCTTGGACATAACCATAGTGTGTCCTACCAGCCTGCTAAGCAACATGTAAACATCGTTTACATCTACTACACATGCCACTACACATCCCAGATAGTGAGAGCTGTTCAGAGGTACTGCAGTCTCCCCATGCTATGCCTGCATGCCCTTGGGAGCCCAACTCAAAGGCATGGGTTTCGCCAGCCAATGCTGAGAGTCAAAACTCCAGTGTCTCGTTGTGACTCTACTCCTTAGCACATCCCATGCCCATCTGCATACTACGAATAATTTTTTTCACCAGATAAAACATTTCTGCAGCTTAGAGGAGTACTGTGAATATAAAGCACAGTCGAGTCCATGAGGTGCTTAATTCTTTGTCTTTGGGGTCATTATGCTATGATGGAGTTATAGGCGTTATATGGAAATGAGCACCCCTGCTCGTCACCTTCCCAGCCTACTCAGAGGTGGCCTTTGTAAACGAAATGAAAAATAAGACTCTCCAACAAATACGGACTGAGAATTGAGACTTTATAAAATCACAAATATTCCTTTGCAATAAAGACAGTATTTATGCTAGAGACTCTGTTTTAAATTAATTTTGGCCAGGTGAACATGGTTCTGGCCCTGAGGGGGTAAAGCCATGGGGAGAAGTCTCCTGGAGAGGCAAACAACGGCAGCTGGGTGTGCATGATGGGTGCATCTGGGCACCACCAGGCCTTTGTGGTGACCTCAGCAGGATGAGTAGTAAACCCAGCATTTTCCATGCAGCAGAGAACAATTTCTTTCACTTTGCAGCTTTCTCCTGAGGCTCCCAAGAGAACAATTATTCTTTTTTCCAGACTGTTTCCAAGTGCCATAGAGCTTCCCCCCAAATCCCTATAACTCCTGCCTTATCAATACAAGAAAGGAAGGAAACATAAAATGTTCAGAGTGACAGGTTCAACTGTTTTCCTTCTTAACTAAAAATGTGGGGATTCTGTGGTGGTCGGAGAGAGAGGTGAAAACACGTCAGCGCAGCAAGGTGACATGTCTTTGCAAGCCTCCTGCCTCTCGTTCCCCTTCCACAGGCACAACTGGCCACGAACATGGATGCAATAGGGGCAGCTGTCGCAGATCTCCCAGTTTGCCCCATTATGTCTTCTAGCAGTTCCTCTCGGTGCAGACCCCTTTGATCAGCGATACAGGGAAGATTAGATCTGAGCTGATACAATAGCTCGTTGCAGGACAAGGCTCATTTGGCTCCTGCCTGTCAGTGTGACGTGCCATGTCCGTGGGGCTACTGCATCTGCGTAAGAGCGGCCACACTGAGCTCCCACGATGCACAAAATTCACGTACTGAATTTTCCCTCTTTGCCTCCAGCTATCCCTGTTCTGCTTCTTGCTAAGTCAATTAATATCTACCATACTAGTAGTAAAGGGCCCTTGGGAAAAAGGAAACCAGGGAGTAGGCTGGTTGTTCCCGATCTAGGCTTGCCCTGTGCCAATACAGCATATTTTCTAGAGTGTTTTTTTCAATTCAGTTTAAATGACTCAGCTGAAGGGTTTTGTATAACTTCTGACCACAGCCTAACCGTTCTCACAGGAGGTAATATTTCCTAGTGTTTGGCATGAGCTTTCCTCCTTTTCATCTTAGCACTTGTGCTCCTTCAGCAATCCTTACCCGCTTCTTTCCTTCCTTCGTGCTTACAGCCTACAACTTTGTAAGTGGTTACTGGATCCCTCAGCTTCCACCGAGCCCTTCACCACGCAGCATAATATATCACATTCGTTACTGTTATGCAAGCACCTAGACAGACAGGCTTTATCTAGCTGTTTTAATCTTTCCCATAAACCAGTCCTTAAAGTCCAACAGCGGTTTGAGTTATTTTATGTGAATTCCCTCCAGTTTGTCAACATCGATCTGCAATGCTCTGATCTTTGAATAACTGGATTGTCAGAGTGCTGAGAAGGTGTGACCATTTTCTTTTTGGTAAGTAACCAACTACTCATTTGTTGCATTTTACTAATTGCATTTAATTCTACCTCTGTTTTTTCCCAGTTCCGTTATACTCTCTGTATTACACTTTTTGTGGTAAGAAGCACCAGACACAATCGGATTCCTTTGTCTGTCAGCAGCAAAGGTAATCACCGTAAATATTTAAAACACAGCAAACTCTGATATATGATACAATTAAAACCCTTTCAAAAGCATCCTCTCTCTAAACCCATCCCCTGGCAAACTGAATTTAAGTGGCAGCAAAGCAACCAAATCAAAACATTGCCTTTCATTTCTGCTGATGTGAAATATTTCCCCTCTCTGCTCTATGTTCTTGCTCCTCGCAGAGTGAGTAGATATTTGATTAGGTACAGATTTAAACACAAAAAGATTTTCCAAGCCTCAGTTCCAAGTTCCAAGCAATTACCCATTTGCTGGGTGTAACTCACTGCAGGGTCGCCCAACTGGAGAGCAGAACAGAGGAGGCTCTTTACAAAGGAAAAAAAAAAAACTATTCCAAGTGTTTCACCTCACAAGGAATTCTTGAAAAATGTGTTTCCCCCCAGAGACCTGGAGTTGTTTGTCTCATTCAAGGGCTGAGTATTTTCCTCTCGCTGGCAGACTGGCAAAGAGGTGGAGGGCTCATGCTGCAGCAGAGTCAGTGAAGAGCTGTCCCGAGCTGACACCGGATTTGCATGGGAGCTCCTGAGGGCTCCACTTGTGTCACCTAACAGTGCTGCCTGCCACATGCCGGCCCCTTGCACTTGATCTCAGGTATAGCACGCAGGATGTACTCACCTTGTCTGCTCTCCAGCAGCACTGGCAGTAAAATAACTTTGCAATCAGGGCAAAAAGTCCCAGTCACATATCTAGGTCTGCCCCTAAAGCAGCCTTTCTAAGAGGCAATACTGTTGTTAAGGCTGGTGGTCTTCTGGGCACCCTGCAACGTTGTCTCTGAGGAGCTCACCTGGAGAGAATAAGAGCTAATATCGATCCCCCAGGTCTCAGATAATCAAGATTAAATGTGATTTTTTTAACGCTAAAACCAAGTCTAGAACAAGAAGCTAACTAACTAGCTCTGACTAGATGACACCAAGTGGTCATAGCAAAATTTACATTTATTATTACTGGAACACTTTGCAAAACTTTCACCCTTTGAACTGGCATTTTGCAGCTTTGCCATTTGAACAATTTTATTTTTTATGTGGGAGCCACTAAGTCTGGGTATTTTGACTCTAGGAAGAGCACTCAAACTGTTAAAAAATACAAGGAAAATAGTTCAACATAAATTGCTACCATACTCAAAAGCTGACTTATTGTATATTAACAAGGTGCAGATTTTTAAGCCCTAATTACTAATTTAATTAATTAATTAATGGTTCATGAAGTGATTAATAAGTAGACTATGCAGTGGTGTTAATATAGAAGTCAAGAAAAAAGTTCCTATTACTAAAACATCAGAGGTCTTTGGATAAGGCATTGCATGGACTACAAAAACATACTGAAGTATAAAATAGCAGCATATCGGTTACACCATTATTTCAAAACAAGTGTTTATCACTCCCTATGCTCTTAGCTTTATAATATCTCTTACAAGAGATAGCTGGTCATACCTTTACTGGACAAGATACTTAATGATGTAGGAAAAGAGATGTCAGCGGTGCATGTTCTCAACCGTTACAATTTTGTGTATGATGTAGAATTACATGAGCCAATATCAAAATGTATTTTTAAAAGTTAGTCATCTGCTGCAATGTGTTCTGTTGGGATGTTTTCTTTCCTCCCTTAGATGACTCCGTGAAATACTTCTCTAGTCATTCTGCCAGCAACCATGAAACCCCAGCAAAACATCAGAAGTCCAGCCAACCCAAGACTGCAAAACTGGCTACGCTGAAAATTAACTCAACAGGTTCCTCCATTCTTTTTGAAGGGCTTAAATTCTCCCCCACTAAGGAGTCTGAACCTGTGCAGACACGTGAAAAAAGAGAGGGCTGGTTATGTGAAAGCAAACGCTCTCTACACCTGCAGGAAAGGACAAGGTGAGAAGCAGGTGTGTGGGCCAAGGTGTGTGGACACATGGTCTTTGTACCACCACTGTCTGTAGCAAGGAAATTCTGTTCTCTTTCTACACAGAGTTATCATCCTGTCCAAATATTTCCCATTTTGATTCTGGTCCCTGTACAAGGCATGTTCTGAATCGAAAAACTGTGACTTGAAGGAGAAGGTGAGAACAGCATGAAACACGCAATGGAAGACAACCTGTGCCGTCTTCTTTCTTCCTGAGCTTTCGGTGGGCTAAATTGTCTGCTTCTGTCACTGATGCCACAGCAACTGGTTGTACCATGAGGATTTACCCCCTGGTGCCTGTGCAGGCCTGCCCCACTGGTGCACGGCCATTTGACCAACTAAGCTACATTGGCCACTTTATAGATTTGCTATGTTAGAAATACTCTGTGCCTCTCCATTTGCTGGAACGCACCCCCGTTTCTCATGATTCACCTTGCGCCTCGGGCTGTGTTCCCTGAGCTCTCCAGGTTGCTTTCTGTCATGCCCATGTCCTCACTGCTATTGGCAGGTCTCTAAATTTTAAATAATCTTACGTGCTCTCATTAGCATCTCTCCAGTAGTCTGCTTACTTCCCATTTAAGATCAATACAGAAGAAATCAATGACACGAACACCAATTCCCTCAGGCACTTCTCTCTAGACTGTAATGCATTGCTGGCATCTCCTCTGCATCTGGTCTGTCACCTGTCTTTCTCTCTTTATAGCAGTGGTTTTATCTGAGAGATTGTCCCCCTCTACTCCGTTCTTGTGAGGCCCCACCTGGAGCACTGCATTCAGCTCTGGGGTCCCCAACATAAGAAGGACATGGACCCATTCGAGCGAGTCCAGAGGAGGGCCATGGAGGTGATCAGTGGGCAGGAGCACCTCTCCTGTGAAGACAGGCTGAGAGAGTTGGGGTTGTTCAGCCTGGAGAAGAGAAGGCTCCAGGGAGACCTTATAGCAGCCTTCCAGTACCTGAAGGGGGCCTATGAGAAAGCTGGAGAGGCACGTTTTACAAGGGAGCATAGTGACAGGACAAGGGGTAATGGCTCCAAACTGAAAGAGGGTAGATTTAGCTTAGATATAAGGAAGAAGCTCTTTACTATGAGGGTGGTGAGGCACTGGAACAGTTTTCCCAGAGAAGTTGTGGATGCCCTCTCCCTAGAAATGTTCAAGGCCAGGTTGGATGGGGCTTTGAGCAACCTGGTGTAGAGGAAGGTGTCTCTGCCCATGGCAGAGGGGTGGAACCAGATGATCTTTAAGGTCCCTTCCAACCCAAGCCATTCTATGATTCTATGATTCCTGGAGAAACTGTACTTGGAAGAGTGGTCCTGAAAATCTAAAGACGTATTAGTTATGCTGTTTTATGCTTTGCTGTATGAAACAAATTAAATACTGGTTCAATAATAACAAAAGTGGTAGACTTCAGATGGACTACTCAGACAAGCCCATGGACTCATAGAGCACGAGGGCTCTGGCCTTGTTGGAACCACAGCAAAAGCATCACTCTAGACGAAACTGTGCTGTGAGACCCTGAGCCCTGCAGGGTAACTGGCTTTGGAAGCGGGGCATACAAGTGATGTGTACCCATTGAGTGGGTACTAACCTGTTTCAGATAAGCAGGTACCTGGCAACTTCCTCCAGCAGGGCACTTGCTCTGCGTGACAATCCCCTCTCCTTAATCAGGACCAGCAAGGTGGTCTTCCCTTGTTCTCCTTACTCTCAGACTCTCTCCCAGAGCAGGGAGGTTTGCCCAGCACATTTCCTCAGCACGGACTCTGCCCCCTTGGAGGAAACGTCCTATCTCCCTTTGCCCTCCCCAGCCCCACGTGCCCACCCAGAGCCCCCTCCCCACTGGCAGCTGAGGAAGGGCAGCAGCAGGGAGGTTTCTGGAGCTCGTCCCTCTCGCCTCCCTTCTCCCTGACAGAGCCAGCAGGCTGCAGCTCCAGCTTGGAATTCCCCTATCAGGGAAGAAAAATCCCCTCTGATTGCAGAAACCCAAATCACCCACAGAGGTGGATGGGTGATGGAGTCCAAGTGTCGCTGCTCTGACATGTCACCTCACGCAAAAAATCACATGCGTCGAAGTACCTCAGTGTGGGGCTCCCAGCCAGCAGGAGCTCCAAGGCGGAGGGGAACATTTTGGCAGCTTCAGGACATGGGCATACCCAGTAGCCCTTGGGGCACGCAGCTTTTACACCACCTATGCTTAGGCCCAGAAACAACATAAAGGTAATACAGGAGATATACTAGCAGTGGTACTGTAATATAACCTGGAAAATATTTGAGCTAGTCTGCTCTGGGGAGCATCTGCTGAGCCTGGAAAACCAGTATGGGGAGTCTAAACAGACAACATAGACGACTGTCATAGCCCTCGTGTTTGGGAGTCCCACGCAACCACTGCTAACCCTGAGTGTGTCTGGAAAATCCACCAAAATGCTTCGGAGACTCTTCACATGCACAGGAATGGGGAAGGCAGATAAGCCTGGCTTGACCAAACTAGTGGAAGAAGGGAGGAGAGAATATGGTAAGGAAGAGAAAAGGCAGGGGTGAGGGAGGGTTGGGGAAAGGCCGAGATGGTGAAGGCAGGGTATTTCAGGCAGAGTAGGAATGAGTGAGCCAGAGGGAGTGACAGGAGCGATGTGGCCAGGGCTATTAACCAGAAGGACAAACTGAACAGCTTTTCTAGCAGTCCAGAAGCAGAGAGGAGATGTGTTTGGGAAGTCAGGCAGAAGCCTGAACAAAGTTTAGTTTATTTAGCAGAAAAGTCAGATTATTCTCTGCATTTGTAGGAAGACCTGATAGCTGCACTTGGAGACAGCCTTCACGTCTAAGCAAACAAGAGGGCCGAGAAGGCACCAGCATTATAAGCCTTACTCACCGAGACTGGAAGAACTGATGCCCTCGGCCACGTTCAAGGAAGCAGAGGAGACGAGAGCCTTAGGAAGGAAGAAGAGAAGTTCAGCCCTGGCTGAGTGAACGCCAAAGATGGGAGAGGGACGCAGGAAGAGGTAGAGCCTACCAGAAAAAGATGCAACGTAAAAGCCACGTCTGTGGCCGGGAAGAAGTTACTGCCAGGAACCAAGTTCTGTGAGCTGCCATCCCTAAGATGGCCTCAGGCTGTTCCCAGAGATGGAGGTGGGAAAAGGAAGGGAGCAAAGGTGGAGACCTGAGCACGCCTCACGAAGAGCAGTAGAAAATAAAGGGACAGCCAGAAGCAGGGAAAGAAGCTAAGGAGCAGGGCTTGCAGCGGGCCAGGGAGGGCAGTTTTCCAAGCAAGAGCGATGGCCTGAAAGAAGAGAAAATTTCAGAGACCTTACGTTTGGCTCGGAAAAGGAAGCTAAAATCTTCAGTTAAAAAAAACTTTCCGTGATCAAAACCAATGCAACAGTGACTAAGGTGGGGGCTGGAGGGAAGAAACATGAAATAACTGTGTCTCTTTTATCCTTAACACCAGGACAAAAGCACCCGGGGACCTCATGGTGTTTCGGCAATGGGAGTGCCCGTCTGCTGCGGCCCCAGAAGGGTCGCAGGCCCGAAGAAGGGGTGCCGGCTGCCTCGGGGCCTGCGATGGAGCCCAAAACAGGAACAGCACGGGTCTGAAAATGAAACCTCTGCTCCTTGCGAAGGTAAGCACCAACACCCAGGCAGAACCGGCAAGCACCAAAAGCAAAGTGCTCTCTCACAGTAATTGTAAATGTTCTTTGGTTAACATCTGCCATAAAAAATTAAATACAAGAAAACAACTTACCAAGCAAAAGAAAGCATTTAGCATTTTGGAAAGCCTTCCATCTGCACAGATTTTTTTCATCTCTTGCACCACAAAGAACAGCGAACACTTTTTAAGTCACTGACAATTAGTCTGACATGTCCTCAGAGCTTCAGAGCTTTCCTCTCGAAGAGAAAATCTTATCTCTTTTTCCTGTAACATGACATATTTATTTTCAACCCTATATACACAAAAAAGATACGTAGAATAAAATTAATCAGAAGCATGTTAAACTAAAATACTACCAAAGTAATATAATATTTTGAAGGAGAGAAGAATGTTTATCACCATAAATCAAAAATACCTTGACAGTATCCTTTTATTTTAGAAGTGAGAAGAAAATTGGAATTAGGCCCAGCTCTTACAGAGAGCTCTTCAATTTCTTTATTGAAGCAAAAGTCATATTCAGTCAACACAGGTTTTCCTGATTAAGCTCAGCAGGATCAAATGCGATATTAACTAAAGAATCACAAAAATACTTGTTTAAGCCCAGGCAGCCGTAAGACACAAGACTGAGCACAACCAAGACAGAGACAACTTCTCTCCCTCAGAAAATGAGAGTAGTTGACAAAAGGGAACTTTTTGCAATTTAAAATAACTGTTTTCTTCATGGACACACATTCATGGCTCTATTTAAAACTTTCAGTTTGGGGAAAACCAGTTCACCTCTTTGGCTTAAGATCCTGATCCAAACTCTTCTGTGGTGGAAGACCCTGGCTCTTGACTGGATTCATGCCTGCTTAATTTGGGTACAAATTTACCAGTTGAGTATTCATATTTTGACCTTATGTATGTGTTTTATTGCAGAGATTTGCAAGATGTTTTCATTCATAATTTTTCTTTTTCCAGAGATCATAACTTCTTCTACTGACAAGCAGACGTTTAGTGTGTCCTTTTACTTAGCTAGCTTTGCGGGATCTGCAGTTCCACAGCCACTTCCAGGTGCCGACAGTGACTACTGTGACTGAGGAAGTTCATTAAAATACCATGGATCTAGCCAGAATATATGGGGTTGCTTATTTTCATTATATGCATAGTCCATGTACAGGAGTATTTTCAGAGCATTCGGTGATGTGCTTTATTATGAACAGCTAGGTTTGAAGATGATACACTATTTTCTCTCAAAAAGAAAACTCAGCTAACACCACTGCTGTTTCCTTAGCACCCTCTGAAAACTGGTTCTGTCTTAACTCTCTGGAAAGCATCTTGGTTTTTTATTTTAAAAGGACAACCAGCAACAAAACTCAAATAATGACAATTCTCCATTTTTTGGCAACCAAAAAGCACAAAAGAAGTCCCATTTGGAGTGAAAACATTCAAGAAAAAAAAAGGAAAATGCTGAAGAGAGCTGACTAGGAAGAAGGAACTATAAAAGATAGAATTCCTTTAGTCCAAAACCCACCAAGTGTTGATAAAAAAAATCAAGAAGGTCCCCATTTTCGACACAGGGTGTGTTTATCCAGCCTTGCCACAGTTACTAGTGACATGAGCTAGTCAAACCATGCTTCACCACTCTGAAAATTTATTTAAACAGAAATGAGTTTCAATGAGAAATCTGTGCTTATGTGCTCATTTTTACAAGTACTCTATTTCCATTCTAATAAGATAATTTTATTCTTGCTACAGCTCTATGGATTTTAATAGATCTACCTCTAAAATAGATTAAAGTTCATAATTCGTGTTGTGCAGAAAACCGTGAGACTAGGTTCTGTATATTTTTGTGAGGTAATTAAGTGGCCTGATTTCCATTAATGAAGAAAGTGCCCTAGTTCCCATTAACACCATTGAAGCCGTTCATTAAGATGAGTAAAGTTAGAGAGTTCCTAAATCTTGGCCCATCGTCTTTGAAGAAAACACAGAGCCGAAGCCAAGGAGATGTTCGGGGAAAGTTTAAAATGCACAGTGAGGCCTGAATTCTCCGCTGCTTCTTGTCTCCTGTGGTCATGTACAGCTGGGCACAGTCCTCATAAAATACTACCAGGCAAGAATTTTGCACATGTGTAGAAAATCAGGACCTGGCTTTTGCAGAACATATACGCTGAGTATCAGGCAAAATGCTGCAGCTACCAAGACCCTTCAGCACAATGACTTTAAAACCTTAGCAGGCGATTACTGTTTCCATTTTACTGATAGGGGACTAAAACAGAGAGACAAAGCAAGCTAGGCTAGATGGAAGTGCCCAGGAAAATTAATAGAGTTAATTTTTAAAGTGGATTAGTTAAACCACAAACAATTCTGTGTAGACACCCATTCAAAACCAAAGCTGCTTTTATTCTATTCAGTGTTATTTTATTCTGAAAGTGAATTAATTTAAATCAAATTGCAGCCAGTTCTGTTGTGAATAAGAGCATGCAAATTGAGGTTCAATACAGTTCACAGGCATTTTTAATTTACACCTTTTGTTAATTTAATTAATTGTCCTGAGTGCCTGAGCTCACATAGGAAGCGTGCCAAGGTGCAAAGAGTTAAGGATGAGGCCCTTCAACTGCAGGGTTTGCCCTCTCCAGCAGCCCTTCCTTGGGGTGCTGCTCAACCACCCTCCTTATCACCAGGTGGCACAGCCCCGGGTCCTTGATCCTGTGGGAGCCAGAGGAGGTATTCCTGTCTTTCCCCGCCACCTACCAAGTAGTGACAGCTCTCAGGGAGAGCATTTCATGCATTTAATGGGAGGACTGGACAAACACGCAGGACCTATTGACCAGGGGCCAGGAGGAAGCACTCGACCCAGGAGGGTGCAGTCATTGACCTCTGTAGGCACCTAAAACAGGGAACTAGTGTGACACATCACAGGGGACGCAGAGTCATGTTTTCATGGGCAGCCTAAAGACCCAATAGTCAGCTTCACTACTTCACCAAGATCAGATTTGCGGAGTTGTAACTCAATGATAACCATTAAAAAATATCACTGAGAAAGATCTATAATGGGTATATATCTGCATCTTCCTTCTCACCTACTTTTTTTTTAAAATCATATTCAGCTTGAAATTGTAGTTTCTTACAGCAAGTCTCTGTACAATTTTTATACTTCCCCAAACTGAAGCATGCTGAAGCGATCTACTGGTGTGATCGCATCCACCTCAGGGCAGCTCAATTCTGTCAGTATCTCTGCGGTTATTGCGGTACCGCAGCAACCACCTATGGATCACCCTCTACTTTGACCCATTGGCAAGAGTCCTACAGCCCAGCTAATAGTCGCATACTCCTCCACGATGCAAAAATGCGTGGAACACCATGCATCCACTGCCACCCGTGTGCAGCCACTGCCTAGGCAAAGCCACGTGTTTTAAGGTCTCTCCACCTTTTCGGAGTATTATTTTCTTCAGCTTCCTATCAATCCTGCCTTGGTATGAATTTAGCCAGAAATCACCTTAGCCTTTTAGTTATAATTGCATGAGAGGAAAGAAAAAAAAAAAAAAAACACCAAGATGAGCTTTTCTCTCATTTTTCAGCTTTTCCTGGCAGCTAATGATGAGGCCATCAAGAAAAAAAAAATACAGCGTCATTGTCCGTAGTCCATGAATGCGAATTGTCTTTCTCTACTGTTCTTAGAGCTTCCTAACAGCAGAAAGTAACTTCAGAGTAATGGAACAGTTATCCCTAAGAGGCTGCTTACTGGGTGAGGGACATGGGCTGCAAAGGTTTGTTTAAGAGGGAGAGGGTAAGGCATAAAAAACAGCTCTAAGACTAAAAGTTTGGGTGCCTTCTGAGTCCAGTAAAGAAACCCGGGACAATCTTGAGCCCCCGTGAAGAGAGCTGCTGGGTACAACTGCAGCTCCTTCACGAGGCCACGCTTATTTTTAAAATGTTCTTTAGAACTCCTAACTATTTAATCGTAAACGTCTCGCAGCTACGTAAAAGGGGCAACCCTGAAACCTCGGGGGAAAGGCAGATTTATTTTCGGGGGGGGGGGGGGGCAGACGATCGTCGCTTCCCTGCGGGAGCCGGCTCTCCAGACGCAGCGAGGAGCGTCCTGCTTTCCTGATTTCGCAAGCCAATTCTCGACCCCCCCCGCCCTTCAGCCAAACGCGGGGGGCACCGGCCCCCCCGGCCCCGGCGCCACCCGCGTTTGGCCCCGAGTGACCCACGGGGGCGCGTCCCGCCGCCGCCTCCAGGCCCCGGAGCCGCACCGAGCTTTTATTCGCATCAAGAGGGGAAAAAGAAAACAAAACAAAACTCCAGACCCGAGGGAGGGAAGGAGCGGGAGCTGCCTGCCCTCCTCCCGCCGCCCCTCGGCCGGCCGCGGCGGCGGGGCAGGGTGTCTGCGGGCCGGGTGTCCCGCTGCCCGCCGGCCCGGGGCCGCCTCCCCCGGGGAAAAGCTGTTCGGGGGGCTGCGGGGAGCGGGGCTCCCCCCCGCCCGGCTCTCTCCCCGCCGGCGGTGGGGCGAGGGCTGCCCCGGGGCCCCGCGGCTTCCAGGCGGGAGCGCGGCGAGTCCGCCCGGCTTTTTCCCTCTGGAGGGAAAGGTACTGGGGAGCGGAGGAAGATGCGTTTCTCCGGGCTGCAAATGTCAACGCTGCTTGCTGCCGGCAGAGCGGGTCATCCCTCTGCAGCGACCGCTCCGGGGAGCCACGCGTTGCGGGGCCGCCGCAGAAAGAGACACGCGAGTACCGGGACGCGTTTCCACCAGCGACCTGAGCAAAACGAGAGGCTTCGCCCCGCGACGGCGGCTCCCCGGGCGCGGAGGGCCCGCCGCGGCCCCGGCCCGGCCCGGGGGTGGCGGTGCTGGCCCTACCCACGGGGGACCGTGGGGTCCCCACGCAGCCCCCGCCCGCCGCCCCAGCGCACCTGCCGCGGCCGGCGAGTCCCCGACCCGGCGGGGGTGCAAGGGCCTGCCTTCCTAGCTGCCCCCCGGGAAAGCCCGTCATTCCCCCCGCAAGGAGCAGGTAGATCTAATTAAAAAAAAAAAAAAAAGAAAAAAGAAAAAAGGAAAAAAGGAAAGAAAAAAAATTAATCTGGGTAAACCGAAAACAGTAATTGCCTGCTAACACTAGGAGCTTCCCAGAGGAGGGACTTCAGCAAGGCTGCCAGGAGGATTTAGTAGCCGGATCCACGACAAACAACGCTGACATAAGCTCTACTCGGGGAGGTAAACATAGGATAGCTCCGGTTTCTGTAGGAGAAAAGCAGGGGAGACTTGTGCCCCAGGGAAAAAAAAAAAATACCGTAGGACAGCAGGAACTGTTTCCAGCGTGAGCAGAAATTACAAATCCAGCGGCACCGACGCGTGACATGAAAGATTTCTGTGCAAAACCCCGAGACAGCTCGGAAACGCACCAACATCCCCGGGTGGTTAAAATATTTTAGCGGGGATTCAAAAACCCGCGCTCGAGCCTCTTGCCCCGTGTCGGCAGGGTTTTCAGGCGCATCTGGAGCAGCTGCAGCCCGGGCGGGGTGACACGGGCTTCAGTGCAGACCTACCGAACCTCGCCCCCCTCCCTCCGAAAGGCGACTTCTGCGGCGGGGCATCGTCTCCCGGCCCCCGGGTGGCGGCGGGAGCGGGCCCGGCCCTCGCAGGTCCCCCGGTGTCCTTACAGCACGGACAAGGAAGGGAAGTTTTTGTGGGGTTTGTTAGTTGTGTTTTGTTTTGGTTTTTTTTTTTTTTTTTTTTTAATCTAGAAAACCTCACGCCGAGCAGTAAAACTGCTGAGTCCGCTCCCAGATTTCTAAAGCGCTTGTGCTTCAAATTGAAGTCGGGCACCGCAGGCTGCTCCTGCTATCCGCTTCTCCCGAAAGGTCCCGATACTTTTGGGGGGCTTTTTCCTTTTTTTTTTTTTGTTTTTTTTGTCAGATCCCATCAAAGGGGCCATTGTGGGGAATGCATCCCAAGTCTCCGGGAACTGCCTTTGCCTTTCCCGCGGTCGCTCGCCCCTGTTGTGCCTAAGCAGCCGCGGAGGTTTTAGTAACTCCGCAAACACGGGCATGAAAAGGATGTCCCGGCAGGGCAATGAGCCATGAAATCCCGCTGTTCCTTTACATAGTAGCAACATCCACATGAAAGAGCAAACACCCGACGTGCCACCAAATATAATTGCATAGATGGGAGGGTATTAGCGGGAAAAAAAAAAGAGCTGGCGCCGCTTTCTCTTTCATGAGGGCCCTTTCTCGCACGCACACCCGCAAACAAACCAAACCACCTGTACCTTCTGCAGGATTTAACCGAGTGGAAAACTGAGTCATTGGCAACATGGGTTGCTAAATATAAGGTAATCGGGGTAAACCCCGCCCGCGGCCAGCCACGGCGCCGGGGCTACCGAGAAGAGCCGCGCCGGGAAGGTGCCCGCTCGGGCCGGGCGAGCAGGCTGCGGGTCCTCCGGGCTGCTGAGCCACCCGCGTGTGTCCCCCGGGGGTCAGGATAAGAGGGGACGGGAGAAAAATGTCTCCAGGAAGGTGGCAAAGGGGACGGAGGGGGGGAACAGGCTAGGAGGGGGGAGAGTCTCCGAAGGTGAAAGATTAAATATTTGCCGAGAATATAGCGGAGAATGTACCACCCCCGAATGTATTTTGTCAGGAATCCGGAATTAGAAAGCACAAAACAAATAAGCAGGGGGAGGAAAAATCCCAAAGAAAAGCAGAATAAACCCGCCTGTTAAGGATCCGCCAGTAACCGAGGCGCTAAGCTTCCTCCAAGTCCTTTCCAGCCGGGATTATCGCCGTGCTTGGCTCCCGTCCCTGCAAGTGCCCGCTACCCCTCGGCGCGCCCGTGGGCGCCCTGCGGGACGGGGCGGACGGGGCCGCTCGCCCGGCCGGGCCAGGATCCGTACCTTTCCCGGGATTCGTGCCTTCCCCGGGATTTATACCTTTCCCGGGATTTACACGACCCCCAAACCCGCGCTCCGGTGCCCTACAAGACACCCCGCGGCATCCCAGGAGCGGCGGCCAGGGCTGCCCGGCACCCCCGGGGGCTTTGCAGGACGAGGCGAGGGGGCTGATCCGGCTCGGGACTCACGGGCCAGGGGCAGTAAGGCCCCCCCAAATGCCGGGTGGGGGGGTAGGGTAGCGGGGCCGCCCCCCGCCCCCCTCCGGCGGCATGAGAGGGGCTGGGAGCCAGATCCCGCTTCTTGCCCCCGGAGGGCGAGCCCCGGGGCTGCCCCGGAGCCCGGCGCCGTGCCGGGGGCATCTGCCCCGCGTCGCTCCCCGCCCGCCGGGGGCCGAGGGCGGCCGGGCCCCCCGCGGAGCGACCGACCGACGGCCCGCGCCTCCGCGCCGCTCCGCGCCTCCGCGGTGGGCGGCCCCCCCGGCCCGTCACCCCCGGCGGGGCGGGCCTTGCCGGGGGCGGGCCGTCGGGCTTGAGGCCGTGCCGCGGCGTGGGAAAGCGCCTCAGAGAGGGTTTGCTCTGCTGGCGGTGCGGAGCCGAGCCGAGCCAGACCTCCCCCCCCCCCCCGGATTTATTTATCTCTGCCCCCACCCCGGCCATAAACTGCGCCGCGTCCTCTGCCCACGATGAAGCGACCTTGCGAGGAAACTACCTCAGACAGCGACATGGACGAGACTATAGACGTGGGGAGCGAGAACAACTACTCGGGGTAAGTGGGGCAGCCCCGGACCCCCCCGCTCCGGGGCCGCCGTCTCCGCGGGCGGGGGCCGGGATGGGGCAGCGCCGGGGGGGAAACGCGGCCGCCCCGTCGGGGGGGGGGGGGGGCGGCCTGAGTGCGAAGCGGGGTGCGGTTTTGTCCCCCTCTAGGTCAACTAGCAGCTTGTTGATAGCCCCCTGAGAATTTGCCCCGCGGTCTAGCTGCCCGAGCCTCGAAATTACGCGGAGCACTCAAGCGGCTTGCGAGCCACCCGGCTGCAGCTCATTAGCTCCGCTTAATTTGCCATTTTCAATCAGATCTTTTCCCAAATAGCTCCTGAGCAGGCCGAACAACCTAAGGGAATCGGCGCCAGCGGGAAATGGGCTGTGGAAAGTAAGCAGGGATCCGCAGTGGTCGAAGGGTGACTTGGGCAGCGCCTGGGCGCAAGCCGCGGGCGAGCTGGGTGCTTGCCGAAGGCGGGCGGGCTGGCGAGCTCCCCCGGGACGGCGCGGGTCTCCGAAGCTGCTCCGGCCCATTTAGAGGCACCGGCGCCCGTGCCCCGTCTCGTCCGCACCAGTGGCTAAACGAGTATCAAAAGCTACTGGAGTTTTTGTTCGCTCATGGTGAAATAAAAAACCTTTTTGTACTTGTGGGTAGTGCAGTTTTAAAAGTGGATTTTGAATTCTGTTCCTGGTGCGGGACAGCGCAAGGGACGCGGGCTGGGCAGCTGGCTTTGTGCTGGAGCATCTATCGACTCGTGTAGCAATGGGCAGGAATGTCAAAACCTAGCAGGCCAGGCAGAGGCCGTGGCATCGAATTCGTGTACTTGCCACTGCTGGTAGCACGGCGAGATGGTTCGCGTGGCTTTGGACTCGGTTCTTCAGCCTGCGTTTGGTGGGCAGGGCTTTATATGCAATGAAAATGAAATCAGCTGAGCTGGGCAGCGAGCTGTCTTCAGAAAGGGACTTTATTTCCAACAGAGTGTGCTGTCAATTCAAAATATATGCTGGGGCAATCAAAAATGAAATCTCTCTCTAAAAATACTGTGCAGTGCAAAGCACATCTTCTAAGCGCTGCAAGCAGCAGGAGAGGGACTATGCGTACCGAATACGGTGACCTAAGGTGTCTTCAGTGAGCAGGGTCAAGTTGTGCAACACCTGACATACTTCTGTTGTTTCACAGGCAAAGTAATAGTTCTGTCATTCGATCAAATTCCCCAACAACAACATCTCAGATTATGGCCAGAAAGAAAAGAAGAGGGGTACGTTGCATTTAATTCTTTTCCCGTGTGACAATTTGCATGTGTGCTGTGATTTTGCCCTTCAACATTTTTTATAAACTTCATGTGTTTTGTTTTTTTGGGAATAGATTATAGAGAAAAGGCGCCGTGATCGTATAAATAACAGTTTATCAGAGCTGAGGCGGCTTGTGCCAACTGCTTTTGAAAAACAAGTAAGCCCTTTTTTTTTTTTTTTTTTAAATTCTGTATCTCATCTGGCAATGTTAGTTCTCTTGTAAAACTCATTAAAATAATATTGTATGTGTCCTGATCTGGCACAAAGCAGGCATTTCAATAAAATGCTTTCTTGTGGCAAAACTATTAGAAACATAATTCATTATAAGGCTGAAAAACATTTCCATTCTTTGGCTTGTTTTTCCCTTAAGGGTAACTGTGTTCATGTTGCCTCTGTTCTTTCGATGAATTCCAGTAGTGGTTTTGTTAAAAATGTGCTTTACTCCATATTTAAAAAAAAAAACAACCCAAACCCAGCACAGCTCCCCCAAACCTGTATGTCAATTAGCCTTCTGTCTAAATCTTTAAATATAATCTCCTTCGCCCCTACTTTAAGAAACCTTTGGTTTTTAATCTATAATTTCAGTTTGAAACTAATCAATCCAGTTTCCTGAAAAGGGAACAGACAGTCTGGATTATTCACATTTTAAAATGACTCTTTAGAACCAGAGCATTAGGAGAGGGAATAGGCCCATGCCATGTGAGCTAGTGAAGCCAGTGATATGTTCAAAGACTTGCAGTGAGCAAGTATTCAGTGGGAAGGCTGGAAGGACCCAACTAACTTCGGTTCAGCTATTTGGTCATGAAATTACAGACCAAAAGCTTAGAATGCAATCTGTCCTGTAAAAAAGGGCATTTTGTTTATGCCATTCAAATTAAATTATTTATTTACTTTTCCATATCTCGATTTTTATTTTTTGGGCTTTGATTCAATATTTAGCCTTGTTCCTGTTTTACTGGAGGTATCCAAAGATCTATGGATACGTGCAATTGGCACTATGTTTCAATAAAAGGAACCGACTGAAAATAAAGAACCTGACTTCCTTGTAATAGTAAAATAAAAAACAGAAAGTAAAATTTGAGAGCAGGATTGCAACATGCTGAATGTCAGTGGTAACTGCGTGGCAAGCACCGCACCGCATTAGGCCTGTTACATCCCTGGTCTGAACAAAAGCTAAAAAGAAATTTTAAATATTGTAAGCACAGCGAGAGCATCACTTGCATCACCTGCAATACACTTGTAATAACTGGTAGTTGTAACTGTGCCCTTCCGTAGGTTCTGGCCAAATGGAGTGACAGAGGTATTTTCAGCTAGATAAACAGGGGCAAGAGACAACAGTTGTTTGTCCCGTTTTATTGTTTACTTCTTGAAAACCACAAACATTATAAAACAAGTCCTACAGAGCCTTTGGAAATTACCCAGCGCCATGCAGTTTTTAGCTATTAGTCACTCTCACTGAGACGGCTTGTGCTGTGTCTATGGAAAAGATGAAGTCTGAGAAAAGCACAGGATGTAGTCGCGTGTAAAACGGGGAATTCTGACCAAAAATTCGCACGCGCACCAACCTTTCTATGAGGAAAGCGCCAAAAGCAATAAGCGGATAGAAGAAAATGTATTGGCGTAAAAACGAGCGCGCGCTGTATTTTGTTCGGAAAGCCCCACCATTTTTCTGCAATATGCCCAGGACAAAGTCAACAGTCCTTTTCCAGCTCCTTGACAGTCAGCTCACTGAAGTTTCCGAGCTGGAGGTTTAGTTTCGCTTCTGCCTCCCTGCATCCCTCCCCAAATCACAGCTCTGCTCTCCGGAGTCCCTCGCAGAGATTAGCGCTGGCAGAGCGGGGCTGCGGAGGAGGGCGTAAGCCTTACCTAACTTGCACATGTGAAACCTGGGCAAAGCCGGCTGAGGCTGCAGGACAGCCGACGGCAGTGAGGTGGCCTGGATGACAAGTAAGAGAAAAATTTGGCTTGCAGGATGCAATCTGCCGGTGGCTGAAGCTTGTGCAGCCCTGGTTTTAACTGATGCCAAGGAATGATTTCTTGCACTGGAATAACATTTGCGTGGTAAACTCTGTCATCTGGGCTTGCTCCAGGTATTCAAGCGAATGCTACCATGCCAAATAGTTATATTTGTAGGTTAATACTACCTTTCGAGTTGCATTTTATACTTTTCCAGCACTTACTGTAGGTCTGTGAGCCACCCTCAGTAACAGAAAAGATTTTTACTGACAGAGAAGCCGTACTCTTTCACAGTGTTTAGCTTCATGTCCCTGCAAACTAGGCCTCTCACTAACTTAAAATACCGTGGACTGTGTGGTTGCTTTTTCAGTTGAGAATGAGAATAGAATATTCAGCAGCCAAATGACATGTCGAAAATTAATAGGCGATTAAGAAAGAGGGATACTTCCCAGTGTGTGTCCACAGGGACACCTACTGGTAAAAGCAGAAAAAAAAAAAAGTTGGAGCGGGGGTCTTCATCGATAGCTGTGCAGACCTGTCCTGCCAGCTCTCCATTTGTGTTTGTTGTTAAAAAAAAAAGTCCAGAAAGTGATGTATTTCTCTCATTTCATGCAGATGTGATCACTAGGCTATCTTCAAGGCCAGAGCTACGCTGAGCTATAGCCTTAACAAAGCAAAATTGTACTGCTGCTGCTTGTATCGCTAGACAGGAGACAGCATTAGTCCTTAGACAAAGTCTGGCAGGCAGATGCTCACGAAAGAATTAAGCCGAGAATGTCCTAATGATAGGGGAAATTGAAACCACAAGGCTGAGCTCAGTGGAAAGTATATAAAATTAAAGTTTCTCGTACTTGTAAGCCTTTATTTATATGAGTCTCTTATGTCAAAGGGATCTGCCAAATTAGAAAAAGCGGAAATACTGCAAATGACAGTGGATCATCTGAAGATGCTACAGGCAACGGGAGGTAAAGGTAAGGAGCCGACAGTCCCTTTTCTAATATTTGGGGAAATCTCAGCAAAAAAAGTGCTTTGAGGAGCTGTGATAGGCGTTTCCAGATTAAAGGAGTGGAAATCAATGCTAATGGCAGGATTGAACTCGTGGGAAAGAACTACTGGGACAAAAGAAGCACTTGACCCTGAGCTTGTGTTTGCTTTCATAACACTGTGGGAGTAAAGGCTTCATTCACAGGCAGCCCAGTCAGAGATTTGTTTGGGGTTTCCAAAGAGGACTGAAATCTGCACAGGGAGACAAAACAAATACACAAACACCAAACATAAACAGGAGGTTTGTGGCAACAATTGTGTAGCACAAAACCAATGCTAAACCTCATTATCCAGCAGCTATACTGAAGGAAGTGGAGGGAGAGGAACTTTCATTATTGTTTATGTATTTTCTTTGTTCTGGAAAGGCTCTTAAATGCCAGGTTAGAGCGTCTCGTTCACCAGAACAAAACCCAGTCTTGCTCTATGCAGCTCCAGGTATCTGATAAAGCAGACAGGCAGATGGCTAGCAGCGCTCCCCGCACCCATATTTATATGCTATATTTGTGTGTCAGAGGTCTGGGTAGCTCCCTGTTAGTGGGTGCTGGCGTGACGCAGGGGCTGTGCTGGCTGACCCACTAGATCAGCCGGCTGCCGGGAGTCGAGTGTACCTCGCTTGTGCAAGCTGACAGTCCTGAGGCTGGAGGCCAAATGATTTCAGCCACCCACGAGGTGTTCTGTATAGTCATGATTTTGGAACTTATTTGGAGTGAAAAACTTGCTGGCCTGCTGTAAGCACGGTCCCACGTCCCGCACCGTCAACTGTGATTACGGTTCAAATTGTTGCAAGGGAAGCCAGCCGGTTTTTCATTGACCTGTTCTGCCATATAGGTAAAGCTAGAAAAGAGGGGGCTGCCGGTCCCTCTCTTCCTTTTTTGATTAAGCTCAAAAGTTTTTAGCCCGTGACTGAATTACAGCTTCTCTCTGTACCTTGCAGCACTTACAGAATTCAGTTTAGAATCGGTGCATGCTTAACAACAGATGGTTATAGGAAAGCATGTCGAAGGCTGGTGTTCTGTTATCTGTGAAAATTAACACTGAGCTTACGTACGTATTGTCCAGGTGTTAAGAGGCTTTTGCTACAAGTCCATTTAAGCTTAAAATTTATGGGTAGCTTGTTCTATAAGAGCTGAAAGGGATTTTATTGCCCTTCGTATAACAGACGCAGCTCTTGATTCCTCGGAAAACGTGCAAAATTAAACCTAAAAAAAAACGTTAAATTTTACATCTAAAAGCTTTCTTTACAAAGCACTATTTAGATGGTAAAGCTATGCTCTTGAAAGTTACGAAATGCCAGAAGCGATCATGCTTGTGCAATTTGAATTCAGATCCTCTGTGTGCGCGCGTGATGGTGCCGTCCTTAATTGCACGGTTGCGTGCTGGCTTTCCGCAAGCTCTGTCTCACTTGGTGCGCGGGGCGATCGACGCTCGGCTGCTGAGAGAAGCGGTGGCTGTTTCGCTTCACCCTCCCCGCGCGACGTGCAGCTCGGCTGTCCCAACCTGACCCCTGCTTCACGCTGCGCATCGTTCCTCTTAAGAGCTGCAGCAGCTCCCACCCCTTTGATGTCTACACCGACAATGGAAAGGCCAGGAGGTCAACCCTCCTTCCCCTGCCTCCCTGCCCAAAAAGTGTATGTGGGAGATTATTTTATAACTGGGTCAGGTTGGGTGGCCCAGCCAGTGGGGCAGGGGACGAAGTGCCTGGGATGGGAGCTGCCGGGCAGAGAGAGGTGTCGGCAGAGCCCCGGCCTCCGGCTGCGGCCGGACAAGCTGGATTTTGTTAGCAGCTCCAGGTCCTGCGGTCTCTGCCTTGGTCCGCCGCCACCGCCGTGCCTCCCCCTGTGCCGGGCTGACACTGTGGCTGCCGGAGGGCGGTTCAGGGAAGGACGAAGTGTCGGGGTGCGGGGAGAGGCGATGCCGGCTTACACCCGCGTGAGCCCGCTGCTGCCGGGTGGGCAACGGCAGCCGCCCTCACGCCATACAGAGCCCCGGTTGTTACTCGCGGTCCGTAGCGGGTGGGACATCAATATAATACCCAACTGCTTCACAAGTACTGTGGCTTTATCTTCTCCTTCTGACCCAGAGATAAGAGTAATCTCGCTGCATGGATTAAGAAACTTTAAGAAAAAGAGGTTTGCGAGTTAGTACTGGGCAAAGTTTAAGCCTGTGTTTCCTGCTTGCTTAATGTTTTACTTTGCAACCTAAGTAACATCTTTAAATATAATTTCTTAGGGTGTTTTTGAGGCAGACGTTTGTTTTATTTGCAACTGTAGTTATTCCCACTTTGTAACTCATCGTCCGAGCCAGAAACTTTTTTGGATCAGCAAAAAAATGAATTCCATCATTTTTCCTATGGACAAAAGCTATTATCGCAGCAGGGAGAAATGGGTCCTGATACCCTTATCCTCCCCTGCTTTGAGGGCTGGGGAGAGCTCGTCCTCTTCCTCCTCACGCCGAAATGGAGGACACCCACGATGGGGAATGCCCAGGGCTAGGAAAGCCAGGGTGGAGTCAGCCGCTGCTCAGAGCGCCGAGCCCGAGGTGGGCACGGCGGAAGAAAACCCGACGTGGCTCCCGTCCCTGCTCTGCTTTTCGGAGCTGCCGAGGCAGGCAGGCTGCCGCCTCTGAGGTCCTGCGCGGACTCCGTGTTTCCGCCACCCTGACGCAGGTGTGGGCCATGGTCTCCTGTTCACATTGAGTTATTGTTTTGGCCTGGGGCCAGGGCTTTTTGCTGACTGTGCAAGCAAGCACAGGGGAGGAGTAATTTGTCAACAGTGAGTAGCTCGCTGGGACCTTGGTGTTGTTTTATTGCAGCTTCACTGCAAATTTAGCTTGGGTGACTGACACCTGGGTCAGCAACATGAGTTAATATAGCTCAAATGACTTAGCCGGTGTCCTGTGTGCAGAGCAGGTGGGTTACCAGGACAGCTGAAGGAAAAGCGAGACTTCCCATTTGCTACAAAATGCCGGCGTGTATGCGTGTGGGTGGTGGTGAAAGATGTTCTTGGGTTTTGGAAAGAAAAAAGAATCAACGTTTTTAAGTCTGTCTCAGAAGGGGGAAGCCAGCAAAGGGGAAACCTGGAAAGATAACCATCAAAATCAAAACACAATGGAGCCTGGGAGTCCCAGCTCTCATCTCCCCTGTTTTCGTGTCTCGGCCACCATAGGAGACTGAGAGGGAGCCAGGATCACCAGGGCTTTGGGACGGCTCGTCACAGAGCCAGCAGCTCAGACTCAGGGGAAGCTGGTGACAACCACAACCCCCACGTCTCCTCCGGTCCGGAGGGAAGGAGGCCGGGAAGCCCTGGCTTGAGCCGTGCATTCTCAGGAGTCCCAGGCTGGCTGACTCGCGGCCAGAGCCGGGAGGCGGCTTTGGCTGCCCGTCAGCCTCTCTGAAGCCGCCGGAGGTCCTGGAGCCTCCGGCATTGCGGCAGTCCCCATGCCAGGCTGGCTGGCACCCGCGCAGGTGCCCTGCGAGCTCGCCGCTGCTGGCCTGCCTGGCGTTTGTTTCTCGGGAGTTCACTCAAACCGCAGCGTTTCCACAGATCGCTTGGTCCTGGCAGGAAAAAAAAAGTGCAAGGAGTCAGTGCTTGCCGAGACGAGTCCTCGACCCCTCGTGCTCACTGATCTGCTGGCCGAGACAGTGTTTCTCTCGGGTTTCGTGCAGCCTCAGATGAGCAAGGCAGCCTGCGTCAAAATCTCTGTCGTAATTTGGCAAGAAGGGCTATATAGCAGGCAGGGGATTTGGGGTGATGTCTATAAATGTGCCCAAGTTAATTCTATAATGCGGGCGTGCAGCAACAGAAAGGCTCTTTTCTTGCTTGAAATTTGATAAAAGCGAGAACAACTATCTAAGGCGCTAGCATTTTTCAGTAGTAAGGGCGCTTGATCTTTGTATACTAGCACACATCATAGTCACACATACCTAAGAATTTTCACTGAAAACAAGAGGAAAAACCACCATGCCAGCTTGGGAGGGGATAGGACATTATTCCCCCAAGGAGACTACTTTTAAACTAAAATAGGAAAATTCCAAAAACTGGAATAGGATTTTGTAGTTGATGAGCTGCAACTTAAGCACTAGATTTGCTGCTAGATCCCTTTAGAAAGGGAATATCTTTTCATGTGCATTTAATAAGACAATTTTTTTTTTTTTCAATGCTTTTTTGTCCCAAGCCTGTGGAGCTCCAGTTGCTGTTTGTTGAAATACCTCATGGGCCATATGACTGTCAGTCTTCCATCTCCAAATTAGCAATGGCATTACATAAAACGTTTTCTCAGTAAAGCTTTTTATTGTGTGTGTGCAGAGTCATGACAAGATGTTTTTAGTTTGTAGTTAAATAACACCGTATGTCATATTGTCCCAATGACTCTGTGAAGTAGATGGGACCCTGGCAGCAGCTACAACAACTATCTCACAATGTCAAGAAATAGTTTGAGGGCATTACTAGGAACGCCAGGGTAGAGAAGAAAAGGCAGGGTAGTACATGCAAGCTCTCTGATCTCCAGCCTGTTTCTTTGTCCGGATAAACGTCTGGTTCACACACACACACGCACACACACATGCGCGCGCAGGGTCGATACTGCACTGCCGCAGCTTGCTGAGGAATTTCAGGAGAGGCATCGTATATCTTCTTAAGTGTCACGAGTACTTATGGACTTAATTCTTTTCATTTGTATATTGTCTGCAAAAACAACTACAGCTTATTGCATTACAGGGATGGTGACACGAATCATTTACAGATCAGAGAACAAACTTTTCGCGTTGCAAATCTTAACCCGTAAATGGGCGATGTGGTGGCTGAGCAAGGACCGGGTTAGCCGCGTCACCTTAACGCCGGCTGGGAAGCCGGCTCGAAACTCAATGCATCTTTTGCCCTCCCCTTGCAGGTTATTTTGACGCTCATTCCCTGGCCATGGATTTCATGAGCATCGGCTTCCGGGAGTGCTTGACAGAAGTGGCGAGGTACCTGACGTCGGTGGAAGGTCTCGATACATCTGACCCCCTGCGCGTTAGACTCGTGTCTCACCTGAGCACCTGTGCCTCTCAGAGGGAAGCGGCCGCCATGACCTCCTCCATGGCCCACCACCACCACCACCCCTTGCACCCTCACCACTGGGCAGCCGCCTTCCACCACCTCCCGGCCGCTCTGCTGCAGCCGAACGGACTCCATGGCTCCGAGGCCGCCCCGTGCAGACTCTCCTCGGACGTGCCCCCCCACGGCTCCGCCTTGCTCACGGCCACCTTCGCCCACGCCGACGCCGCCCTCAGAGTCCCCTCCGCTGGCAGCGTCGCTCCCTGCGTCCCCCCTCTCTCTACCTCCCTCTTGTCCCTCTCAGCTACCGTTCACGCTGCGGCAGCGGCAGCCACAGCCGCGGCCCAGAGCTTCCCCCTCTCCTTCACTGGCGCCTTCCCCATGCTCCCCCCCAGCGCGGCCGCTGCCGCCGTGGCTGCGGCAACAGCCATCACTCCGCCGTTGGCCGTATCAGCCACCGCCAGCCCTCAGCAGGCTGGCAGCGGGGGCAGCACTAAACCCTACCGGCCCTGGGGGACTGAAGTTGGAGCCTTTTAGGTCCCCCCTCTCCCTTCCCGGTCCGGCTCCCTCCTCTCCCTCAGCGCACGCACGTGTGCACACCCACGCCCCCACGTGCACACCCACACCCCCACACGAGCCCCCGGGACTCGGCGTGTCCTTCCCGCTCAGCCCGGCCGAGGGGCCGCCTTCACCCAAAGGGCCTGAGAGGTGCCGGCAAGCCCGCCGAGGAATGGCACAGCTATCCTCGCCTCGGGCGTCGGAGGGGACGCGGGATGGTGTCGTCTTCTTCTCGGTTTGTTTTGCTGGAGGCACCTTGAGGGAGCAGCCATGGCTTTCAGAAACAGCGTGACCGTATCGGCATGTAGAGGTTTCCTGGGAAATATGTAGACGCTAGAACTAATAATTCTCCAGCTATGCATCCTTGTTTGGCAGAGAGGTGAGGGATCGCACCTACCGGGTCTCCCCAAGCTAGAAAGAGAGTTTGAATTTCGTAAGTGCCTGACATTGAAAAAATAATAATAAAAAAACTATATATGTGTGTGTTCTGCTAAAACAAATAACATTGCACAGGTATGGAAATGATATGGGAGAGAGGAAATCCTGCATTCAGCTTCAGGACTCGGATATCTTTCCAGGGAAGAGTGTGCTCTTGAAGGGGAGAGGTTTTTTTAGCCAAAAGATTGCCGAGGAAGAATGTTCATTTTGACAGGCCTAGTTCTCGCTTCCTTAGTTCACTTTGTTTGTACAGACTTGCCAAATTGTGACATCTAGCATAGCATTGGTAAAAGCAATTATCTTATCAGTGCTGGGATTAATGAACGTTTCAGCACTGCCTGGGAGCCTTGAGGCACCCTTTTTTACGGCTTAAATATGGTGCTAGCTCGTATCTGCACAAACAGTGAATTTGTCATGCACCCAGAAGTAACCACCTATTTAAAGTGTGCGCACTTGGATACGGTTGATTCATGCCAATACAAGAGACTCAGTGTTGCAAGAGTTCAGATTAACTTATTTAGCTGTATATGGACATTTACTTTTAGCCGATTCTGTGCAAGATCCCTCATCTTTTCACTATCAGCTACAGGGACAATGATCACTCTGGGTATGAATGAAGTTACGGTAGGGACAATTTTTAAATTGGCTATTAACATGCCAACATTGTAATGTGGGTTTGATTCCAAACCAAAATGAATGTATTAAAGGGTATGTCAGTAAATTATTTTGTCAATACCCAGACAACTAGTGCTGCATAAAATGGTTTGCTTTCATTTTTTATTACAGTGACTTAAAATAACCTAAGTATTTTAATACATCCAGTCAAGAACTAGAGATTTTATGTAAAAAAAAAAAAAAAAGTAAAAATAAAACACAGCATGTATTATTATGCACTTGATTTCTCTGCTGTGTGGAGAAAGCAATAAGCATTGAGAATGTTAAACATTATGCAAAATATACTTTAAAATATTTGTTTTAAAAATACTGTACCTAGTTGGTCTTTTATGCATTACTTTGTTAACCTTTTTTCTATGCAAAAGTCTTTACATATCACTAATTAAACGAAGTCCTTTTTGACTGCATTTTATGGATGATCTGTTGAGTTTTTGTTTGCTTTTGAGGAAGACTCGTGGAGTCGAAGTTAGTTTCTGCCAACTGGCAACAAGCCTGTCGGCTGCTCCATCCTCTTCTGCTGCCCTTGCTCAGCTGGGGAGCCCGTCCCATACAACGTGCTCTGAAACAGGTAGAAAAAAGCAGTCAGTAAAGCAGCATTGGTTTTCAGACTTGTAAACTGGTTCTGCATTGATGGTACTCTCAATGATACAAACCCGTCTGGCCATCCCAGAGACCCCCCAGAATTGTGGGGTTTCTAGGTTCAGCCTTCCTTCAGATCCTCACTAAGGGCCTTGCTGTGTTTAGAAGGGGAAAATTTCAACCCAATGACATTATTAAATATCTGGATTGAGAGAAGGTGTTTTTTCCCTCCAGTTCTGGTCTTCTAATTTAACCGTTCTCACCGAGGCAAGGGTTTGTTATTGTTTCACCTTAGATCTGCAAAGCCCGTCTGTAGAAGGCATGTAAAGGTCTGTCTGTAAGGATAAGCACAGTGTCTTACGTGTCCAAAAGACACTAAAAGATTATTATGCCCAAATAACAGCTGACAAGACTGAGGCACAGAAATGAGGTGACCACCCTTCAGCCAGACAGTGACTTTATCCGTTGCCAAAACGAAGCCTCAGCTCTGTGACTTGCTCCCCATCATCCCTTTCTCCCAAAGGTTAAACATGTAACCCATCCCCGCATCAGCTGGTCTCCAGCACCCAGGCCAGGAGGGATTGTGATTTCCCTGAACAGCCTGCTGCCCCATGGGGAAAATGGACAAAAGAGGGGGAAGAAGGCTTGCTACCCCTGCCCTGTAAATCATCCTTGATATTCTTTGAAGTTTTGTTGTTTGACATTTTTTGATTCAGGACACAAATGCTGTACTGCTGTGCTGGCATGTTTAGCAGCCTCCAGTTGAGGTACCATTCACTTTCCCTATGCGAAGTTTCAAGAATAAAGATGACATTAGTGAACTGGCAAGTAGATAAAAAGTGGGCTTTATTTACATGAAAAAGAGCAGGTTGCAACCCTACCTGACTTTAAGCTGTTAGCTATTAACCTGCCCTCTAAGAGCCTGGTAGGAGGTCTCCCATGCATCATATCATGTTAAAAATGGGCAGCCACTGACTTGGTTCCACCTAAGGGCTTCAGCCTAACTGATGTGCTGGAAATCATTACAATTTGTTGCCCCAAATGCAACATTTTGCCTCATTCTGAAGAAAGAAATTTTGAAAAAGTATTTCTGAAACTGATTAGAAGAAAGCATGGTTATTTTACCCTCCTGAAACAATGCATCACGGATGGATTTGTGCAGCCTGTGTCTTTGGGCTTATCCCATTTTCACTCTTGCAAAACAGGCTAAATTCATGTATGTGGAGTTGCTGATGTTTCCTCTATTTCTTGTTTTGTTTTGTTGTCTTTTGCTTTGCTTTGTTTTGTTTTTTTAATCTGAATCACCTGAAGGGACCAGCACATGAGGCAGGAGCTCAGCCTTCATACCTGTTTAGTCCTGAGCTTCTCTTTGGAATGTTACCTCTGTGACAGCGGATGAAGATTTCTCAAGTGAGAAATTAATGGAGAAGCAGCATATTTTACATGTGCTGTTGGAAAGACATCAGAGGGTAATAGCCTCTGATGGCTTCGGTTGTAGCTGTGCTAACAGGTCAGAGCTGAAGGAGTCTACGCAATTTTTAAAACGGAGCAAGGGAAAGCTGTTTCCTTGGCATAACCAAGACCCAAAAGGTAGAACGCGTGGCTGTGCATGCACCACCTTACTTCGTCCCTTTTCTATCTTTATACTGCATTCAGTGACGAATGGACCCGGAGGAAGAACATTTGTAATTCATATAATTTAGGACTAGATCATACCACAAGAAAGCAAGAAAGCAAATCAGGCTGCTTGCTCAACAGCAAGCAGTTGGCTTTGACTAACTTTTCAAGGGGTGGCTTTGCAACCTTAAATTCCAGTTATCAAGAGGATCAAAGGAAGTTATGCAATTTCCTAGAATGTTTTTCTTAAGAGGAAAAAGCTAAAATCCAATTTTGTCACTCAGCATTAGCAGGCTTGAAACCTTAGCCCTCAGCAGTGCAAATAAAAAGCACTTGGGCTGCTGTAGCTGTGGGACTAACTGTGTCGCACAGCACCCAGAGAAGATTGTTACCCTAGAGAGGAGGCGGGCGACCGAGAGGCGGTGCTGCCTGCCCTCCCTTTGCTCTGATTGCAAGCGGGGGAAATCCGGCATTAGGTATTGCCCCAGAAGAAAAACTGGCTACTGTGGCTGAGGGCTGAACGCACATATTCAAAGCAGAATAATTGCATCCTGGCTGTGACTACATCTGCCTGAACAGCTGCCAGGAGGTGCCTGTTCATGCTCCTGCCTCCTTAGTGTGAGCCTTCAAGATGTTTGTTTGCAGCTATTCTGAAAGATGATACTACAATCGGGATGGCATGAGGTGAGTAAAGGGCATTTACCGAAGCCTAGGACATGGATATCGACAAATTCTTAGGGCTATTGTAAATGAGGAGTTTCTTCTTCATAATAGAAAAAGGTCATAAGCGTCTTTTCATCAGAAGATATTGCGTCAGAAAATACCACTGAAGTGTGAAGTGGACTGTTACCAGCTCTGCAGTTACCAGTCTCATTAGTCATGTTCTTCTATAGGCACAGATAGCCTGAGATCACACAAATGACGAGGACCTAAGGGATTTAATAGTCACAGGTAGTTTTGTCCAACTTCCAGAAAAGATGAAGAAATCGGTATAGCTTCATTTGCAAGCTCCATGTGCCCAGCCTCATTTTTGTGAGGCTACTGCCTGAACCTGCATGTAATTTTACTCAACGCTGAAATTTTTACTTGTGCTCTGTTCCTCTGCTTCACCATTTTACACAGCAAAGACTTGTGTTTTGGAAGCTAATGTGCAAAGGACTCAAAAGGGATGACTGCAGCAATGCATCTGCCCGTGAGCAGAAATGATAAGCAGAGGAGCACCAGGCAGGTGCTAGAAATGCTGGGATCTCAATGTGGGGGTAAACCTAAGCTTTCCTAATTTACAAATGAAACAAAAGTTTGACAGATAGTTATCTGAAAAGAGGTGTTTTGGTTTGGGTTTTTTGGGGGGTTGGGTTTTTTATTTTCCTCTGGTAATTGCTACTACTGGAAGTTGTAAAATGTTATTAATGTGTAAATACAATCACTTAGTCGGCATTCAGTTGCCTAAATATTTGCCACATCCTAAGCTGGGCTCCAACTATCACTCTGGAAGGTGCAGGTCTCCCTTGTGTCCTCTGTCATCTCTACCAGCCCCGTCCAGATGCCTGGGAAACCCAAGGTTGCTTAAGTGGCACTAAATGCCTATGGCCAGGCAACCGAATATTTCCTTCTCTATCTCGCATCATCTGTGGAGAGATAGGATTTGAAGCTTAATAATATTTTCACGTGATCTAGTTTTTTCAAAGAATCAACCTCCTTCTCACTTGAAGAAACAACAGCACAGTATCAAAATCATTTGATGATAACACGTTGTTATCATCTATCCGTCTTGTAAAACTAAGACCAGTCAACACCTGCAATGGGCTCATTCAGCACTAACTTCAGAATTTCTTTTAATGGTCTGGCTGCAGCAGTGGTGGTGATAATAAGATGATGTCAATAAAATTTCTTCTTAAAGGGATATTTTTGTGCATTCACGGTGGCAGTGCAAAGCTGGACACATGAATTAGTGTTGTACCCTAGAAATTAAAAAATCAGAAGCAAAAGGAAATGAATATAGGAAATAAAAGGAAATGTATCCAGTCGAATTACTTGCATGGTCTGGAGAGGCAGACCCCATTTTTACAGCTACAGCTGTCAATATTGAATTCAAGAAAAGCTAAATGTTTTAGACGATGTTTGTCTGAACAGCGCTATTACTTATTCTACAGGAAAGTCCTTCTGAGGTGTTGACTTAATTCTGCTTTCCACACAGTCCATATTCAGCATTTTTCTCTTCTACAAAGGAAAGTCTTCAGGATGAAAAAAATACCATGATGCAACACTGAAATTGCGATTGCAATCACCTCACAGCTGGGAAATTTCTAACTCTGCCCACGTCTTGATGTATGTTACACTGCTAGACCTCCTTCTATGGAATCGACACACTGCTCCAGGAAACAGTATATTACTGGAAGATGTAAAGAAAAGTGTTTTACCTGTAAAGAATACCCATAGATAGTATTCTGTATTACTGTGTGGTAGGTGAAAATCTAATAAATGACTACAAGGCAATCCATGACCCTACAGAGATAAAATTACGATTACTGAAAGGCCTACACTTTTTTTCCCCTTAGTTTTCATTTAACTCTGAATGATGTAGGGTTTTTTCATAGATCAAAGAGCCAAGTAACTATTTTTCTTTAGGAGAAGGACTCTCCCTCGGTGAGTTTAAATCAAAATGTTAGGCATTTAAGGTACGCTTTTGCAACTAGACTAACAAGATGAGGTCTGTTGTGTGTGGATAGCTCAAATAGTTTTTAATGACACTTCCCAGCACAACACTGGGCTTTAATATACAAGCCTTAAAATAAAATAACATTGTTTCTCTCCCCACCCCCTCTCCCTCTTTGCTTTCTAAACATATTTTGGTGGAGGAGAAGGGAGTTTATTTTGTTTGGGTTTTCTGGGGTTTGTTTTTCTGAAGAGGCACCGGGGTGGCAAGGGGGAGCGGCGGTGGGGCACGAGGACCATCTCCTTTCCCCTGGGTAGGCAAAGCCGCTTCCTCGCCCTTTCCCTCCCCTGCCCTCTTTTTGGGCAGCCGTCCCAGCGGGCAGCCCCCTCCCTGCTTTCCCGACAGAAAGGAAAGGCAAAACGGGTTGCAACCGCAGCGAAAGACTGCGGTGTCGCCAGGCTGGCCCAGTCTCTCTCGCCGTGCTCTTTTCGTTTCGTCGATCACAAGGGCCGAAGTGTGTGGTTTTTGATAATTACCTCAGGTCTTCAGTCGTGATCTGCCACCACATGGCCGGTGCCTGCTTCCTTCCCTCCCGCTCTTATCACGGGTCTGGTACCTGCCCAGCTGCAATGACTTTGTCCCTTCAATTTATTATTGCAGTTAGCAGATAAAAATGCTACAAACAGGAATCTCAAAACAAAACAGATGAAAACGTTTCTCGATACTGCTGAAAACTGACCTTCATGTGCCGCCCTGTCCTGCTTCAAGGCCTGCTAAACCCACAAGAAAGATTCCCATTAGTAAATCACTATTGGATCATTAAACCTTTTTAAGGCAGTATGTGCCTTACCAAGAGAATGAGGATTACGACACAGCAGTGGCTGCTGCCCACTGACAATCATGGGAACCGACCTCAGTAATAAATCCATGAATTATCTGGCTCACTTTGACCGGTTCTCACGCCAGAGCAGCTCCTTTGATGTGACCGTCAAAACCCAAGGATGCCCAATAGCAGTAGCCACCAACAAAACAATAGAGAAGTAATAATTCAATATAAATATGTAAAACCTGCTTGCCCGTATGCCCAGCTTTTGCAGTGGGGTATTTCTGTGCCTGTGGTTGAAACTGGAGACAAAAAAGAGAAATAAGGGCCTTTTTTTTTTCTGTGTAACCTTTTAAGGGAAGAAAAACTGGGCATGTTAGAGAGATATTTTTCAGCTGTTGATGTGCATCACTTTTTCAGCTAAGGGGGGGGGGGGGGAGTTCCCTGTTGCTTTTCAGTCTGATAGTTCAGCACCAACATTCACTTCAGGACTGATCCTGCAGAGGGACTAAGGATGTCCCTCTGAGGGACACAGAGGCACTCTTCAGTAGGGCTATTTCTATAAATAGAGTTTTTCATGCTTTTAAGCCCCTGCAGGACCAAAACTTTAAAGGATGCATTCTCATTTGTCTGATTTGTAAAAATATTTAGGTGTCAAGCTCCTTTGGATTGTTTAAATACATCAAAAATGCAACTGTTTGTTTGGTTCTTGGCTGACCACCTGTGAAGTGGGAATAGTGTTATCTAGTCTCTTGTCCTTGATCTTCCCTAATTAGACCTCAGACTCCAGGGGAAAGATTGTCTCCACACTGACGTTCAACTTGTGAGCACCCTTATCTAGAGCTTCTGGCCCTTACCGTGTGCTGCCAGTTAATAGAAGGTAGTAGCTGTCCTGGAGCCCAGATGCTAGTGAGGGAAGCAAATTTCTGATGGCATAAGGGATGACATGGAAGAAAAATCCCCTTCAAATTGTAGGACCAGAGGAGAAGCAGGATTTATTACATTACTTTTAAGCATTCATTTTTTAACTCTTCAAGCAGGATCAGCAAACTGTAATAGAGAGTAGGTACAAAAGATTTTCAGACACCTGGTTTTCAAAAGCACTGAAGTACCTGTGAGTACACCAGCATGACAGGAATGAATAAGCAGAGGACACTGCTTCTGGGTCTTGCTGTGCTGGGCTGTCACGGGGGAATTGCTGCCGTACTTGGGGTGAGGTGACCCTTGCCTGCCCGTAGGCAGAGGGCTGCCTGCTCCCGCTGCCCGCGGCGTGTTTATCTCACGCTGCCGTGAGCTACCCGCTCCAAGCAGCCCAGCAACGGAGCGCAGTCACCAAGAAAGCAGACAGGCGGGGGGTGACAGGCGCCTCTTCTAAACTCCTGTGTTTCTGAAGAAGTGTGGCAGTACGGCATACCGCAGCGAGCTGTTGCATGTTGCCTGCCTTCACAGCCAGAGCTGCCAGCAGCTCCCGCCGCTCCTTTCTCACCAAACACAGACTTGGGGAGGTGGTGGTGGGAAGCCCCAAGGCGAGCACTTCAGAACCGGGTTTGGCATGCACACAAGGGCTGCCTGTGAGCCTCGCAGCAGGCCAGGGAGTCACGGTGATAGGAGCTCATGCTCATCATCACACGTGCTTCACGCTCAGCTTCAGTCTGCTTGCTTAAGGGGAGGTGATAGCAGTATGGTTGGAGGGATGAAAACCACCCAGCAGGCTACAGCAAGATGCTCCATTTCGATTGACCTGAGGCCATTGTCCAAAAGAATCTGAAGCTGAGACTTTCTACCCAGCTTCAGGTAGAGAAGGAGCAAACTGAAGACTATGTACTGCAAAACTTCATCCTGTTAGAATTAGACAGGCAGTCTCTTAACTGAACAGAGGGGAAGATCATTCCTGTTTCTTTCATTTATTTTGCTGGATTTCTTGCGCAGAACTGCAGCTTACACAATACCGATTATGCCATTTATGGAATACAGAGTTGTCATTTATGTCAAAAAAAATCCCTTGCAAAGGATGCGGGGCCAGTCTGAGTGCATAGCCGCTTGGCAGCAGAGCTGCAGAAGGCACCCTGCCGTGGCCACGCTCCATCAGCCGCCTCGGCCTCGCCTGGGTCACTGCTATTCCCTGTCACACGCAGCGGGCAGCACCATCAGCCAGAGCATGTGTTGTAATATCAGTTTATAGCCTGTTATTATTTTCCTGCTTTTGGGGGAAGCTGGCACCTCCCAGCTCCATTTCCCTGCCAGCAAGACAAAGATTAGGCATAGCATAATAACATTGTCAATATAGTTTACGAAAATGTGATTAATCAAAAGAGCACATGGGAAATAAAGCATGGAAAAGCAGAAGGTAATGATTGACTGTAGCCACAAGGCAGTAATAAAAGGGGCCTAGAAAGCAGATTTTCAGCATGTAAGTGAAGAAGTTCAGGCATTTAAAAGGATCAGAGCTTTCATAATTTCATGATCAGAGCACTTCTTAATAGGATATGGCAATTGCTCCTGTAAAAGGGACTTTTTGGAAAATGGTCTTCAGATAGTATTATCTAGATCTGTGTGTGGTAATTAAATCTGCATTGGACATTCATTACCATCACCTTAAATAAAATGCCTCGATTTGGATAAAATAATTTCTTTTAAAACATGATTCAGAGTAAATTTTCCAGCTGTAGTTCTCAAGGGACGGTCCTATCAGGATTTGAAATGAGGTTGTTACGGTTTTTTAGTTTATCTTACTGTCCAGGAGGTGTTCCATATTGAATCTGTACCTAGGAAAGAGATTTACAGTTATGTTTTAAGTCAGCAGTATTTTACGGAAAGGATCTTGGGGAGGTATAATAGGAGGAGGAAAAAAAAAGTCTGGAGAAGGGACTGTGTGCCTGGAAGCATCTTTTTTTTTTTTCCCTTCCATCTCTAGCAGTTTAATAAACACTTTGCCTTGTTTGTGTCCTTTGACTGCCATGGTGACAACAGCACTAATGTCACAGCAGAGACTGCTCCCATGGTCCACTGGCCTTGTGAATTAGTGCAGAAGGGAACGAAACCAGACCCTTCTTGTCTCCCTGGCCAGCTGATCCTGATGCCCTGGGATCCTGACCTGGGATGCGGAAATTCTGGTTCTCTCCTTTGCCTTGGCGCAGAGTTTCTGTGTGATCTTCAGTTCAAAATCTACAGGTGAAAAGCAGAGATGCTGCTGGCCCCTGACAGAGTGGCTCTGAGGATGAACACGTCTAGGGCCACGTGGTTCTTCATCACTCTGGTAACGGCATATATCATCACTGTATAAATGTCACAGATGATAGACTGAGGTGTTAAAGAATCCGAGTCATACTCCTGATAATCCTTTGTCACTTCTCTTTTTTAAATGCTACATTCAGGCTGTTTAAAAGACAGCTTGTAAAGCTTTCATGTACAGCCTTAGACTCAAGGAAACACGTTGCATATGATTTGGCTCAAAAACAGCTTCGTCTGTACATGAAGTTGGCTTTATCAGCACATGCAAAGACTTCATTACTCTATAGCTCATTGGAATTAAACGGGCACAATGTTAACCTATGGAATTAAATCTGAAACCTCCAGAGCTGGGAGGCGCGGGTGGGTGGTGGCAGACACGGGACCGGGGTGCCACCTCGTGGCATGTTCACACGATATTTTGATCAATAAGCAGAGGCTCGTTGCCCTGTAGGGGATAGCATGAAGTTGTATTTGTTCATGTCCACAATAAAACAAAAAATAAGGGGATAAGCGGCCACCAGAATGTCCTGGGAACAGAATAAATCCAATGACTGCATGACTGTATGTCCTACAGATAGAAGTGAAACATGAGGGCAAGTAGAAAATATGCCTTTAGAAAAAAACTGGGAGCTTTCATTTTCTAAAGAGTCTATTGATTGTAAAAGTCATGCAAAATTTTATGTTTGCTCACAGGCAAGGTACTTCATATAAGATGGGAAAAAACTTAAGAAGCAGAATTAATGTAGGGCTATAACTTGAAGGAGGTAGCCAGAGAGAAAACTTAATGCCAGAGATAAAAGATCAAGTTTGGGTGTGAAAGCTCCTGTTCCCAAATTTTCCAATAAGAAGCAAGAGTTAACAGTCTTATCCAGAAACTCAGCTGCTGGTTTAAACTTATCTATAGTTAAAGCATTGTCTTCCTTATCATCTTCTTTACTTCTACTGCAGTGCATTCCCATCAGCCTTCGCTGCGAGATGGAAGGCAATTAGTCAAGCTTTTGAGGAAGGACAGAAATGAAAGTAAAATGAATTGTGATCCAGTATCTCAGGATGTATCACAGTTAGAAGCAAATTCACCTACACTTTGAGAATGTGATGCTTATAATAACAACAACAACAACAACAACAACAACAGCAACAACAATAATAATAATAATAATAATAATAATAATAATAACAATAACAACCACCACCATACTGATCTTATATTTGTTTGAAATACCTCTGTTCTAGCCTGTGCAGCCATGTGCCAGATCGCTTTTGTCATGTGTCTTTGGTTGTACTGCCAGTCCTCTGCAAAATTGCCCACCTTTTCTGGGGCTTCAGCATGCCAGTGTCATGAGTTACTTATAATTTAAAACAAAAATATCAACAAAGACTCTAGGAAAGATGCTTCTTCCGCCTGTTCCAAACAAGTAGCCTATTCCTTCCCTCCATCATGTTAATCTAAGGCCCAGGAAAGAGTGAGTCAGAAACCGCCGCAACTGTTCAACCCACGCTGAAGATGAACACTTATCCTGGAGTCTTTTCAACTGAAACCAGGACACCTTTAATTACAGTAGGACCTGAAGTGGCAGGACACCAGCAAGAGGACTGGTTCCCACTCCTTGCCGCGTTGATATTTGTCCTCTGTGCAAGGGCAAGTTTCAGGTCCGGCATTGGACTGAAAAGGGGTTGGGAAGGCCATTAGGTAGCCTCCTCAGAGACTCTGCTTCCATTCCTAGCAAAATACTGGAAACTGCACTCTTTTGTGGGCAAGACCTATTATGGTGACTTTTTCCAGGTTTCTAAAATCTTACATATGATTATCCTTTCTCAGATGACTCTAAAGCTGGACTCATGGTGCTAAGAGCATGCAAACATACTGCTACAAAAAATGAGTTAAAGCCGAAGGAAAGGCTTCTTTTGCTACTACTCTGCAAAACCATATCTATACCTTTTCTGGGAGCCTAGTCAATACCTGAAATTCACTTCAGCTGCTTCTAAAATGACCCATCGTTTTCTGAGGTAGAAAACAGCAACTTCTTCGACCAACTTGGTAAGGCATTTCACTGAGTCCGAAGAGAGACGGGGGAATCCAAGAGCCCCACACGGCTATCTCAGTGCAGCTCATGTGTCCTGGTTTCAGCTGGCATAGAGTTAAGACATCATGTAAACTGGTAATTATAGGGGAAAGTCCAAGATGAAATAATAAAATTAGGACTTCCAGGACCTTAGGAGACTCACTGAGCTATGACCCTGGCCCAGTCTGAGACCCTTGAGATGCTTGCCCAGCCCTCTCTTAACAACCTCCAGCCACTGGAATGCAGTAAGTCCTTAAGTTACATCCTTTGGTCCCAGTGCTTAGCCATTATTGGGCTGCTTTTCTTAATATCTAAAGGGTAACAACAGCTCTTTTGACTGGTTGCTTTCTGCCTTAAAGCAAAGGCGATCCCATCCTTTTGCACCCCCTTGGAGCTTCCTTGTCATAAAAAATATAGCAGAGGACCTTGGGATTTCTCATGAGACCCTCCTGTCTGCATTGGAGGGCAGCCCAGACTGCAGTACGCCTCCGGCACACCCAGGGAAAGGCAGCCAAAGCCATCGTTTCCAGTGATGCCTTCACATCAGGGCAAAGTACTCCAGCATAAAGCGTGGCCTGCCGATATTAAGGAGTTATATGGGTGATGCAAGGGCCATGGCTTGCTCCTGGCAGCAGGGAGGATCCCTGCTAAAGTGTAAGCTGCCAGGTATGCTAGCCTTTGTTTTGCAGTCTGTCTAAGGTGATAACTTTATTATATTCATTTATTACCAATATTTTTTGGTTTAACTGCAGCAGTGTATTGGGTCTGCCTGGGATGGAGTTAATTTTCCCCATAACAGCCCTCATAGTGCTGTACTTTTTATCTGAAGCTAGAAGGGTGTTGATAATACGCCAGTGTTTTGGCTACTGCTGAGCAGTGCTCCCACAGCATCAAGGCTGTCTCCCCAGTACTCCCCTCTCCCAAGGCCAGCAGGCTGGGGGGCGGGTGGGAAGGGTCTGGGAGGGGACACAGCTGGGACAGCTGAACCAAACTGACCAAAGGGGATATTCCCTACCATATAAGCCTTTCAATACTTAACATAAGCCTTTCAATACTTAAATACTTAACATAAGCCTTTCAATACTTAAAGGGGGCCTGCAAGAAAGATGGAGATACTCTTTTTAGCAAGGTCTGCTGCGACAGGACAAGGGGTAATGGTTTTAAACTAAAAGAGGGTAGATTTAGACTAAACACAAGGAAAAAAATTTTCATGACGAGGGTGGCAAAACACTGGAACTGCCCAGAGAGGTGGCAGATGCCCCATCCTTGGAAACATTCAAGGCCAGGCTGGATGGGGCTCTGAACAACCTGATCGAGCTGTAGATGTCCCTGCCAACTGCGGGGGGGGTGGACTAGATGGCCTTTAAAGGTCCCTTCCATCCCAAAGCGTTCTATGATTCTGTGATTCTATACGACAGTTGTGCTCAGCAATAAAAGCTAAGAGAAGAGGCGGGGGGAGGGATTAATTTTTAAGGCATTGGCTCAAAGATTCATGATGGCACCAAGTGACCATTCATCTGTGGGGGGAAAGGTGTGGGAACACCCTTAGCTGTCAGAGCAGGCAGAAAAAAGGAAAATATGGTTTTTCTAAGTGCTGGCCAACAGCCCTGCCTGTGCCCCTCTAGGCAGACATTGCTCAGCAGCCTTTGCTGACTCCCAGAAACCCTGTGGGTGGGCATGTGGTGTCCATAGGCACTTTTGCGAAGGGAAGACTTCCAGACAGATGCTACACCTGGGCAGGCTTCCCCTGCCTGCCCGCACCTGGACAGGGCGCTGAGACTTTGCACACTCCCTTCATGCAAGACTCCTCCAAGCTGTCAAGTGCGTCTTAAAACTCGCTGCTGGGCAGCAACGCCGACGCATCGGGCTCGCACAACAGCCAGCCGGATGCTCCCTGAATTGTAAAAGCAGAAGGAAAGGGTCGGAGAGAATCCTAAAATGCAAAACAGCCGGGGGGAATAAAGGGAAGGAGCGGGGGAGGGGAAAAAGAAAAATCACCTTCCCTGACCGGGAATCGAACCCGGGCCGCGGCGGTGAGAGCGCCGAATCCTAACCACTAGACCACCAGGGATCTGCGTACATTACTCGCACCTCCTTCCTCAAGAGCTAACTCCCGTAACGCCACACCCCCGCCTGCCCACCCTGTCGGTTTCTCTTCTTTGCGCTCCCCCCTTCTGGGCAGTACCAAGTCCCGGAGGCAGCAGTGTGTAGGGAGGGACGTTCCATTCCATCCCACGGAAGGGGGGGTAGGGAGGAGAGGGGGCGCCTCAGGCGAGGCGGGTGAGGGCTCCTCGCCGTGGGCGGGAGGCGGGATGGCGGTGGGAGGCCGGGCAGGACCCAGCCTCAGGCCCTGCCGTCAGCCCGGCGGTGCGGGAGCGGGAGCAGGTGCGCCGCGCACAGCGCGACAGGCAACCGCGGCGCGGCCGCGGCAGCGGGCGGGTCGGTAGGAGGAAGGCGCCGGAGCGCGGGGCGGGCCGGGCCGCGGCCCCTCCCGTCGCCCGGGGCCGCTGGGCGGGTGGCGGCCCCCGGCTGCAGCGTGGTTGTTTTTCCTCATTTCGTGTTCGCTGCTCACGCTGTTGCGTAGACGATCGTCTCTGTGCGGGGTGTTGCTGCAGCGGCTGCAGGCAGGGCCAAGCGCTGTGCGCGGCAAACCCCGGCCGGCGGCTCTCGGGCGGGGCGGGGCGGGGGGAGGTGGGCGCTGGCGGGGCTCTGCGCCGCTCCCTCCGGGTTGCTCTCCAGGCGGGCTGTGGAGACGGAGGGTCCACAGCGTCCGCGGGTGTCGGTGGTGGGTCCGCAGGGGAGAGCCGGTCAAAAGGCCCGCCTCAAGTGGGAGGCCCTGGCTGCACCGAGGGAAACCGGGCGGGCGGTTCGCCTGCCCTGCGCTGCCAGGGCCCTCTCACGCGGTGGATGGGAATGTGTGTGCGACTTGGTTTTTTCTGGTAAGGTTTCCGTGAGAGGGGTGAAAGCTGCCATCGGTGCAGATGACATCTGCATAAGCGCTTTTTGCTCCGGCGTGTTGATTCCATGAGCAAAGTTGATCTGCGAGCTGTGCTAGCAAAGGTAATTTCCCCTATGTAAGCAGTGTCCACAATGTAAGAGGGTTTGCTCTCCACGAGCAAATTTCTCTAGTTCTCAAACCCTCTGCCTCTGAAATGCGTTTTATAGGAAACCTTTTCCATGTTAAGATAGATAAGCTTCAGACTATATGCTTGTGGACTCTGCAAATATGCATTAGCTTATCTTTAAAAGCTTTAGAGTCTGAAAACAAACTTACGGAGACCACTTTTCCTCAGGGATGTGCTCAGGAGGTTTGGGTGTTTGGTTTCTGTCTCACCAGAGTCCCTGTTCAGCCAATGGTTCATTTCATCCCAAACCCTTCACAGTAACAGGCTTGAACAAAATGTGTATCTTGATTGCGATGGAGCTGTCTTTTGTCCAAATTGAGCAATTTTACTGTGCAACGAGGTAGATAACTTATAAAATGTGAGGTTACAATCAGGCCCTATTAGGTATAGTCTGATGTCTTAGATACTGCAAGGGCTGCATTTCACATGCGCGTATCGATAGCAGCTTCCTTGGTAAGACCAAGGCATTTCAGGCCTTGGGGAGACAAAGCTGCGAAGCGCTGGAGGCAGCGCACGGCTCAAGCTGAGGCCCCACCACGGCCTGAGGCCACTGCAAAGAGGGGGCCATGGTTAGGTGAGAGGGGTCACCCGCTCCCGGCAGGTAATCTGTGCCCCTTGTCGAAGAGAAAGACAAAGCGGGACCTGGTTTCCTGCAACTCAGAACCTGCAAGGAACACCAACCAACTATTAAGGGGATACTATACTGCAGAAACTGAGCTAGCTTTAAAGGAGTTTGTATGCTTCAGTAGGTCCACGGTGTTGTGGTTAAAAGCATAGGCTTTCCCACCCTCGGTGCTTCTCAAGTGGGTTTTGGAGGGGTACTGATTTCTGTGCTTCCATGGCTGGGATGCTAGCAGCACTTGAGGCAGCTAGGTTGAAACTAGGGTAGGTTCACACCAGCTGCATTTGCAGTGTTGAAGACGTGTTATAGAAGGGTCGTTGCCACTGTTTGTTCTTAGAGTGCCTCTGTTGTGCGACACCTCAGAGGAAGGCAGGGGTGAGCCCCCTGATTCTTAAGCTGCCTGAGTGATAAAGTATTCCCCCCGACAATTTCAGAAAAGTAGCTGAGCCTATGAAAGATGGGAATCTCCTGGCTGATGGCGGGCTGGGCGAACATGTTTTGTCCATGTCTTAGGAAACTGCTAGATGTAGAAACAAATAATTCTTGCTCTGTTATGCTTGACAATTAGCAAGTTATTTTCAAGATGTGTAATATATCAAACTAAATTTCAGTTGAGTGGTGAAAGGGTCGTTGATTACAGCCATAAGAGTAGTGAAAACTATGTACTAGAGAAATTTTACTGAAATAAGGAATCTTTTCTTGGATGTGAACCCACATTGTGGGGAGTGGGGGGCTGACCACAGGAAAGTAGCATAGAGAGTCATATGCTGTCTAGTTATTTTTAGAAATAGCTTTCTTTTCTGTACAAGTCATGTGCACTGACAAAAGATGATGCCTCTTCTCTGGCTTCCTGTACCCGATAGAGAAACGCATCAGTGATACTGTCAGCGATTCAGCCTCCTGCCAGCGCAGAAGCAGCCAGTGCCTGCATCCCTGCGATGCTAGCTGGAGAAGAATGATCTTCCCAAAAGCGCCAGGGAAGGAATGTCAGAGGCCGATGTTTCTTTTCACTTAACACAACGGAACGGCGGTGTGTCAGTAAAACCAAGTGAGTAACATTCAATGTTAGAGGTACTGTACCCCAGCTTTCAGAGTTTGGTACGTAAAGCTGAATTTTGGAACCTGAAAAATCAGAGCGGTTACTTTAAATGCAAGCTGTAAAGCAGCATGCAATTAACTTGTCTGTTCCATATGAATATATTACATATTATTGTTATTACTATAATTTGCCTTGTTAATTGATGTGTGACAGTAGGCTTACTATGTAAAAATGAGTGAGAATAACATCAAAGTAATGTGCTAATTTACTGAAAGTATATTATTTGGGTATGTTTCTGCTGTACAATGGTAAGTACAAATTGTCTTTAGTACCTGGGGTACACACTTCAGCAGTAGTGAAAATCCTTGATTTGCAAAGAGGCTGTAAATTATATTTATAACTATGTATAATGTGTGCGTTTATCACTCCTCTCTTTCCTCAACTGTGTATTTGATCTGGAAAGTCTTGACATCAGCTTGTCTTCTTTAAGTTAGCCTGATTTAAAACGTACACCATTCCAGTTTCAGGGAGGTGGAGAGAAGAGGGAAGGAAAAGGTGATGCACAGTCTTTTGCTATTTTATGTTTAATTTCCATGTGTGGTTAGAATGGTTACTTAACTGTTAGATTATAATGATTTTCTGGGGGAAAAAATACTATTGTAGTTTATATTTCTTATATCTATTTTCACCATAATAGTGTTTTTATGGAAATAATCTAAGAAAGATCTCAAAAGGCGTTGTCCAGATGTTACAGCAGTTCTGATACTCCTGTCTCCAAGATCATCTTCCAAGCTGTACAGTGACTTGCTCTATCTTCTTGTAGTTTAATTTAAATAGAGCTAGGGGGCAGGCTGTGAGAATTTGCAGTGTCATGTCTTAATACCGTGTGGACTAGGCATTTCCTATTTACAGAAAATATTTTAAAGATCCTGAAAAAAAATGGGGGAGTAACTCACCAGAAATATTTTTATAAATACTTTTACAAGTTCTCTTATTGTTTTCCTTCATCTTCCGTTCTTTCCCTGACACCATATTTGATCCAGGAAGACCTGTGTCAGCTTTTTTTCTCTTAGCCTGTGTTAAAATGCAAGTGATTCTGGGATTTGGGGTAAGGTATGGCGGTGGGGTGATTCATCCAGTGTCCACTGAGCTCAACAAAATACCTTAGTTGAAACAAATACGGCTTTATCATCATCTCCTCATGTATCTCAGCAAATTCCTTTTCTTTTACAGTCTTTCTTCTGCAGAGCATTTTGAAAGAAACTTCTGGTTTCCTCTACTAGACAGTAGAAATGGGTGCACAGAATCAGTTATTGGGGAGAACTACATATAAAAGTTTCAAGGTCTGGTCTCTTTCATTTTTGTGAAACTTGTAGAAATTTTCAATATCTCTGTCAAATTGAGTTATAGCTAGACAACCAATTCAAAGTTACAGGGTTAGTTGGGGACATTCAGAAAATTCATCATTACATAAACTGAAGAAACCAGCCTAAAAATAGCAATGTATTGTTACAGAAGTCAACCCCCAGTGCATGGTAGGATCGAGCAGAGCCTCAATTATGCATAAAAGTCTGCCTGTAGGAAACCTATTTTGTGACTACTTCATAGTGAATAATTGTAACAGTAATTTGGAAAAAGAGGATGACTGCTAATGGAAAAAGAAAAGATTGGTGTCACCTTAATTTTTATACCTTTTCAAAACCAGAGTGTTATGGTATTCAAGCTCATCAGTGTAATTCTTTATGGCAGGTCGTCTTTCTTAAATAAACGAGCTGTAAGCTCACAGTTGCAGATGTTAAAAAAAACCTACACGAACCACACATGAGCAATACAATATTTTCTTTCTGATATTAGCGTAAGCTGATCTGAGTGCAGGCCATAAACATACTGTACCTGTGACAATTTTTTTCTCTTTAATGTATGCAGCTCTATTAATACAAACGGAAGTGTGTATTGTGGAAGATCAAAACCCATTCAAACATTGTACCTAAGTATCCCAAGTCTGTTCTGTCTTCCATGTGTTATTACGCATGTGAGTTTGTGTGAGAAATCTTTTTCTAGGGCAAAAATTCACAATTTGGAAGGGCTTAAAATAGCAAACTTGCATTTTATCTCCATCAAAATAGTGCAATCAGTGATAAAACAGATTTGCCCAGTCCTGAAATGAATGAGTGACATGAATTTAAAATTTTCTCAGGTAAAGATATTCTAAGCATTTATATTGATATAAAGACAATGAATTAAACGATGTGAGATCATTTGTATTCAAATGAATCGCCATGGGATATATTGCCACAGGAAAGAGCAAACGATTCAGACTCTCTTCTATCCTCTATGCTATAGAGAGACCAAAAGTAAATTTTATTTCAAAGGTGGCGTTTGTATCTATCTATCTGTCTGTCTGTCTCTCTCTCTCTCTCTCTCGTGTTCATCGTTGTAACAGGTAGTCAGGCATCACCTCTTACTTCCAGACTCAGTAAAATAAAATGGTATGTTACATCCCACTCACACAGTTTCTTCCAACGACATGAACTCTGGGTTGAGCACCAGGCCATAACCCACAGTGCCGTAACCAGAACTTGTACGATGCTTCCGTTCCAGTCCTAGCCTGCTTATTCTGCTGCTCTGACAGGAGTTTGCGTGATTTCTTCCCCCATGCCAGTAGGCTAGAATATGTATTTGAAATGCTTGGGGCAATGTACATACTGTAGAGACGTTTAGTTTCTTTGTCTGCTGTATGGAATCTATGCATTGTCCTCATAGAGTTTTCTACACAGTACAACAGAGGTGACGGTGCTTGGAATGATGATGGACAGTGAACTGGTACATTAGGACAGAGGCAACTTTTCCTGGAGCTAAAATAAGGTGTTAGTTGCTGTCATTGTTGTGCAAGTTCAGCTAAGAGGTAAGTAGTTGATGGGTAGGGCTGCGTACCTTCTGCAATTTGGCGGAAGAAGTCAGGTAAATGGTACTGTTTTAGGCCTGCAGTTTTCTTCCTCTTTTTTCCCAATTTTTTTATCTAAGCAGTGCCGGAGGAGTAACTGAGAGCAGGGCCCCATTCTTCTGTGCTGAACCCTTGTGCCAGTGAGGTCTTTGAGATTTTAACCAGTATAACTTTTGGTTTGCCCATCTTTTGCCTGGGTAGTAATATACATATAAGATGTAATAACTGCAGCATGCTATCAAAACGTATCCTCTAAGCAGGAGGCTATGTTTTAAAGAACATCTGTGTCTTGTAAAATAAACTGTTTTGGAAAAAAAAAATCAGATGCAAACTTCAATTTTAGCTGGAAGTACAGCAGCAAATGTAGTGGAGAAGTCGAGACAGTTACTGTCCCAGTACTGACACGGAGTGGTAGAAGGCATATGCGACGCGTAGGGTAATGGCAGCGGTGGGAGGTGGCTGCCCGCGCGTATTGGAGTTGCGTTCGGTCCTGAAGTGGACACATGCGATTTTGAAAGGGATCTTTAAGCAGCTGTTAGGTTAAAAAAACAGGCCTCTGACAAATACCTCTCTTACTTAAAATGAAAACTCGTTGGATTTGTAACATTATAACTACTAAAAAAAAAAAAAAGATTCTTATCCTGAAACACCTGCGCACCACTTGCTATTTTATTTTGGCACACTCTCCTAGCATCTGTATGTATGGGTGTATGTATACACTTTGGGTTACTTTAAATTTGTATTTATGCGGGTATCTGCCTACCTTCAGGCTTTTGTCTTGCAGAATTTGGGGTTTAATGATGTTACAGTACCCTAGGCCTTTCCCTAAGCTTTCCAGTCTTTTGGAGCTGGTTACTGACCGAAGGAGGGAGTAGGGAGCTATATCTTATTTAGGCTAGCCACAAACGTGTGGAAGGGTTACCTGGAGTTATCTCTGCTTAGGGAATGGAGTTTCTGGTAGCTATAGCGGGTGTTGTTTTTTGGGGGTCGGGTGAAGAAGCCTGCATGCTGGCAGCGTGGAAACGGCAGATACAGTTTGCAGGCTTTTCAGTTTCCCAGGGATCTAAAGGCTTGGGGTTAACCTCAGTTTCCAAAATTGGTTGTTTTGTTTCAGTACTGCCCTTGGGAAAACTCCTCTCCGGAGGCAGAGCCCGGCGCTTGGCCTGTACGAAGAAGTGCGCCGTGCTCGGGGTTGTTTGTTGGCCCCGAGGACAGACAGGCCCCTTTCCCCAGGCAGGGAAGCCGGACCGGGCTTGCCGGCGCGGCGGCGGGCGGGTGGGTGGGTGCCGGGGCCCCCCAGGCGGCTTTGGAGGAGCGCGCCCTCCTCGCTCCGCTACCGGCCCGCTGCCGGGGCGATGAGCCCCTGCAGAGCGGCCCCGGCCCCGGGGCGACCGCGGCCCCCTGGGGCGGGGCGGCCGGGCGGGCCCGGGCGGGATCGGCGGGGCGGGGCGGCGGGGCGGGCCCGGCGGGGAGCGGCGCTGCTGTGGCCGAGCGCGGAGCGCTGCAGCCGGCGCTCCCGCAGCCGCCTCCTGCCGCCGCCCGGCAGCGGGGCCTGGGCGCCGCGCCGCGGGGCCGCCATGCGCCCCCCCGCCCGCCCTGCAGGTGCGCGCCGCGGGGGGGGGGGGGGGGGCGCTGTTTTCTGCTTGCGCCGCGGCGGGGCCGGGGGCGGGGGGGCCGGCGCGGCTGCTCGCCGGGGCCTTCTTCCCTGGCGGGGGTCGGCGGCGCCGGGCCGGGAGCTGAGCTGCGGCGGGGCGGCGGCGGGCGGGGCCCCAGCGCCGCCGGTGTTGTGGCGGCGGGGGGAGGCGTTTGCCTGCCCGCTCGCTTACAGAGCCGGCCCGGCATCGCGGCGCGGGAGGTGCGGGGCGACCCCGCCGCCGTGCCGCGTCTCCCGGTGCCTGTCGCTGGGCGGGAGGCGCGGGGCGGCCGCCCTGACCGGCCCGCCGGCGCTGCCGTGCCGTGCCGTGCTGTGCCCTGCCGTGCCGTTCCTGCCGGCCCGGCCGTCGCCTCTGCTGGCGGCTTTAACTAGCCGGTGCAGCCGAGCGGATTGCTTTCTTGGCTTTCGCCGCTTCAAACCTCATTTATTTCCCCCCTCCCCAGGTCTTGGATGACTTACTGGAATGTTCCGGGCTCTCTAGGTATTAATTTATAGTCTCAGGTTGTTACGATTAAGAAGTGCTGCCGGGTGCCAAAGCTGTGTTAGTAACCGGTTTTTGTCTCTTAATCTGTGCCACGGACTTTCCTCTCTGTACCTCATCATACACTACTCCAGAGTTGTTTTTTTTGGCTGGAGCGGGTAACCCGTGTGTGGGTGATGTGTTTGCAATATTATGGTGCTAAAGGATGCAGTAACTGTTTGTCCTCTAGGTGATGAAATAAGATGATGAACGCGGAGGCTCGGTAACAGGCTTTTACCATGTGTTTACTTTACACGCCACAATTACTGTTCTCCCATTAAGTAGTCATATATTTCTTGTATTAATGCATAATGATGGACTTTTAAGATGGGTAGGTGCCCATTAATCGATTATGCTTTGCCTGAAATGCTGTGACAGACTAAGGGCCTGTGTTTGGATGATACTTAAAATGCATATTGATGAACCCTCCCAGCATATTGTATCAGCAAGTGTTTACTTAGTGTGGAATTAATATTTTGCTAATATTGTTCCTTTTGGATGTGTATGTATACACACACAGACTTCAGAAAATTAATGGAGAAGGCAATAGCAAATGCCAAGGAAAGTATCCGTGCATATCTACTTTCTAAATGAAAACTACTTTATCGGGAATTTATGTCTTTAAATGTAAGTCATGGTTAAAAATATGTAACTCCTAGTGCATTTTAGGCTGCTTTCTCTTTCATCCTTTTACCTGGAAAATGTTCATAAACGTACACAAAATATTTTAAGGATCTAAACGGGCAAGTAATGTTGGTCCTGTGAAGAGTTGTATCGAAGCTGATGGGACTGCTTGTAGACAAAATGCTGTATGATGGATGGCTTTCCCGGTTTTGTTTTGGTTTTGTTTTTGGTTTTTTTTTTTAAATAATGGATCAAAATCTTGGGCTTGGAAGGAAATTCCATACTTCAGTTAAATTCAGTACCTTTTTTTCTTTGTTGTGTTATTATGTTATGAAAAAGAAACACTTCTATAAACCCCCATTTGTCTAAATCAGTTGTGAGGCACAGTCTGAGTCTCGCTCCTTGCCTTTGCCCAGTGTCCTGTTCTCACTGCACCAGCGGCCAACTCTCCCATTTGGATTCGTCAGGTTTACTGCCGAAATGACAAGTGATTCCCTTTGGAGCTGAAGTGACTTAGAATTGATTGGAACAGTCCTTGTCTTGTTGTATAGGAATATGGCTTTGTTGCTTTGTGTGTCCAGGATTTCGAAATTTAAGAGTAAAATTGGCTGGGGATCGGCTCTGGTAAATATTTGGCTAGCTTATGGTCCTGACTTCAGTGGACAGCTTGCAAATCTCTTACAGTATTAGGGAATAAGTCCCTCTGTTCACATAGAGGTGAATTCATCAGAGAGTGATTTGGGTTGGAGAATAACATTTCTTCAAAAAGGTTATTAATAAAATTGTGAGAATCCTATAGATGGGTGCTGCAGCGAGAGTGGCTCCCTGCAGGCACCCATCTGGGTCAATGTTTCAAAGGTGGGAAGTTAGTGTGAGCCTCTGCAGCGTGATCTGACACAAGAAATTGCTGCTTCAGGCAGCTGGAGATGTTCACAAATGATAATTATGATGGAAATGAGGGATGAAGGGACTCAATTTCCCTTTGCTTTCCACTAGGCATTGAAGGAAAGCTGCAACATAATCAATGTTGAGAAAAATGGTAAAAGTCCCTGCCTGCCACCTGGCCTGTGCCCTCTGTGTCTCAGCAGGTGCCTGACGGAGCAGCAGGCAGTCGTGGTCCTCAGCTCTGCTGGGGGGGTGAATCTAGTGTCATCACCCAAGAAGCAGCAGACTGACAAATCTCTTCCTCCTCGCGATCAATAAGCCAAAAAAGTCTAAGGCTTTATGGGCACAGCTCTTGTTTAGTGAGGTACCCACTTGCTGGTGTAGTTATTGACGGTGGGGATGGCCGTCTGCCATGGAGTTGGTGGTTTCTCGCTCCCTGCTGCGAGGGAGCTGGGCCTTGGGATCTGTGCCCTCGTGGAGGAAAATGCACGAGTTGCTGCTGCGGGTTTCTTCTGGGGGTTAAGGTTGCTTTCCCAAGAAGAGGAAACATAACACTACAGTTGAGGAGTGGAGTCAGCATTAAGAGCACTCACTTAGGCAGCCTCCTTTGACCAGGAGGAAAAGTACGGTAGGAGAAACAAGTTTTCAGGTTTGGTTTTTGGGGGTTTTTTTTGTTGTTGTTGGTGGTGGGGTTTTTTTTGTTTGGTGGTTGTTTTTTTTTTAAATCTGACTGGTTTCCTTATTCTTGTGTCATTTTTCCCTAGCCGGATTCATGAAACGGTGAGGCAGTGACAAAATTCACAGCAAGCTAGAGGGCTTATATTCCCCCCACAAACATAATATTTCAGATCAATACATTAAGCACATAGATGGGAGTATTCTTTTTTTTTCCCCTTTTCTTTGCAAACCCTTCTGATGGTAGGTGGAAAGCTATATTTCTGTGTTCTTGATCAAAATGTCAGGTGGGCATGAGCGGCTGTGCTGCTCCTGGAAGGCATCTGTTACAAACTGTTTGTTCAGTTTTGGGGTGAGCAGCACGCTGCAGCAGGGCAGGGGGCTGTGGTTGCCTATCTGCAGTCTCTCTTCTCCTTGCCTGCAAGGGCAGGGTGCAGGCAGGCTTTGTGGGGTCTGTCGGCAGTTCCTGATGGGTTGCAGTGCAGAAGGTGGTAGTAGTAAGTGCCAAGAAGGGTGAGTTACTCCAGGTGCAATGCTTTGCTCTTGCACTTCTGCTGCTGCCGCCAGTCTCTGACCAAGCTTGGAGAAGTAGTACCAGTATTTCAGCCTGGTACCATGTAGCATCCTAGTGGCATGCCTGTACTTACTTGAGACTTAACGACTTGACATGGAACCACAGTTTATCCTTCAAGAAGACTTCTGGCTTAGACTTGGAGCTCTCAATGGATAGAGTACTCATAATCTTAATAAGCCTTTCTGTTTGTTATTTGTCTTGTTTTTAAGATGTGAGCTGTGCTTTCAGTTGCATGCCTTAAATTCCATGTGTTGTGTGGTCCTATGGCCTTGTCAGCTACATGGAGCTGTTCCCTGCTCGCAGTTATTCTGTCCCCTGTAGTATTCATGCATTGTAATTAAGCATTAGGGCTCCTCTCTGATATGCTACATGTAGATCCCACTGAAGTGCCACTTTTTTTTCTTTTGTTGCCTTTGTTATGGCTACTATGTATGTTTTACAGTTTGGGTTTTTTTTTTAACATCATTTTTGAAATGCAGGGTCTATGACTACCTGTCGTATTTAAGTGATGGTAATATCAACCTGGTTTACAGGAACAGAAACCATCCAAGGTGAGTAGGGAAGTTCTGTTTATACAAGCAAGATTTGCGTTTACTTTTTGGTTACAGTGTGAAATTAGGATTGTTTTGTGTTTCATTCTGTATTCCCTTAGCAGGATTTAAAAGCCTTTTATTAATAGCTACCAATTTCTAGAAAGGAAATTTTATTACAGTAGTCTCACCCATTAGTGACTGATTTTGGGATCTTCCCATAGTGTATCCGTAGATATGCGAGAGCCATTTCCCAAAATCTAAGACTCCCTGGGCAGACAAAGAGCTGTCCCTGTACACCAGTTAAAGGAAATCACAGTTTTGTTTTGCAGAAGTTCACAGTGAGAGCTACTGCTTCCTTGAACTCGGCCTTATCTTAACAAAAGGTGATTTATTCCCTGACTCATTTTTCAAGTAAATTTAACCTTTTCTAACAGTGCTCTCTCTATCTGCTGCTACTCCTGTCTGTTTTTTTCAGCTTTCTGTCCCACGTGCCATCTGTCTTATTTTCTGGTTTGTTTTCTTTTTAAATACTCTAAGCTAATGCAGCAGATAGCAAAGAAGTACGAATATGTATGAACCGTCACTGCCACCTTCCTTCTGAGGGGAAGAGGTGTGGATGGCTTCCTGCCAGGTCAGGTGATGCTGTGATTGCAGAAACTAACTGGGATCTGCCTAGGTTGTTACTCGGAGGGGATGCTACAAGGAGCAACTCGGTATCGTCAGTGGCTCAGCAGTGCTTGCATGCTGCGTCACTAGTCACCGTGCACAAATAATGTAGTAGGTAGCATTAGTCTGTTGTTGTAGTTAACTGTTTTGTATGAGTTTTTCCTTCATACTTTCTCGCAAATGTTCAGATAGTTCAGAGAAGCATTGAAGAGTATAAAAAAGTAATTTTACGTGTTAAGCTTATTTGTATGATATTTAGAATATGTATTAAAAAAGAAGTTCTTCACTTGTAATAGATAAGTAATGTTTGACTTCTTGTACTCCCTTTTTTCCCATCCTGGTTGCCGATCAAACCTTTTGCAGTGAAGCTGCTGAAGACTGATGGCTAAAGGTAGCAGCTGTGATAACCCATGACATAAAATCCAGGCAGTTCCATCTGTCCCAGCTCCAAAATCTTCTGAAATGCAGGTGTTGTCTGGTAGATGAGTGGTGCGAGTGGTGACATCCTGGTGACAGTGGGTGGAGAAACAAGGAGATAAAACTTTGACTTTGTTACAAACAGTGTGCTGAAACGTGTCCAGGTATGTGGTGAAAGGTTGACGTTGCCTGCTGTAAGCCAGTCACTTGTATCCATACGGGCCAAATGATTGACAGCTATGCAACAGCTGATGAACATGAAAGCCCCCTTGCCACCCACATGTGCCGGGTCAAGTAGCAAGCAGTCTGAGTAGCCATCGCAGCAGTTAGGAGATGAATTGAGAACCACAAAGGAATGACAAGGGTGGCTTTCTGCCGTTGCGGTGAGTTGTTCTCCATCCCTTGTGCTTCGGGTATCAGCTGAAGAAATTTCATTTGATTTACAAGTAATTCTTTTGGTTTTGTTTTTGTTTGGGTGTTTTGTTTTGTTTTAGTGTGTGATGCTGAGCTGTGTGGGTTAGGTATGCCTTCTTGTTAGTGGTGAGTAGATTGTGGGAGGTGGCTGGCATCACATCACTGTACGGAGGCTAGGCAGGAACTTGTGGTGACATCCACGTTTGTGTCCTGATACAGTCGTGCTCACAGGATAGAAAGTAAAATCTCCTGTGTTGGGCTAGCGCCGATGTGGTTGCTCATGGGGGCCCGTTTGTTTCCTTATATACAGGCATTCTGGATTCTTTGAAGTTGAGCCCTGCTGTTAACTGATCACTCAGCGGATACATTTTTAAGTGGGTTATTTGTTTTGAAAATTGGATTTCCCTTTGTAATGCATAATTTCTGTTAGTACAAGTAACACACTGGTTGTCATGAAGAGATTAAGGAGCTGGAGATTAGTTTTCTCTTCTCCTGGTATGTTGACACTGTGCACTTGATGCTATTGTGTGGGTAGTAAGTTACAGTGTTTTGTCAACTAGTTGTGTCCTTTCCTGAGCCCTGCTCCGGTAGTTCCCAGTCCCAGGCTGAGCCTGGCAGGTAACGGGCAGGTTTTACAGGAAGGGAACTAGAGACTGGTTTTGAGACCAAAATGGTACAGCAAGTACAAGAAATCCAGAATCTTCTACAGGCAGGGTGGGAAGAGCAAGTTAACATGAACCTCAGGAAACAACCAGACCTTAGGCAGTGGCTCGTGTTGGTGAGTTCTCCTGGGCTCCATGGATGGCGAGCTGTGGAAAAAACACCGCACCCAGGAGAGTGGCTCCTAGCCCTTCTGCTCAACTCTGAGCACGCTTTGGATGAAGCGTTCCCTTCCTTGTTTTTCTCCTGGGAAGGAAACGCAGACCCAGGCGCTGCTTCTCGCAGAATGGGGCCCCGCTCCCCTAGGAGTGCGGCACAACTGAAGAGTGCCGTGGGCAGTCTGTGCAAGTGCCGGTGGAAAGCCGAGGAGGTTTGCAAAAGGAAAGCTGGCAGAGCTGAAGGGGCCGCCTGTAGCACCAAACCTGATTTTAAGGTGCTTCTGAGGAAATGTGTATTTGTTTGTACTAGGTAACTGTAATGTGTTTATTTTGTCATGTGGATTGGTGTAGGATTTGGGATGTAAGGGCTTCAAGTTACAAAATTTATTTCTTGGGCAAAATTATTGTCGTCCCTCAGTAAATGGTAACAGGCCTTTAAAAGCCTTTCTTCTGACTGTGGGGTTTTTTTTTTTGTGTGTGTTTGTTTTTTTTGTTTGGTATCTAGAAACTTTGTAAACAATCAACCTTCCATGGATGTCACTGAAATCAGGACTTCGCCTTCAGTACTGAGTACAGCTTTCAACTCTTAACTGCTTTGCAGTCAGTATTATATTGCATTTAAAATAAAAGTTTTACCTGGTACTGTTTTTTGTAACTGTTGTTTAAGTTTTGATTTTTTTCTTCATCCCACGTACTATTTGTTGTGAATTCTGTGATGAAAGAGCTGTGGATGATTATTTTCTCACTGAAAGGCTCTAGGATGACAGCAGACTGTGTTATAAATTGGAATTTACTTTATCTGGCCTTGAAACATATCTTTCTTCTTGCTTCTCTTCACTTTTTTTTTTTTTTTTTTTTTTTTTTTTTTTTTTTAACTTCACTGAACCCAGCAAGCAGATAGCTCAGAAAAGCAATTTTGACCCGTGGAAGCTAGTGCGAGGTATTACCTGTTCATTAGGTTAGCTCAGCCATGTGTTTGAGATTGGAAGTGTGCATTTTAATCCTAGGTCTTGCAGTAGTTATTGATAAGAACATGAATGTAGCTCTGGGGTAATACACTTCCCACAGGTAATGCGTCAGTCCTTTTTAACTACAAATCACTAATGCACCCAGATGGGGTAGGTATAAGCTGCTTTTCCTATTTTTTTAAAGGTGTAGGTCTCTACGCAGTTTGGAAAGATTGTCAGAGCAACTGTGAAAAGGTCTGAATTGCTCTCTGCCAAATTTTAACACCAAAACTGGAAGCGCTACAGCCCCCCCCAAAAAAGAGGCTTTAACATGGACCCAAAAAAAACCCAAAACTCATTAACACATTAACTGTTTTGGCTGGCTTCAACATGAGGAAGGGCCAGCAATTACTTTGATGGAGCTGTAAACAAGTGAGGACAAGGTTTTGTTTGAAATGTGTTGGGCAATCTGAAACACTCGCCACTAGCAGCTATGTCAGGCATAACTTGTGGCGAATGGAAAGTTAGCAGCTTTCATCTTTGGGCCCCAATTATGCAAATGTGCGCTTAGGAATTACAAACATAACCTGTGTGAGTGAGTAGTCCTTTTGAACGCGCTTGGTACATGACTGGAGAGCTCAGCGACGTTGCAGTACCTGGTGATGTGGCTGGGATGGCTTCCATGAAAATGCAGCGCTGGAGGAATTGAAGCTACTTGTAAAATTAGGTCAAATTTTGTGAAGGTTTTTGTTTTTTTTTTTTTTTTTTTCCCCTCCCCAGCAAAAAAAATATCTAGCTTCAGAAACGCTGAATTACTTTATTGATACAGTCAGCGTAAGATGTTTGAATTTTAGTTTCAAAATCGGCCTGTTTTGTTCAACAAGAGCACCTTGGTTCAATAATAATGTTTAAAACACTTGAGTAATCTAAAATATATACTGCTGTTGTTTTACCAGAAAATTTCTACACTTCTGTTTTTTATGCAACAGTGCTCAACCTTAATTCAAGCATATTTTTAACTTTTTGTTGGTTTTTTTTTTTTTAACTAAGCCCTGAACCATCTCACTGACTGAACACATCCAGAGTTGAGCAAATAAAGTCCGGATTAGATATGCTGAAAAGAGGATAGCATATAGCCGTTTTGTATGAACCATTCCATTGTTCTGTCTTCTCTGCATACATAGAAATAGGTTGCTAACTTTATTTACCTGAATAATTTCGAGCAGACACTTAGCTGTGCACAGATGGTTAGAACACAGAAAAGTAGAGAAAACTTTTCTGTTTCTGGAAAGAAGCAAGCAGCTATACAGAGGGACTCTCTAATGAGGTAGGCAAATGTAACTGTGCTATGGTATATAGCAAGGAGAATTCAGTTTGAGAGGGGAGTTTTTGCTTTGTATATAGTGCAAGGTGACTCAGTACAAGGCCAGAAACTGTGTGTACTGTTGTACAGGAATCCAGAGATGGAGGAAGGAAAAATGGTAAGAGATAAAGGTTTTAAGGATGTTACAGAAGAGCAAGAGAAAGAAATCATTCTCAGTTACACAATACCTAAAGGAATTTTGCAAGGAAGAAGGAAGTAATTAGAAACACTGCTGCTTTTAAAACAGGCTTCAGACTATGCAGTGGGTAGAGGGTACGATTTACTGTCAATAGTTGCAATTTTAATGCACCTAACGCTGCCAGTGTATGAGCGCCCGTGAAGCTGCGTGTGCTGGTGTAATACACAGTCACACTCAACAGACTGTAATGCAATAAATGTTGCAGGTTAAGGAATTGAAAAATAAACAATGAAGGTTTCCCGTGTTAATTTTGTACATTACAAATGTATGGGATTTCCTGTTACAATTAAACTGTTCAATATGTTACTTAATGTACAGTGTATGCAGTGTGACACAGTTAAGGTTGCTATGGAAACCTGGTATTTTGGTTCTGTTAACTGTGTTTCAGATAGGAAAACATTTGCATTGCATTACTGCGAGACTCCTTTCTACCCCCACTCCTCAGCTCCTTTGCTTCTCAGTTAGGAGGTGGGTGACAGAGAAAAAGCCATGACCTGGAATTTCCATGAGTCAGGGTCGACTGAAAAAAGGGATGCTGAGCTGAAACTTAAAAATTGCAATTTTCCCTTCAAGTAGCTCTTATGTCTTGAGTTGCTTTTTGAAGTGAGAAAGTATTTAAATGTTAATATTTCACGGTGTAGTGTCAGTGGGCTGTTAATTTGAGGCTCTTTTTCTAAAAACTTGAAAATTATGTGTATTTTCTAAAGAAAAGTTTCCAGTGATGTTCACAGCATGATTATGAATATTGTTGGACATGTACTTGACCTAAAAAACAGTGACCGGTTCAAGTACTTCCTGTTACATTGATGGGTTTATTCACATTTTAACATTTTCTTGTTGCCTGGCCTTATTCTGTAAAGCATTGAGAACGCATTAACCAAGTCTCACCAAGTACAATGGGAATATTTACAAATATAAACCTAACTTTTTGCTTGAGCATTTTGGGACCTAAACTAATTGTAAGTAGAAGGTGATTTATGGTACCTGTGATTTACAGTACAGGCATTTGTGCCAAGCATCAGGCTGCATCTTTGTGGCTTAAGTGACTCTTCAAACACCTGCCTCTTTTTGCTCTACCTCTATTTACTGTTGGTATAAATGCCTTTATTGGGTTGGTGAGAGAAGAGCTGAGAAGCGAGAGGGCAAGTGTGCCGTGAAGCTGAGAACATGCATTTGTCTTTCGTAGTCTGTTTCTCTCTCGTGAACGCTGGCCGTAGGTCTCGGCAGCACTCGTCTTTCAAAGCGTGCGGTTGCTGAGGCCCACCGCACAAAGTGGCTGCTCAGGGAGTTACGTCGATGGTTATCTGCCCAAGCTTTCTGCTGCAGGCCTGCCTTCCGTGGCAGAAGTAAGGGTGTGCTTGCGGTTCAGCCGTGTGCAGCAAAGCCGGCTGGAGGTGGGTGTGGGCTGGCGTGGCAGGATATAAACGGAACTGCAGATACAGAGCCACTTCTGCTGGCTCTGCGGCAGGTAATTTGGGTGGTAATTTTGGGTGGAGGAATGGTAGCACACAGCTGAAGTAGGTGAAAGGGAGGAAGGCGAAGGGCAGTAATACTTCAGACTGGCACCTGCTTGCTGCATGGATGTATTTTAACAGCCTGAGAGAGGCGAGCGAAAGCCCAGTTTCTTTGGCTTGGCGCTTCGGCTGGCCAGGGTCCCCTTGATCACCAAAGGATGTTTGCTGCGCATCTGTCTGCAGTGGTGCTGCTGTTTTGCCAGTGCAAATCCCGCTCGAGCCCTGTGTAAGCTCATTCATAGAAGCAACCCTGATGTATGGCGAGGCCTGGGATATGTGACACTGTGGATCCGGTGGCCCTTAACAGCATTCTGCGTCTGGGACGTAGGACAGTTCTGGTTGCTCAACTGGCATGGAGGTGGCACCAGGCAGTCGGCCAGTTTTGTTTGCTGCCTGACTTGCTCTCGTAACACACTGCTGCGTAGGAGTGGTAAGGATGGAGTGACTTTCTTTTTGTTGCTTCTGTTGGTTTGCTTGGTTCAGAGAGGGGAATCTAAGGAGGACTTGGTCATGTCCCTTAAAAACCTGGTAGAGAATCCATAACTCATTGGCTCTGGGAGTGATGTGGTTATCTGTATGTGTATGTTTTGACCTTGTCAAAACAGATGTGCAGGCTTTCCTTGAAATGTTTCTAAACAGATCATAAAACTAGTAGTTGTTAAGAGCAAGGAACATGCTGGCATCAACTGCCAAACAACAAGGTAGTCCGAAGTGGATTGTCTAAATGCTAGTTGATGTGTCTAAGAATGTTCATCAATTTTTATTTCTTAGGAAACTGCAAGTACTTAGTGTCGTAGCTGAATGCTGCTAAGCACATACATAAAGGTCCTGTATGTGTGTGTCTGCGTGCTCCAGGGAGAGGTGAGAGAACAGTGTCTTGTCCTCTCTGGGTATGGTAAACTGCATCCTCCTCTTGTCCTGTGGTGGTGGAACTATGATGCTGTACATCAGTTTAGGATCTGACTCAGAAATGCAACGTAAACTGTGATAGGAGTGTCTTAGTACATGGCATAAGCACAGACTTGATTTCATTCAGCACGTGTCCCAGGAAAGGAAGGCACAAAGGGTCAGCCATTTGCCTTGCAGTTACAAGATCTGTGGTTTTGTAATAACTTTGCAGAATGACTACAAGGTCCTTCTGGACCTCAGTCTCTCACCTGTAAAATGAAAGCAATGTTCTTTACGAGGAATGTTTGAAAGACTTAGCTTTTTAAATAAAAGTAGCTAAAATTTACTGGAATCTCAATTAACTGGAACCAGCACCCTGCAAATTCTTGGGTGTTTCTGTTTGTATGAGGTTTTCTGTATTTCAGTGGCCACAGAATTCATTCTGTTTATCTAAACGCTAATATTTTTCTGCTGCCTTGTACCTGTTGTTACAGTATTTGGTAGAAAGAGACCAGTGTTTTCTGTAAACAGTCCATAAAGATGCAGGATTTGGCATTTAGACTCTGCATACATGCCTGTACCTGTACAATGTGAGCCTGAAAGGCTGCGGGGTCCAGAGCGCTTGGTCTTGACACTTACTTGAACCAGGGTGGGTTAAAACAGGGGATACAAGAAAATGAAGGTGTTAATTCTTGTAAAACTTCTGCAGCAATGTTCTTGTTGGCTTAAAAGTGAAAATCTTCCCAAGTGGCCTGATCTCAAACAGCACTGCACTTTTACATTTCGTATGGTGTAGCACTCTACCTGTTAATAGTTTACCTGTGTTTTGTAACCAGTTTCTGTCTAGCAACTGCAGCTGAATTACACAGTAAAATAGATTGTTCCTTATGCCAAATGCATCTGGTGATATTCAGCTGCCAATGAAGGAAGATTAGCTCTGGATGTTTTTCTCTCTTGACAACCATCCCGGGTGATGTGGAATTTCTGGTAGCTCTTTTGCTTCCCCTTATTCTGTGTGAAACATGACAGCCTGAGTTAGTGGGTAAAAGTCTTCTCCCAAGCAAGGTAAAAATAATTCTGCTGGGGAGCCCATTGGCACTGAATCGAGTTTTGTTATCGTTGTTCCGTTTCTGAATCAGAAATGTTTCTGTTACATTGATTCTCATTTATTTTATTTGAACTTTGTTCGTGTGGACAGGCTGTTGCAGATCCAGTCAATGAGTTGAAGGTGATCTAAATTAGCCTGTTCTTACTATGTTAGTAGGGAATGAAAATGCTTGGACCGTTAGCTTACTGCACCTCTGTAGTGGGGCTAATAACCTTCTAAACATTGCAGCCAGTTCCTCCAGAGCAAGGGTGGTTGTTTCCTTTGCCTGTCTTATCTCCAGCTCTTATCTTCACTGTCCTTGAGAGTCCACAGGGTGCAATTGCCACAGGAAATCTCTTTCTCTCCGTTAGGAGATAGAGAAATTGTGATACTGGTCTGTGAGTAATTTGAACAAGAAGTCCAGAAATTGTTTCTGCACACAAATTTATTTTCAGTGTCTTAATTTTTGCATTTTAATTATTTGGGGATTTTAAGAGTGCACTGTTGTTGCAAGAAACATGACAGGCTTAATGCTTTAAAGGGCAGTAGAGTTGTGTGCATAAATAAGGGTTATTCACCTAAGCAAGGGTTGAGTCATCAGCCTCTACTTCACTGAGGTGGAGAAGCTCTCCTACGTTAGTTTAGCACCCTTCAGTTACGTATAATGGACTGGAACTTCTTTATAGAGCTTATTAATGTTTTAGAAATAACATTACACTTTACCTGGTAATTATAATGTAACTATGTAATTGTATTAAAATAATTCCATATTTATTTTAAGATAGCTTTAGAATAAACTATTTTTTGTCCATTCTGCTGAATCTAACTTAACGTAGTTAGTCTGTGCTGTGTTTTATTGGCTTGTGCTTTCCTGAAAGCTTCCAATCTCACTTTTAGCTAGGTCATTCTGCCTGAAGGAAAGACTAAAAAAGTTGTGGCTTACTCTCCTCTCTGCTGGTTGTGCGTTTCTGCTTCCCTTTCATCTTGAGATGCTGTAGTGTTTGTTCTGAAACTTTTATCTTTACTATTACACCGAACGAAATACACTAGCAGAATATAAAAGCTGTAAAACTCAACCTGGTTAGTCCGGTCAGTGAGGCATTAATGAAATACTGCAAAGTTTAGCATTTCTCATAAGGTGCTAATGTGCTTTCAGCTTCCTGATTTTAAAAATGGGATTTCTTTTGAAATGAATGCTAGAGTTGATACTAGTGCTTTGGCTTGTGAAGCTTAATTATATGCATTTTTATGACCCAGTAGCAAATTATAATGCCTCCTTCTCCGTGTTAACCTGTTTCTGTTGCCTTATGCCTAAAGGAGTTGTGTGTGACCCTATGCTGCAGCCTTCTTGGTTTGTATTTCTATTTGCATCTGCACAGTGCCCTGGGAGCTGCTTTGGGCTCACCAGAGGTGCAGCTAGCAACCCCAAGGGTTCAGTTTCAGATCTAATACGCTGAAAATACTTCCCCTCTATCTGTGATTTGTTCTATAATTTCTTATTCTGCCAGCTTGATAGACATTTTTAATATTGCTCTTGAAGTACTACATACATATCTGTCCTTTTTTTGGTCTTGGTATTGACCTGTTGGTGTAATCCTTGTCATCTCTCATGGTGCATTTTTTTAGGGGTCAGAGTTGGCACATGTACCCAGAAGACTTCTTACTTGTAAGAAGACACTCTGCTGCAGAGTTGCGGATCTAAGCAGAATTGTTAGTAATGCTTTATGTCTGAAAATGACCAGTGGCAACATTTGAATGCTTGTATTGCAGCAGATGATAGTAAGGAAGCATGCAGTGGTATGAGCAGACCTGTGCGGTGTTTGTCTGTAGTCTCAGGGGCAGAGGTAAAATAGAGAAGCAAAAATAAAAAAAATAATGTTGTGCGGGATGCTGTGCTAGAGAGCAGGTGCGGGCTGCGTGGTGTGTCTGGGCAGTGTCCTGTTCCCTCGGCACAGTGGGGTCTCCCCGTTACATCCTTGGCAGGGCTGTGTCCGCTTGGCTGTCTCACTGGGAGTCTTCTGCCTTAATCCGCTCCGTCTTCCTAACTGTGGAAAATTTGTGCTTAGGCCTCTCATCTCCTCTGCTTGTTTTTCACAGTATGATCACTGCTGCCATTGCTTGCCTTGTGGGGCCACTGCTAAGGTACAGGATAGTATCCTTGACTTGGTTTCCCTAAAGTCAATTCATTGCTTTTTTTACATATTTCCTGAAGGAGCTGAGAGAGCCATTTAAACCTAGATCCTCAGAGGAGTTAGGATTTTTATTTCCTTTTGTGCATCTGAGCTTTAATTTCTATGCATATGCCCACAGTGGCAAATAAAGGTGAGACTGTGCTATGGTCTCCAAAGTTTGTCACTTTAAATTTTACACAGAAAATAGTAACTAGCTCCTTGTCAAATTAGTCTCCTTCCTTGTTCTTGGTGCTGCTGGTTATTGGGGCTGATTGGATTAAAGCTGGTGGGAGGATATTTTCACATGTTGCTCTTCTGCTCTCATTTAAGTGTGTGGAGGAACTTCCTGTAGTTCCGTTCCCCATTTGCAAAGTGGGGACTGAGAGCATTTTCCTACCTCGTTGGTTGAGAGGTATTGATTCTGCAGGACTATGAAAATCTATAGAGAGAATTGCATGATCTTGAACTTTTTTTTTTTTTTTTTTTTAATCCGTATGTCTTTCCAGGACTTGCAGTGGGCACAGATGGCCGGAGACAAGCTGTCAAGTCCATTGAGTGTTCTAAAAATAATCGGATAGTTCACTGACTTCTGCTTTGCTAGTGCTTTGAGCGTGCTATTGTTCATGTACTCAGTTTTGGGAAGTAATGCTCGCAGTTGGAGGATTGATCATTGATGCTTTAGAGCCAGCAAACAGGATTTCTGGGTGCTTACCCCTGAGCGCAGCAAGCAGGTCCTTTTGTTATCTCATGAAAATGCAAACTGCTTAAACCGCAAGTAGCAAGGTATATTATTCTTCATGCCTGAGAAAGGAGGGAAAAGAGAGGAAAAATAATTAAAGAAAGTAGAAAAATTTGTCAACATTTTAGAGGATTTAGGATGCTCTACTCATATATTTATTTATTTTTAATGTTCCCCTAAAAAATATAGTTCCCTTCCCCTTTGTTTATCCTCACACTTAGAGCGTTTTCTGCTGCTTTCAATGTGCCATGACAGGAGCCTGCTGTCCTGCAGTGCCAGGTGGCAGAGCGGGCAGCGGGAGCTGGAGGCAGCATTTCTGGGGCTCTCGGGAGGGTGGTGGCTGTTGCAGCGGTGTGGGTACCCACAGTCAGGAGTTCGGTCTGTTCCTGTGATTTTTTTTTTTTTTTTTTTTTTTGTGTGTGTGTGTGTGTGTGTGTGTGTGTGTGTGTGTAGCCTTGGTGGAGCATTCCCACCCTTGTTACAAACTCCCAGTAACACGCCCAAAACTCCCTGGCAGCAAGCCTAAACAGAGAAAGCAAGTATCCAAAAATATGCTAATATAAATGGAAAAAATCCAGAGCAATAGGACTAACATAAAAATATACTGTACTTTTTGCTGTATTCTCTTCTTTTCTTGATGTAATTATCAGGTGCTGACATTGGCTGAATTTGGAGAGTAGCAAATTTTTAACAGGATCCTTACTTAAATGCATTGTTTGTCCATCAGGAATATCTTTCCTTTTGAAATTGTCTAATAAAAAAATTAGCATTGCTATAGACGTGTAGCACATGCTATAGACATGTATAGCTTTTCACTGTCCATTTCGGTTTTAGTGTAGAAAGGGTTAAACTGAGCCTGAAATTTCTACAAAATCAGCTTTGTCATCATTTGAGTTTGGACTATACTCATGATATATGAGTAAGATGTCTGTCTCCCAGCATATAAATATCCCCCAAATATGTACATTTTTAATAGTCTGCCTGATTCAGTCTTCATCTCTACCAGAAAGGAGCTACTGGGAAAGTGAGATTCATTTTAATCATATATCCTCAATAACATTTTAAGCAGTTAATATTAATGAAGAATACCTGAAATTCCTTTCTTAGGAGATATCAAAGGACAGGTAGGGGGGAAGTGTGGAGTAGGGTTACTTTTTTTTGACGTAACTTTAAAACACCAGTGACAACCTATAAAGTAAACGTGGCTTTTGTACTGTTACTGCTTAAAGAACTAAAAATTGAAAAGGACCTTTCAGAAATACTAGTTTTCAGTAGCAATTACTGCAGGTTATGCTGTGGTCCTCCTAGCTTTCAGGCTTCCCCCCCCCCCCCCCTCCCCCTTTAAAGCCAACCACTACATGAACAATTCCCAACAACAAAAGTGAACTCAGAGGTTATGAAGTCTGCACTCCTAATCGATTTGCTTCCCCTAGTACTACATTTTCAAAGTATAATTTTCAGCCTTAAATATGCCTTCCTAGAACACCACCTTTGTTTCTTCTAAGAAGGTGAGCTAAATAAGTTTTAAGTCAACAGAGTGGAACCTGATGTTAAATTATTTTATTGTGAAAATTTTCATTAATTGGTGACTGGATACGAGATCCCTGGGTATTTTTATCAGCAAAAGAAAAAAAAAAACATCGCCTGAATGCCTTTGTTACTTCTGGTCTATGGGTAACATTCCAGTTTTCTGAGTACCCGTCTGTTCTGAATATTTTTTTTTTTTAAAGTTCTTGATTTATTCCCCCTCACCGTGTGGAAAAGACTTGGAGTTGCATTTAGCTGATGTGGGAAGAACAAGCTTCATACCTGCATTGTCATTGCTAGCTTTGTTTAGCGTTGATGAAAGCAAACAGCAAACCTTACCCTTGGCGAGCTGAGCAATGCCACACTGGTTTGGTGCTGGCACCTCCTGCAGCATCTGTGCTTAGGTCTAGGCTCAAGCCCTACGTCCTCTCTCTTAGTGCCCCTCTTTGCCGAAGCAGGGGGTGGCTGCTCTGGCACTGGGCAAGACAGGGCTGTGGGCAGGCAGGGTTTTCTCCTCCTGGCTCTCTTCATCTGCTAGCACTGTGCCGGAGCAGGGCTGCTATTCCCCTGGCTGGGGTCGGTAGATCGTGGGAGAGGAAGGGAATGAACGGGAGGTGCACAGGCCGAGGCCCTGAGGACAGCTCTCGCTTCCCTCTGTTCATCCCACCTGCTCGTGTTTCAGTGAGGTGAGAGGGGCTGTACCCGCTTCCCTCTTCTCTTTCCCGTGGGTCCCACTGTCCTCGTGGTCATGGGTTTAATGTTATCTTGGTACTCTGTGGTTATTTGGTAGTTCTTGGTGTCAGCGTGAGACTCAACTCTGACCCGTTCAGTGCCCTTGCCCATACGCTGCAGAGTGTAGTGAAGGCAAAGCAGGCAAAGGGGAAAGAGTGGTTCCTCTTTCTTTGAACTCTTTGTAGTTTGCTATAGAGGTTGTAGTTGCATGCTTTGAAAGATTTATTGTAACTCTAAATGCAGCGCTAACAAAGTCACCATTTCTGATTCTCTGAAGATCTAAGGACATGCCCCAGCAGGGAAAATAAGGATGCGTTGAAATTCTCAGGAAGTATGTGATATCTTTGTACAGACTGGACATCTGAGCAGGGCAATTTATTTTGATGCTATTCTTATGCTACTGTCATGTAGGTTTCTGTGTCCGGTTGAAGACTGCAACACGCATTCACTTGCAGAGGTAAAATAGTGTTCTCTTTATGAAGCCAAAGCTGTCATAGGCAAATTTGCCATTTAAAGAGTGACCATTACTATAAGACTCTGCCTGATGCATAAAGATCAGAGAGACTAGATTCTTTTTGATGCACTGGATGTATTCAAAATTAATGAGTAAGAAAAAGTGCATTTTGAAGCAATGGACTTTAATTGCTGTGGACTAATGCTCCATAAATATGGAGAGAAAATTATGGCAAGTATTTCTGATAGACTCTAGCATGATATGTTCTTGGGCTTTTCAAGTAGCTTAGTCTATTTTTGCTACATTATCTCTTTTGTTGACATCTGGCAGTTTGTTGCTTATGATCTTTTAATGTGGGGGAAAATAATGGAAACTGATTAGGTCCTGGAGGAATTCTTCTTCTTTTGGTACGAATCGTAATTTGTGTGACTTCCATTTCTTTGTTATACAGCCCATTAGACTGAAATGTTTAGTAGTAACTTCTGGTTTGAACTTTAATCTGGAATACTGATAAAGAACTCTTAATAAGTTAACTTATTTTGTGCATGTACACGAGCCGTTGGGGTAGGTTGAATGTGTGTTGGAGAGGGAAAGAGGATAAAACATCTTGGCAGGAATCTTGGACAGCAATTGATCTAACTTGTGTATTGTTCACAACAGTCAAACCTGTGTAAAGAATGTAGATTGCTCTTTTTTCCTTTACATTGTTTTAAAACTTTCTTATTTCTCACTATTTTACAGAATTTTTATAAGGTGAACATTATATATCTTTCTGGTTATACTGTTTGTATTGGATATTTCCAAAGCTTCTCTTGATCTTCCTGTCTATAAAACACATGAAACCAGGAAGATGTTTTGGTATAAACTATTCAACAGCTTTCAAAATATTTTAATCCTTCTAGTGTGTTAAAACTTGCTACTGCTCTTTGGGTTACCTGCTTTGCAGTATCTCTCTTCCTCTGCTAGAGAAACTGGCCTGAGTGCATTTACTGTTCTTTGTCTCCTTGTGTACTAATTGGATATCACATGGCAAACACTGACTGGTTAAAGTTTTACTTTGCTTTGTCACTGAGTCGGTTGCATTTCCACAACCTTGTTGGTTTTTGTAGGTGTTGTTGACATGTTGATTTATAAACTTCCTGTTTTTACACGTTATATACAGGGGACTCTGCCTGGATATGAGGTACTAAGGGGAAAAGGAGCATCACGCTTGTCTGCTCACCTTGCCTATTTGACTGTACATAATGGAGACCAAGGAAGAGAAGAAGGAACGAAGACAAGGCTATTTTGCTCGGTAAGGTTACAGGGTTTATTTCAATGTTGATTAAAATATGGAACTCGTCATTGTGCCTTTTTCACAAGCTTTACAATTTTAAAAGTATGTATAAAAATGAAACCCATGCTGCATTATGTATCCAGAAAGTGCTTTCCTTGCTGTGTCCCTAATGTTGGAGTAGTCATTTTTTCCTTTTGGGTAGTGGAGATAAACTTGAATTATAATTGTTATTTGTAACACAAAACTGTTCTTGGGTACTCAGTTGCAAATTGCACTGCATTTGAGGTTTCAGCATCCAGTTCCTGAAGAGTGTTTATGAAAACAAGCACATCTAAAACATAAACATGTCTAAACCTAAAGTTTATCTGATTTCAAATAAAGCACAGACTAAGTAGTATTACCTCATAGGATAAGATCAGCTAAGAAAGGGTAGTTATATGCTGATAGGTTAAGCTAGCTAGATTGTATCATCTTTATAAATGCAAGCAAAGTTTTTTCAGCCAATCATTTTTATCATTTGGAATTCATGATTGGTGATTTTTAAGAAATAAGTGATGTTGATTTCCTAATAACTTGTCTTTGTTAATTTAGCAAGTCTGTAATCATCTCTGAGCTCTGATGTACAAGAAGAACCAAAGCTCGCTCACTTTGCGGGGGGGCTGGAGGGAGAGGAAATCAGTATGAAAACTATCTTTGACTCAAAGATACTTTCTGCACCATTGAAGAGGAAAAGTGTATACTCTCTCCACTCTGTACTAAATAACTATTATTGAAACTGCACTAAAACCCTAGCCTTAGTGCATTACAGGCATCTAGAGACATGTCTGTTGCACCACTTAGAAGCAGTAGTGTGGGGAGAACTTGCAGCACTTCTTTATTGCTGTTCAGGTGGTACGTAGTGGTGGCGAAAGACTTGAGGAGGTTTTGTGGTGAAGGACGTGTTAATGGCAGGGAACTTGCTTTCTGTTTGGAGAAATGCAATTATGGGACATAGCAGGACATTAGGCAAGGGTCAAAAAGACCTGAAATCAATCCTTAGTTCTAGCACTTACCTGCTGTGTAACTTTGGGGAGGTCATCTGTCTCTTTCCCTCCCGGCTTGCATCTTTTTTCTTTACGTAGGTTGCAGGCCCTTAAATGAGGTTCCCACTCTAAACAAACGTGTGTATAATTTCTACAAGAATGTTCTTGCAGACCCTCAAGTCATGTTGTAATAGAAGCTAAAGTAGGTCAGAAGGTGGTACGCCCAGCTTACCTTCACGTACGTTGTCTGTGTGTGCAGTCAGGGACAGAAGCAGAACGGAATTTACATGTTCTTGATTTTGGTCTAGCATCTTAAGTCTAGCATGCTTCCTCTAGCAAACAAGTGTCCCGGCATCTTGCAGATGAATGGTTTGAATGCTTCACACGACCCATGTAAATGTCACATGAGTACCTGAAAATAATAGGCAGCTTATATTGCCCTTAGTACAAAGGCAGTTCTAACAATGTCCCTACATGTTTTTTTTAAACTTCTTAATAAAAATTTAGCTTTTGACTTGATGTAGATGGAAGTTCCCAGCTTAGGTGCCCGATACTGGGACATCGAGATAATTTAATCAGGTACGTCAGCTTTGATGTTGCTGTCAATTTTGGTTGTTTTGGGGACACCTGTTCTGTTTTTAAATTTAAGCACTCAAGTTTAATAAGTTTTGGCCCTCATCTTTTGTGTGCTACTTCAAACACCCTGCTTTTCCTGCCTGCTTGGGCTCATATTTGTTAAGCCAAGAGCAACCCCAGCTGATTCCCCAACACATGCACCCCTCTACTTCCATTACCATGTTTTTCCCCCCTTGCCTCTTATTACTGTTATGTTTTGTGAGTCTAAGATAATAATAGTATTTACAAAAGCTAAATTTATGTATAGTAAATGTTCTTATGAGACAAGGACTCTCCCCACTCCCTATCTGAATCTTGTTATTTTTGCCTGTGATCAGATGTTCATGGGAGAAGACTCTACTGCTTACCAAGGAAGAGAATGGGAAATGGGTTAGACTTTTTGCCAGCAGGAGGGAAACTGTGCTCCATATCAGGAGGGTGGGGAAAAGGGCTCTGCTCTACCCAGGGCTGAGAAGGAGGATCCTGCTTATATCCTTGTTAGAAAGGAGAAAACATATATATTCAATGCTGATGAAATAAAATCTCTTATAGCTACCTTGTGGACTATATTAATGAAAATACACAAATTTTAATAGAAAACTTCACTCTCTAATGGGAGGGGAAAGTTATTGTGGTATTAACAAGAACAAAGGCATTAACTGAAAAATGGGAGATGATAGGTCTTTCTCTTAAACTCCTGCTAACAGAAACCCAGGTTCTGTGTTGGCAGAGCAAGAGAGCACATGGGTATGAACAGCGGGGTGAGCAGCGGCCTTGCTGTCCTGCCAGCATCCCAAAGTGTCGGAGTTCCCATCAGAAGGTGGCTTTTGGCCTTCGGGCTAGTGTAATCTTGGCCCCTCCTGGACAGCTTTTGGTAGGGGTGGCACTCAGTGTCTGACTGGTTACACTAGCAATTGTTGGAAAGGTTAGCTTGAGAGCCCCAACAAGGTTGAAGTGGTTAGCATGGTGGTAGTTATGTGGTGACAAACCAGCTCCTGAACTGCTAGAAGGGAAGCAAGATTAACGTGAAATAACTGTCTGCATCTCTGTGCCCCAAATTTAATGTTATAAATAAGCTGGTTTAAACATTCATCCTCTAAAATATGTAAAATTATCTATAGAAGAGAGCCACCCAGCCATTGTATCTTTCCACTACAGATCTTCACGGTCTGAGTGCCTCAGTTTTCCTGGGTCTCTTCCCCTCCCTATGGTCAGTGAAGCTGAAATAAAACCCTCACCATCCGTTTTTGCTTCTTACCAAATGCTCCTTTACCCATTGTGTTTTGTGGTAAAGGGCTTGTTTTTTGTCTTAGTTGGCAAGAAATGAAACAAGTAACTTTTCAAACAAAATAGAAATGTCTACAAAACTTTTCAAAGACCAATTTAGATTCCTTATGCAGATAAGATGTTACAGCTCGTGGGAGTTTAACAGGCAAGAAGTGAAAGTATAAGAGTAACATGCAAGCATAAATTTCTCTTATGCAATAGGTCCTTATTTAAGACTGCTACTCCTACTTAAAGACTATTCTGTGTAGTTAAGTTTTCTTGCCTAATTCTTCAAACCTTGTTTTTAGGCTCTTCTGTTGACTTCTGTGTCATTAGCTCCCAAATGGACTAATATTACTCCAGCTCTTCCAAAGAACTCTGTCTCCTCTTGCTGTGAAGTCTGTTCTGGTATCCAGCATGTCCAAAAATAAATGGTACACTGTAATATAGATGTACAATGGCACATCTGTGTGTATTGGGTCCCTGACTCTACTGTGACATTTGGTGCTTTTTATTGTGATTATGTACCCCTGAACCCTGGTACAACTTGCGATTTCCCTCTGCCCGTGCTTCCTTTATCTTCCCTCTCTCCTTACAGAGTGGAGAACCTCTCTGTTTCCCTCTGCCCCATTGCATAGGGTCAAGTTGAGAGGTATTTCACCTTGTGAAATGAGTAGCTATTAAAATTTCAACTTAATTTAAAAAGAAATTACCAAAATGAGTGACGTGTCACATGGAAAGAATTGCCTTGGATATAAATCGGTAGTCTGGAACACTGAATGTACAGCTTGAAAATGGAATTGCTTTGCATGTGCTATTGTGTGATACTGGATATATTTGGACAAGAAGTTCTAGAAGATGAGAAACCATAAGGGAAGAGTTTGAGTAGCTTTCTGAAGGAATGACAAAAGGGGCTCTTTTAGTTTCAAGTTTTCTGTGTCTCTTAACCTTCCTCATTGTGAATTTCTCAGCATTTTGCATGCTTTATATGATCTATCATCTATGTCAAGTAGCTCTCTACTATTTTCTTAGCAGAGAACAGCAAATAAGTAGTGCTTTATTTGAAAAAATGTTACTTCTCAACAAGTCAACCGAGATGCTTACATTAATTTCATTAATAGTTATGTCTCCAACTTGTGGTGACCTTAATCTGAAGAATGCTGTATAGAGATGAACCGTAAAACTGATACCTACTTTGAATGATTTTTTTAATAGTTTCCAGGGGAATTATGAATTTTAGTTCTCAGTCTTTTTTTTTTTTTTTTTTTTTTTTTTTTTTTGTCACCATGGAGAGCCAGATTTTTGAAGTCAAAGATGAAGTGCTTGTATTAGGGAAAATATTCTCACTGGGATCTGGGTGCTCTTGTGTTTATTGAATTTACATTGGTCTTGTTACCATCATACTTTCGAAAAAACAACACAAATGTCTGGGACATGGTCCAAAGCCCATCTGAGTAGGCAGAGACTCCCTTTAGCTCCAGATTGCTAATACTCTGTCAGAACCTGAAGCCAGTTGTACAGGCTGATGTTCACCTCATGTTGCCTTATGATGTGACTATTTAAGGGAAATAAAGGAATTTACAGCATGTTTTAATTTAATTTAGATTCTTGGCTTTGATACCTAAATTTACATTCAATCAGATTAAGATTTGTGCATTAAAACCAAGATTTTAAAAAGACACATATGAGTGTTTAGTACAGTTGCCACTTACTTGTTACCAGGCTCTAATTTACAGCTTTTTTTTCTTCTAATTATTTTTAATACCTAAAAATAAGTAAAACAAACCATACAACAAATAGTATACAGCACTCCAATCGCATTAGTTGTTTACGACCTAACCTTAGCTTTCCTTTTAAACATTCACAGCCTATGACAGTAGGAAACATTAATACATAGCTGCTGGGCTGTAAACCGCCAGAGCCTGGAAAGCTTAGCTGGAGAAGGAGTCATATATACTTGTCGTATTGTTATGGTCTTTCCCTGGTCCTTGCTCTTGGCTGCTGTTGGAGGCAGGGTGTTGGCTTGCATGGACCCTTGGTCTGCCACACTATGGTTACTCCTTTGGTCAGTCTTTTTGCATATTACAAACTAACAAACAGGTTTATAAGCATCTCATTTGGATTTTTTCTGGCTGTGTTCTGTTTTATTCCCGTATTCGGTATTTGTACAGTTCTTATTTTTCATTCCTGTGGCTATTAAGATGCAAGAAGATGATGACATGAGAAGAATGCAGTGAGCACAGAGGGAATGTGTGGAAAGGGAGGATAATCAGTGGTGGCTAGGAAGGAGGGAAACCCAGATAAAGGAATATATGCACAAACATACTTTCTTGAGCGCATCTCCTATATGTGAGACTTTGTCATAGGTTTTTCTGTCAGGTACTTTTCTTGTTGGCCAGACTCATTATATCCACCCAACAGGCTTCAAATGTTGAGTGCTCCTCAGATCGCTATTTCTCCAGCAATCGTCTCCTTGCAATTGTTCTTGCTCTGCTGAGCCAAAGTGTTGATGTTTATTCAGGTTTCCTGTAGCACCCATAATTTATTTTCTTCTTCTAGAAGGAAAAGTTTCCACACATTGTTTTTAAAACAAACCGTCGCAAAGGTTTATCTTGGGTGTGCAGAATAGTCCAGCCAAGATCCTAGAGATGCTTAAATTTTTTTTAAATGACTCTAGGAAATAATACATCATTTCAGCTGATCTGTATAATGGAAATTTCTCAGCTCTGCTTCCAGACATATAAACATTACCTCATAATCCTGTTACTGAAACTAAAAACAGTATTGCATTTTACTCATATTGTTTCGACCAATAACATGTATGCCTGAGGCATTTTATTTTCGAAGAAAAGGCTGAAGATATCACTACCTCAGATTTATGGGGTGCAATGGATATTATTTGCTCTGTTATTTAGGGGTGTATGTGTGGGATACTTGATTTGCTATGTTGGATGCTGAAAGAAGCCATAAAATATTTTCTGAAACATACAGTATTGCGATTCGCCTTCCAGTTACTTAAAGTTGAGGGGTTTCAATGTTTTTAGCAGACTTTCTGCCTGCTGCTGTGTAGGTTAGTATTTCAGCTATCCTTTGCAACCGTTGTAGGTTTCAGACACTAAAGAATGTCTAGAATTTCACAGACAGCAGCACCAGGAGCTTTTGAGTAGAGCTTTGCGAGGTTGGTCAGGTCCTTCAGATGCCTGAGAGACACTTGCTGTTCATTGCTCATAAACTTACTGTTGTATGTATTAAAAAAAATTAAAGTTTTCTTTTTATCATAGGTGTAAACCTGGAGAATGAGAGTTGGGGGAAAATTGAACCTGCTTTTTCTGAAGAGTGTTGCAGTCCAGGGAGAAGTATATTGAACAGCTGCTAATCTTGGGAACTGTTTCCTGATCTTGCGTTGCTGTTGCTTTCTGGACTCTGAGGTTTTTATATTAGTGGTCTTGTAATTCTGTGGTGCAGGATGAGAGTCAGCAGAAGAGCATGAATTACCGTCCTCTACTTAGCCTGTGAATCACAGAATTATTCCCAATGTGAGTGCTTCCTCTGGGAAGCATAAACAAGGCAGTGGTTTCTGCAGCCTCAGTTCTTTCCAGTGCTTTCACCCTCAAGAGTAGTGGAGTCATTTAGGATTGAAGAACAATTTTGTTATTGGATAACAGGGTTAGTGCAAGTATCTAATGGGGCCCTGAGACTTTCTCCAGGGTTTTTCAAAATTTTCCAGTACCAGAAATGCTATTTATGGAGATACAAAGCTTGCATAAGACGAGAAGCATGGTTAATCTCACCCGTTCACTTCCCTCTGCATGTGAAGTGAGACTGGGTAACAGTGTCGGCTCTGTATAAAGAGGGTTTGGGTTTTTTTTAGGAAAGAGAAGAAAGGCAGAGTTTCATGTTGTTCTTGATTTCTTTGAGGGCTATATCACAGAATATACAGAGAAAAGAGTTTCTGTTTATTTAATCTTCAAACGTGCTGTCTCACACCAGCAATTTCAGAATTTTCGCTAAATCACCTTGCAAGATATGTACAAGGCTGGCTTGTTAGGCAGCAAGCGTACAATGACCTTATATTTGCTTTTCCCAAAGGGACTTTTGGGTGTCTCTTATCAGCCTTTAAAAAGAAACTGCAAAAAAAAGAAACTTATTTAGCCTCCTTTTTAGAACATAAATAGTTAGACGATAGGCCTTTTGATGTGGGAGTCTGTGCAGTTTTGATAAGAGTTGCTGTTAACATAGTTGTAAAGTATTTTGTCTCCTTCCCTGTAGCCTGCAGCTGCGTGTGCCAGGCACAAGGGGTGTGCTGGAGGCTCCTGGTGGGCTGTGCCATTTACCTTTTCGCTCTTGGACGGATTTAAAGACATTGTATCTTAAAGGCTATAAAATTTGGGGGCTTCAAAAGATGGCTTTCTGGATAGGTGAGATACAGACTTTTTACTGTTGTCTGTAGGAAACTGATATACTTAATTACACTGCATTTCTGTAGTGTCTGCAGGTATGGTCTCGTCCCTTCAGCCTCCCTGATGTGTCTTCTCTTCTGCTTTTAGGACCTACTGCATCAAATTCTGCTTAATCCCAGTGAACTGTTTTAAAATTAAGCTTAGCTTAAGCACTGGTGAAAATTAGCATTAATACTTGGTGGATGTGTGATTCCACAGTCAATTTTAAAGTGATGCTGTGTGAGATGCTACCGAAAGAGGTGGTCCCACTCAGCCTTCTGGTTTTGCCATGCCTCTTGTGGATGGCAGAGCTGCCATCAAGGAGCTGCTGTGGCATGAAGGCCCCTTCCAGAAGCAGCCACGGTTTTGTGTCATGGAGGCACACACCTAAAGAGATGCCTAATGGTACTGACTTTTTGGTGGTGCTCTTAATCATCTCTTGCTCGTGCTCTGAGAAATCCCAGCTGTCTTACCACCTCGTGGCAGCAGTCCTGGTCAGCTCTCCTGTGCTTTGTACCACATGGTAGTAGGGAGTGGGGTGTACAGTATTTTGAGGAGAAGAGTTGGCGTCGTGAGATATGTTAGAGTTTGCTGGACTGAAGAAAAGCCGGGTTGATAAGAAGCTAGCCTTCAGCTGGGGCTGCACGGCTAGAAGGTGCATCCCCTGGGTGGTGGATAGGGGATCCCTCTCTGGAGGGTGCACCAGATAAAATTGAAGAAGGTGCCGCGAACCAACGCAGCCTAAGGGAAGGCCACCCTGACAGAAAAACCACTGGCCCTCCAAGTCATGGGGGTTGGGCAGGAGGCCAACTACCTCCGGGGGGGGGGGGGGGGAAGTTGCAAAAACGACGAGCATCAGAAATGGCGGAGATGGAGAAAATCGGTAACAAAGTGAGGAGGAGGAGATGGAGCTGGATCGGTTGTGTCCTGAGGGGGAAACCGATGGAAGACTGCGCTGTGGCCCTTGGACTCCAGAGCACGCAGCCGCGGACCGATCGAAGTGGAAGAACGATGTTTGCGCCTTGTGTGCCTCCTGGCACTGAGAGAATTCAGATCAGATAAGAAGCTAGACATGCCCCTTCAGGGGAGGCTGCTGGTGTTTCTGGCCCACAGATGAAGTTGCCTGCCTTGTATCTGCTGCTGTGATTCAAGACTCTGCCTGTTTGTTTCTGGCGTGTGCCATGCTACGTTGGATTGTTGGTTTGGCTGGTGGGATGGTCCGTTTCTGGTAACGGTGCTGCACGTTTAAAGGGGAAGATATGAACGATACCTGCAGGAATGTGCTTTTGGAGAGAGGCAGTTTTTTCCCCCTCTAAGGGACTGGAAAGCATTATATAGCTACCTAAGGGAATTCTGTTGGTAAGAGAAGAAATGCTGTAGATCCTGCGTGGCGACACTGGGTGACTGTCTGCTTGCACTGCGTCTGAACTGTTAGTTGCATGTTCTGCCGTTTCTGCTGCGTGCCAGTGGGCATTGGGCGCCCCGGTCCTGCCTGCCCCAGGGAACAAAGCTTTTTTCCCCCTTCCCTGGGGCTTTGGACGGGGTAAGAGGCTGTGTGGATATTCCTGAAGGCATTAGGTTCCCTGTGGTGCCAAGCTGGTAAACTCTCATGCCCTCAGCATTAATCCAGCTTCCAGACTGGGTTTGGAGGGGATTTCTCCCCTCCCCGCCCCGCTCCTGCCAATCTGATTATGGGGAGGTGGGTTGTAAGTGTAGGTTTGTGGTGGTTTTTTTCTGTCCTACTCTGTAGTCTGGGCAGGGAGTGTTTCCTAGGATCATCTGAAATTTAAGCACGTATGTTAGCTATGCTCTAAGTCTCTCAGGCTATTCCATTGAGGTCCGTGGGATTTGTCCTGTTGATATGTGTGGGAGAAAATCCCAAGGAGAGCAGCAGAACTGCTTAGGAATTTGGCGGGGAGGGAGAGGATTGTCCTTATGCTGGAAAACCTTTGTAATGTAAATGAGCCATAAATCAGCTCTCTGGGTACCTTAATGCACTGAGTATTTTCCTGTCAGATGGCAGTCTCTGGCACAGAGAACTTGTCTTTTATAGCACTTAATATACTGCTAACAACTCCAGGTTTCTACCACTGTTTTTCTGGAGTGGCTGTTTTTATTTCAGTAGCCTTAAACTTAACATCTAGCCAATCATAGGTAAACTTAGTTTAAATTATATTTTATGTTTTTGACATAACAGTGCATTTCTGTAAGCTGCTGGATTTTTGCTTTCAGTAATGCTTCTATAAATACATGGCTTCAAGGTGTTAATCACGGTTCAGTCAGATGGTCTTTAAAAATCGAATCTCCTTAAGAAGAAGATTTATCTGTATGTTCAGTATCTGTGTTAAAAAGGTAATGCTCCTCTTTCCACCTGGACCACAGCAGGTGCTGCATGTAGCAGTTCTCTTTGCCTCAGGCTGAGAAGGGTTTTTTTGTTACTATAGAAGTGTTTTGTGTTACAAATGCTGCCAAGCCCCCTTCCCTTTTTTTTTTTTTTTTTTTTTTTTGGGGCGGGGGGGCAATCCCACATAGTGTCTTAAAACTACAGCATATGACTCTGGTCCCGTGAACTGATGCATTTGAGCAATTTTATGCATATGAAGAATCATACTGTTAGGTTTAACAGAATGGTGAAAGTTGCTACAGCTCTGTTCCTATGAGCAAGGGTGGTGGGAGCAGGTGCAAGGCACTGCTGCTGCGGGGTGAGATGGCAGGGCACGGGAGAGGAGGGGAGGCCAGCAGCTCCCCACCCACCTGCCGTAGCAGGGGTAGGACCCAGCATGCCAGGAAGCTTTCCTTCCCAGCCCAGGAGGGAATGGGCAAGGGGGGACAGTGGCAGGCAGCAGGACAGGGCGTTGCAGAGCACCTGCCTTATCTGGCGGTGGCCAGCCAGGTTTGCGAGGAGGCCGTTGTCCTTGAACGCAGCAGGGGATTGAAGATAGCTGGCCTGCTTCTCCCCACCACCCTCCTGCTCCGCTTCTGCAGGGAGGAGGCAGCATGTAACCCCCTGGCCGTGCTGCAGCCTGGGTACATGTGGTTGCTGCCAGGAGCGAGGCCACTCGGTATTAAGCAGAGGGGCTGCCTTATAAGATCAAATTCAAGAGCACTGTAACTTTCTGGTTTCCTCAGCTTATTATTCTAGTTCAGCATCTGCCTGAAGTGCGTTAGGACCTTCTGGACTTGCAGAGTCCGGAGAATGTGGAGGTGGAGCAGAACCTCTTGTGTCCTCCTGTCGCCTCTTCTTCCATCGTGCTGATGGAGGGCAAGATTTACTTTTTGCCTTTGTTTTCCCCCTGCAGTAATTGCTTCTTCCCCTTCCAGTCATAAACATTTTGATTGCATGTTTAAAGTTTCAGCTGAAGAGTAAATGAAAAAATCCAAACCTTTTTTTCAGTCAAAAATAAAAGCGTAAATAATTTAGTATTTGATATAAAAAACACAGAGAAATTGTAAGACTTAGTAATTAATACACGCTTTGTCTCTTGCAAGTGCAAACATAATGGAGGACGTGTGACACTACTATAGTGGTATGGCTGCTGAAAAATATCAGACCATGCCAAATACTTATTTTAGCATAAGATATATGCATATGAGAAGTTGCATTGGTACATGCATGCCATGTGACTGTCCCACGTAGAAAAGCCCTGCCCTGTCGTGTCATCTTTGTACTTACGGTTAATCATCTTTTGACTGTAGTATTAAAAAGGTCATGCCCTATTATTTTGTATAGAAGCATTGATGCAAACGTCTTCTCTGGGTGGAGGGGAGTTACCGTTCTCACTTATGAAATATCCATTGTAGGAGACAATATCGCTCATTATTCCAAACACTAAAGCTACAGATTCCTCACTTTTCCACCTGTTACCAGCATTACTGGGTGTTTCTTTAAACTTTACTCCATGTAGCAGGATCTTCAGTCCACTTGGGCATTTCCTCGCCTGTGCTGAGTGGGTGTCAGTTAATGGGAACTCTATTCAGGAAGCCAATTAAACTGCTCAACATGCAAAATAGGTTACAAGTTGTTTGGGGACAGTGAATGCAAACATAGAACTGAGACACACGGAGGGTTGGTTGAGATTTGTTTTTAACAATTACTCTGAAATACTTTAAATAAAACCTTTCGTCCACTTGGGTCACGATGCTTCTTGCTGTAAATTTGTTTGTGAACAGATGAGGTTGCAACCTGTTTGTAAGCATGTGCACAGCATCTCTTACGTTATAAGCTCCAGATGTGATTAACAGAATCCCTGAGAAATACATGGTGGCATTCAGGTAATTGTGTCATCACGAAAATTAGCATTTAAAACCATTACTTTGGCTTCCTTTTTAGTGCTGCTTTTTTTTTTTCCTTCATCCTGGCCTTCTCTATTAATAATAAGAAAAGAAGTTGTTTTTTCTCTGTGTTTTTCTTTTTTAAACCACTTTTGTTTACATCTGTATTAAATGTGTAGTTTCACGCCATACAGAATGGTACAATGATGCAGACAGCCTTGAGATTTAAATGTTAATTTTCACAGCAACTTTTTTAAATAAAAGCAAAAGCTAATGCAGACAGGTGCTTTAAATCTCAGCCCCCTCCCTCTCTAAGATATCCCTTTTAGTGGTCATTTAAGTAAAGAAATAATTGAATTTTTGACTTTACTTTCATCACTGACTTCTTGAGCATGGTTACTTTCAGATCCCTGCGACCTTGCTGGTCAGCAAAGTCAGCCAGGTGACTTCACCTATCGAGTTGAGTCAACATTAAGATCCTCTTTATGAAGAAAAAAATTATTTCTTCTCTTCCCTGCTGCTGTTGGAGAAGCATTGTTTCCTTGCTTTTTGCAGCAGGGGAAGCTGCCTGTCTCCCAGCCCTCGCAGTGCAAACCTTCATGAAAATTTCCCAACATCAAAGTGCCTTTTCTGGTTAAATGGGAAGAAGCTGCCACAACTGCTTCAGTGTTCCTGTCCCGAGGTCTGCTGGGCATGGCGTGGCCTGTGTCTGGTTTGGCTTTCTGGCTTCATCTTTTTGCTGGTCTCAGCCTAACGTTGCAGAGAACAAGCAAGGCTGTAGCTTGACGAGCCCTTCGGTCTGGGCAAAGTGCCTTTGAACTGGCACGGCTGCTTGGGGGAGCAGTCTTGTCTCCTCTTTTGGCCTTCTCCTTTGTGTTGATACAAATGTTAGCACAGCCAAGTGGGATCTAATGGGGGAGTGATCCAATTTGAAAAATTAATTTATGTATTGGCACTTTTGCTGGGTTATCTTTAACGTAGATAATTTCCCAGATCTGGTCCCTACACAGCTGCAACAAACGCTTGTGTGTGAGAATGGGGACAGCTCCTGGGGACAGGATCAATGGTGAGCAGAGAGAGAGAGAGAGATGCCGCCTTCTGCTAACAAAAGTGGCTTAAAATGCTTCTTTGAGCTACAAGCTTTTCCTTCAAATAGTACCGTGCACCTTCTGCATCCTAGGGGTTTGCTGTGCTTTTTGCCCCAATACTGCTGCATTAGTCATGCTTTATCTCTGACAGAGGCCAGTTGGGGATGCTTAAGAATGAAGAAAAAAAAAAAAGTGAGTTCTTGCAGGGATCCTTCATGAGTGTCACAGGTGTACAGGCTTCTAGCAGTTTGTGGTGTAGGTACCTGCTGAGCAAAAAAAAAAAAAAAAAAGCTGTATCTCTGTGACTGTGTTCTCCATAGCTCTTCATAGGCCCTGCCGTGATGAATTTTCATAGTTGCTTTTTGTATCTGTTTACATCTTTGGCGAACACAGCATGCCTAAGCTATTTATTTTTAGCTGCTTTTCACCTTATCTGGAAGTATTTATTGAAAGAATTTAATGTGGTGCCCTTGGTACTTCTCATATAAGAAATACTAAAATACCGTTCCCTGAGATTTTTTCCTGGAGGTGGGTTGAGCTGCATTATCTCTGCACAATCTGTGGCACATTTCCTGTGCGTTTTGCTTTAACTGACCATTGATTTTCATCTACTGTTTTATCGCTTCATTGTAAATGTTTATTGCCATTTGAGTCACTGAGCGCTAAATTACTTTCTGACTGTTTTCAGTCAGTTTAATCAATACTAAAACTGGCTCTGTATTATGAGGACCTACCTGATCTGAGAAAGTGGGTGTGCAGCGATGACTGTATGGAGCGGTTACACGTCCCCCACAGCTCTCCTTGTACCCTGTTGTCTTCTTTCTTCTTTTGGGTTGTTCTCAATTCTTGCGCTTTGTTTCCCTGTATTAATCAATCACTAATTTAAAAGGGTCTTCCTCTTTGTTTCATGGAAGTTGAGTTTCTTGAAGACTATTCAATTGAGGCAGGGAGGGAGGAGCATATCAAAGTTTTGGGAAGAACTTGAGATGCATTTCAGCCAGCCTGATTACCATGTGCTTATTGTCTTCGTCAAATAATCTTAATAGTTTTAATATAGTGTGACTCTCCTGTGCAGAATCTGTGCAGCTTCCCTGTAACATTCTCCTTTGCCAAGTAACTGCAATTCCCTTTTACTTCCAGTTTCAGCCAGCCAATGTCAAGGGGAGTGGGAGCTCGGGGAGCTGGCACTGAGCGTGGGAGAGCAGCTGGAGCCCGGCGCTGGCTGGAGGTGATGGGGCAAGGCTGTTCCTCCCTGGCCAGGGCTTCGGTGCGGGGAGGGTGTCTTGCTGGGCCACTTTGGGAAGAATTCATTGCATGTGTAGGAGCAGTTTGGGATGATTAATGAACACCACAGTAGGAGAAAGTATCTGGCATCATTAGCAGAGGAGGAGCAGGATGGGAGTGTGGTAAGAGTCCAGTTGGTATTTGTGACAAGATAGATCTGTGGTGTGGGTTTAATTGAACAAGCCTGTTAAATGAACTTCAGGCAAAGTTAAAAGAGTCATCTGAAGGGAGGAATTTCTTCATTTTGCCTTCTGCCTAAAGCTGTTCTTTGAGAGCCTGCAGTAACTGAAGTTATAAGAGAAGGAATTAAATAGATGTTTAAATCAAACAAAACAGCTTTCCAGAATCCTTTCCCTATGGAAAAGATTTTATTAAATTGTTGTCATGGTAATGGAGTGCTGAATACATCATAATCTTTTTTGATAAGTAAACAGAAAAGATGGGGATGCTTTTTGCCTTTGAAAATAGAAAGTTTATTAAGCTGTGTGGGAACATTGTATTCTTAAATTTAAGAAAATAAAAACTTTCTGACAGCTCAAAACTCTCTTGAGTTTTACCCTGGGAAATGGTGATTATTTTTTTCCCCCTAAAATAGACATAAGAGAGCTTAATTGGGATGTTTAAGATTCCCTGATATCAGTCAGAAGACTGGGGGGAAAATGAACGTATTTTCATTTAATCTAAGAACTTTTTTCCATCAGAAGGTACAATGTCTTTAAAATTCCAGAACAGCTTTACTACAAATCCTTGCCTCCACGTTACAGATGATGAAACGGAGGTAGAGTGACTTGGTTTTGTAAGCTAATGGCAGTATCAAGAAGAAAACGGACATACCCTGATTGTCAGTACAGCACTTTACTCTTTGGAGCATGCCAGCTTGCTTGAGCGTTGCTGATGCCTGACCATGTGTGAAACCGGGTGCTGGTATTTGTTGTAAATTAGTAACAGCAGTTCCAATAAAAGTGGAAATTTCCAGCTGTGACCTGTGCTACTAATATCAGAGCTTTCTGTAGTTGCTGTTTGTCATTTGGAATGACCAGAGTATGGACACTTTTCAGTGTTTGCAACCACGCTGTTGTCCACGGTAACTATTTCAGAGTTACTTTTTTTCAGAGGGTTTCTTTTTCTCCCCTCTGCAGTTAATTGTTTAAATATCTCATTAAAAAACATGTTCTATCCCTTATTTTTGCCATAATAGTCTGTTTTATAGTAAATATACAGCCTTGTGGCTTGCTCATTTCCAAAACAGGATGCACATCAGCCTGAAATGGCTGGTGTTTCATGGAGCGTGCTGTTTATTTTTAGGAAGATGTCTCACTGAGGATGAACTGTTTTGTATTCGTTTCTGTTGTGAAGTGAAAGTAGCCGCACTGAGGAAGTCGGGAGTGAAGCGTTAAGGTCTGGCAAGCAGTCTGACTTCCTTTGGCTTTGCAAACAGTAATGATTTATTTTGTCTGAGATTGCTTATTCGTCAGGTTACATCAGATGGGATGAGAGCACAGCCGTGCCCGGAGCTGGCTGAGTGGTGCTGGCACCGAGGTGGGTGACAGGGAGAGGAATGATCTCTGCATGCTGGAATAGAATAGCTGACTAGGATCAGACCAGTGGGTGCCTAACGGGGATTTTTACTGTAAGATTTCTGTACGTAGGTTTTTTTCATGTCATGAATTTGATTTATTTAGCTGTTCTGGGTGGCATGTAGGGCACAAAGAAATTAGTAGATATTATATTGAGTGCAGAGATTTAGATTAGGATGAAAATGGTTAGTTCTGAATGAAATAATTGGGGTGCATATAATTTTGTATACAAAGTGAATTAACAGGAGTCTTGATGGGAACGAAACAGGTTAAGATATTTGAAGTGTTTTAAAGCTCTTTTTTACAAGTTCTGTTAATCTTATTGCGTATATGCATAAATGGATTAAAAAAAACCCCAGCATTTGTAGAACATGGTCTGTTCGTGCTGCGCAGGATGTTAAGCTGATTGCATGTCCGATATCAAGGCATGTTTTAGAGGATGCACATTGTGGAAAATTTCCCAAAAGGAAAACTGTGTCAACTTCAAGATAAAATGAAGATTTCTTCTCCCTTCCCGTTTCTTTTTTAATATTTTTTGGAGGGCCACTTTGTTAGATCCTTTTGTTTCTGAAGTGAGAGTTGTCTATGCTCTATGATTTTTATTAGTCTAATACATCATAAAAATCACGCCTTGTTATCGTAGGAGTTTTTTAGAACATCCTGCAATATGGACCTAGTGCTCTTTGCCTGTGATCAATTATTATATGTCAAATGAGGTCCTATTCAATTGTTTGTTAGGCATCTCTGTTGAATAAGTGTTAACCAAAACCAAGTGGAATTTCTAGAAAAAAATTATTGGAGATTTCCATTTCTTTATTGTCTCAGTGTCAGAGTTGCATAGCTTTACTGGTTGTTTGTAGTCTTCTAGTGAAAGCTGTGCAGATAACATCACCCCTCCTTTCTCTGATCAGTTTTCTTTTTACGCTAACCACCTACCTTGTTAGTGTAATGGGAAATTCAGACTGTTTTATTCTAAAAATGCAGATTTATTTGCCTTTTGTAGGCAGGCAAATAGACTTGGGTCTGGAAGATGAAGTAGGCCATTTCTTGAAATCTTTCCTAGCTCTTTTCCTGTAAGTCAGTGCCCAAGGTATTGAGTCCGTTGCAAATTAATTTAAGGGGGCACTGCTGACCTTGTATTTTTACCTGCCTACTCTGAAATTATGTCCATTCCAGATCATTAGTCTTTATTAAATTGTACGAGAATGGTCGTGTTGCAGAAAGTTTCTGCTCCCTCTTCCCTCTGTAGGGTAGATGCCTGAAAGGTCTGCAGCCGGCTCACAGTGCCCTTTAAGAACCAGTTCCCTCGATTCTCATGGGACTCAGTGGAAAAGCCCCTGTGCCATCCGTTGTGCACAGTAACAGACTGAAAACTTTTACTGGAAAACTGTATTTGGACAGACTTAGAAAATGGCTCATCAGTTGTTGCTCAGAAAACATTCTGAGGAGCTGTAAAAGGATGCCTCTATATAAATTCAGAAGAAATGTTTTGCCTGTCAGAACCAATCAGCTTGAAAAACATTATCTGGTGTCTAAATGAAATTACAGATCTGTAAGACTCTTTCCTCAGAAACCGGAGTGTTTTTGCAGATAAGCTGTTTGCTTCTCCTGCCCTCCCTTTCTCTCCCTCTTCCTTCCCCCAGCAACTTTCCTAGTGAAACACAACATATCCATTGACTGATACTGAAAAACAAACATCTTGTGCAGTAACACCTTATCAATTCACTGGAAAAGATGCATATTTTTTTGTCTGAAAGGCTGATTTAATTGCAAAACCTGACACTGGTCAGACGGAGGAGTTTCATTCATTTATTTATTTATTTGGCCATCGGCTCCCTTTTGCTCTCATAGTCATTACAACAAGACTGAATGTTGGTTTTATTCAGAGAAGTCCCCTTTAAAATTGAACAAAACCACTTGAAATCCTCAAGTAGTTGAAAAAGGCAGTAATTTGACAAATGGTGTTCTTAAATCCATCTTCCATGGCAGCTCTTGCCGTGAAGGGTGGGAAATACCTGAGAGCTGGGAGGAGAGCAGATGAGACCTTCAGCCTCCAAGTTCTTCAGGAGGTGACTGGTTTGAAATCTGGGGAGGAGAAGGGCTGGCCGTTGGCGTGGGTGCCCAGTCTGCCGTGCTGGGATGTGCTGGTCAGAGTGAGAGAAGGGCGGGTGGAGGCTGAAAGGGGTGCCTCAAGGGGATGGAGTTTTGTTTAAGGTGCAGTAAACCCCCTGGCTGTGCTCTGCACAGCCCAGTCTCTGCCACGCTGTACCAGTGCACGTTAATAATGAATTGCCTTGTGTGTGTACAGGACTTTGTATTTTCTATACTAAGAGGGTGCACATAATAATGTCAAAAAGCACGATAAATTTGAGGCTGCTGTTACTGCTTTAAATGCTGCTGAAGGCTTGTTTTGGTTCCTTGGGATATCGTAGTTGAGGTTTTTCAAGAGCGAGTGGAGGGTTGTGTGTAATGCTGGCCAGGCTTTAGAGACTTCTAAAAGCAGCATCTTGCGAGCAGAGATCATAACCCCAGGCAGAGTTGCAGTAGCTCTGAGTCCTGTGATGAACGTCATGGATACTCAGTCCGCATCTGGTATTTTTTTCCAGTGCCAAGGCTACCGCTTTGAGAATTGGATGGTCATTGCCTTGAAATGGAGCAGTGGGCAGGGGGAACAGGCTTGGCACTATCTGAAAATCTGATGCCTGCCTTGAGGACAGAATAGAAATTATGGAGTACACATTCGTGATCCCTCTTACCTGAAAAGTGCCTGTGGCATTGCCCATCCACAGCAGCAGCAGCAGCAGTGTGCCGGGGGTGCTGTAGGTTGTGTGACGAGCTCTCGGTGGGCTGTGGTACGTGGGGATCAGACAAGATTAAACACTACAGGGAGAAGCATCAGTCAGTTATGTTGTGGTTAGTCAGTTCAGGTGGTCGTTTCTGTTTTCCTCTTTTCTGTCACTAATGGGCCAGTTCTGTTTTAGCTCTTTATTCTTAAAGTCGCCTGGGGCAACTTTGAAAACTCTAGTTCAAATGAGTATGTTTTAAGGAAAGTACTGATGGAAGCTGTTAGTATTGAGGACTGTTGACCTCTAGAGAGGTTTTTCTCTTTATTATTTTTTTTTCCCCTCCAAAAAAGGGTTCTATGTTTCCATTAGCAGCTTTTTGTTGTTGTTTTGAGATACTACATATATGCTACAGAAAGCTTACTTAACAGAGTTTGTGATCAAAACAAACAGACTAGGCATCTGAGGATGGAAGGCGCTGATGCAATAGGAGTAGAAATGGGGCGGCCAGTGGGTGCTCGCCAGCTCTCATCTACGGCAGCAGATGGTTGGGGTACCCTGTGATATGCACATGGGCAGGAAGGTTGTTACGTCACTAGAGTAAAACGTCAGGGCTGTGTCGGATTCACAAGTCTGGAATCAAGTACAGCCGTGAGGTAAGGATGTGCCATTTCAGCATAGAGGGCTGCTCTGCAAAGATTTCTACCAGGGCTAAATATAGACATTGTGTATGCAATGTGACTGTAATGTTTTGTGGTTGCTACAGCAGCCTTTGATCAGGCCTGTAGCTTATTAGTCAAAAATAAGCTTCCTTTGCATACTCAAATTTTCATTAGTCTAACCAAAGCACTTCATTTGTTATATAGATGTATTCACTTTTATCATTTATAAATCCCTGTAGGTTGTTTTCGTATGTAGTCAGGACCTGATCTGTAAAGTTTCACACACTAAACCTCTTTTGCTGTGCAGAGCATGAACTACTACTAGTTGTCTTACAAATCAGTGGGTTTGAATGAATGGGGAACCACTGCAGAAGTAGGACCCATCCTCACTGAGCTGGCTGCAAAATGTGGATCTCCTGCTACCATACTTTGGGAAGCATTTAAGAAGTGTACGTACATGTGTGATAGACACAGCTTTTGCAAGACAATCTTTCGAAATGTTTCACTGGAAAGTGGTGGTCACATGTGGTCTGAAAAACTACCCTTCTCCGAGGTCTCAAGCTGGATATTCTAAACTTGGGAACTGGTTTTAATGTTTTATTAAAAAAAAAAAAGTGTAGCCTGAAATGTCTTACTATAATTCTCAAATGCTCTGTATATTTATTTTCATGTTGTAGCCTGAAACAATATATTGATAAAATAGAAATATAAAAGCTGGAAGGAAGAATCTCTGAAATTCCTGCATTATGTTATAACTTAATGCATTAAGTTTTCCCTTACGCCAACTCCTGCTGTGAGATCACGTAACCTTTTCCCATTTGTGGTGACTCATTGATTGTCTGTATTTTCTATGCATAATTCTTCCTGCGCACGTAGCAAAGTTTTTAGCATCAACAAGATTAAGATACTACTCCCTCCTGTAGGTACCTTGCAACTAAGAAGTTAATGTACTAGAAAGAAGGATCACTAGGTAGATTAGTTTTTTGGTTTGTGTGGTATGTGTCAGTGACACTTAAATGAGGACTATTTTAGTGACTCTGACCCTTAGTCCATAAAGTCAGCCTTTGCTCTTTCTAAGTAAAGTCAGTGCTAAAGATGGTGATTTAACAGAAAATTCTGTGTTAGGATTCCTGAAGCATCTTTGTCACTTGAGCTGTGCTTTAAGGAGCCTTCTAAAAAAAAAAAAAAAAAAATACTCTTGTTGCTATAGTGATAAGTTGGAAGATTTATAGGCAGCTTGTTAAGATTTCTCTCAAAGAACTATAGCAGCTGGAAAATATTCCTGCATAAGCAGTTTGTGGCCACGTCGGTCATGTTGTGGAAGGAGCTGCTGGGTGACACTTGGAGTACCAGGTGGTGTGGGTTGTGCAAGAACAGATGTGGAGTAGCGTGGGTGGCCGCTGGGAGATAACCTTGGACAAAATGGAAATAAATAACAAGTTTATATCAAAACAAGTAGCTTTATAAAGCAGGAGCAGCTGATTGTGAAGTTATGTTAGCTGTTGCATTATAATACATTATGATCTGAGGTTTTATTTTATCCTAAGCAGCTTCATCTTGAAAATGTGATTCAGTATCTTGTTTCTACATTTAGATGTATGATGGTTTAAAAACAAAACAACTTTTTGATATTTTTTTGTTTCTTTTTCCGCATTCCTCATCCCCAGGAAACAACAGTAAAAACTTTATTGCCTTTTTTGTTATTCTTGAGAAGATATCTTTGAGATGATGATATGATGAATGATTGAACAGTATGCTATAGGATAATCTTAGCTACCAAGTTACTGATGCAAAGTGTGTGGTTTTTACTGAGTTGTAAAGAATTCTGATATTAAATTAATTTTAAAAAAATCATTAGCAAGTGAGTTAGCTTGTCTGGAGAGGTTGGCTATATCTTAATGTTGTGGGTTTTTTCTTTATGCATAGTTTGAAAAAGAAAAGGCAAGCCAAACAAAACACCGAGACTGTCTCTGCCAATTCCTCTGGATCTCCTGTTTCCAAAACACTTTCTGAGAAAGATGATGAAAGTAAAGTTATTTTGGAGCAAATCAGTTCCTCTGAAGACAACTGTAAACTTGCTGGGGAAAAGGAAACTGTTCCAGACAAAGAAAAGAAAAAGAAAAAATACAATCAACTGAAAGACATCAGACGGACAGAACTTAAAAGATACTATAGCACTGGTGAGTTACGTTAATGCTATAGTATTTTGAAATATTTTTGTTTTGATAGCTTGTTAATGTACTTTTCTCGTATTCTGTAGGCCTTCCTTAAAATAATAATTGACTTTGGATATCCTTCATGTAAAAACAAACAAAATTATGTAGTTCTGCATATCATCTCCTTCTAACTTTAACCTTGCAGTTCTTAAAACATATGTATTTCTCGTTTCTCAGTTCTAAAACTCAGTGTTTTTATAGGCAATAGTTAAGTTTATTATTGCATTTTATTTTAATTTTTTTTTTTTTAAGATTTGTCTTCAGTGTTTTATGGCATTGGAGTTCACTTTTTTTGGTGGGGTTATTTGTTTCATAAATTGATGTATACTGGTTAAGACTTCAGTCTTAATTCATATTCATTTTGTCTGCCGAAGTGTGAACAAGTAAGTAAATTAACTACATATTTTTAAATAAGATGTCAAAGGGCTTGTGTGCTGGAAAGCTTTGTTTCCTCCCCCACCTCCCAACTGTATCAGTACCTCAGTTAATAATAGATATCTTTTTTAGATTTATTCTTGCAAGTAATTCAGAAAAAAAAAAAATCAGTTTGTGCATAACTATATGTGAGATGAGTCATACACACATCTGTTGGCAGTTCTGGATTGTAATTTGTTAGATACTCTTAAGTAATTTTAGATATGATTTATGAAATACTTCTCCTTCCAAATTTTCTCTTGGTATTTTGTAGGAATGATCTTTTAGGTTAAGAGAACGCTGGTTCCATTTTGGAAGTAATCCTTTCTTAAAGAGGAGGCAGGCAACAGAAAATTGTAGTTATCCTAGAGGCAGGCTTCTTTCCTGCTCACACTGTGTGCGTGAATGGCTGGATCCTAAGAAGGAGTCCTCATTAGGAGATGGAAATGAATCCGCAGTGAAAATGTTGTTATGCATTGACTGGCGCATGCAGACTAGTCCATGCCTGGAGATTGTCTTTTACGAGGCACCATGGTCCTTACCAAAAAGAAGATAAATCTTGGAGTAATGTTTCCTGGCAAGCTCAAGAGTTAACAGTGATTTATTGATCAGTCCGTAATTTTTGGCAAGTTTAAATCTGATGAGGTCAATAATCTGGGAACTAAGAGAGAACTTGCTTCTCTTTGTCTGAAGGTCTGACCACGGTGTTCTTGAAATAAAATCTGTAGAAGGAAAACTGGAGAATTGTTAATGAATGAACCTGTGAACTCTTTATGTTTTTGTTAGTTTGCTAATTTTAAAAAAAAAAAAAACAAAACAAAACAAACAAACACACCAAAATATAAACTCCTGTTGCATTCCTAGTAAAGTGCTTCTGCTAAAAGCAGTGATTTATTGTTGGTTTGTTCCTAAAAGAATTTGTTGTTGGGTGTTGGTTTTTTTTTTTGGAGACAGCTGAATTTTATTTCTCTAGTGTTACGGTAGTTTTGTGAAAAACACTGCGACAGTTGGCACTTGTGGTGGGGAGAAGGGGGATGATGGCATCCCTCTCCCTCACTGAGGAGTGCTGCAGGGCTGGCGAGGAGAACGTAAAGTTCTCCAGGTCATCTTTGGCTCATCATCCAGCAGCCAATACAAACTCAGGTTTTACTAATGTTTGTTTCATAAGTGTTCCCGTGTTTTGTGCGGACTGGCATTGTTGCGGGGGTGACTTGAAATGCTACTGCCCGTCATGTGAGTGTGCAAGGCCTCTGGGTTCTGCAGAAATACAGAATTTCTGTTGAGAAATACAAGAATTTAATGCTGCTGTTGAGCTGAGCACAGACCCAACTGAGAAAATCCATAGAGAAAGAAACCCCTTTGTTATTTAAACGCCTGCTTTCAGTTGTTCCTAAATAAAGACTTTTACCCAACTGGAGCATCAAAATTGTGGAAGTGAAAGTTTGAAGAGAGATGGAAAATAGTTGATTGTGAAACAAGTGCAATAGCTCTGTGTTGCCTATGCAGCTCTCAAAATGAAGTCATTTCAGTGGAATCGTTAGTTGCCGTAGTATCAGTCTGTGTGTCTTACACCTGCCTTCGTCCACTGCGGCTGTACCTGGCAGTGGTTACCTGCTTAGCCATTTGTTACTGCTGCTCTGCTGAAAGGTGCTGCCATCCCGAGCAGTTTCCGAGAGCTCTCCCGACACCTGTAGCAGCCTGTACGAACTGGACTGCTTTAAATAGTTAGCTTTCACCTCCATGCAGCAGAGGACAAAACCGTCCGCCTCGCTGAGCTGAGTTCTGCCAGAAGGGTCTGCGGTTCCCTGCTGGAAGATGTGTTAGCTGCAGCAGTGGGAAGGTACTGCCGAATCTGTAAAGGCTTCATTTTTTAATTGTTGATATGCTTTCACATAAAACTGGCTGAGAGGGATTATCCATGCATATACATCTGTCTTCATTATTTAACATTATGGATGCATATACCTCAACTTTTTTTTTCTTCTACATGATTTTTTTTTTCCCCTTTGAGTTGTCCCTTCATTGATGTTTCTGAGGTGCTCTGACTAAAATAGTCTCTCCCTCTTACTTATGGTTAACCATTTTTCTGAATGTGTTTGCACAAGGGCTTGGGGGGGTTTTGCTTGGTGGTTGTTTTTTTTCCAGTTACCGGGCTTTGACTTAATGTCTAGAACTTTAAGAAAATTTGATACAGAAATTATTAGTTCTTTTTCTAAATGCTTTCTGCACTTTGCCAAAATGCTTAGTTTTCCTAGTCAAAAGAAAGATGTGTTAAATGTAGCAGCATTCTTGCAGATTCTCATCTGTGTGTTGATATGATGATACATACATACTTTATTTTATGGCTTAATGGAGGTGCTGTCATAAGCTGCTTTGAGCTTAGAAGGGTTGTGTCTGTCAGTCCCCTGCCCCCGGAATAATCTCCCTTCCATATTTCACAGGACTATAAATCCTTCGTTATTTATTGTTCTAAGAGAAACGGGGAAGGACCGTCACATCTCACTACAATTTGTTCCTTGCACACAACGTCCCTTCATTAGATGCTTGTGAATGTGTTTGCCTTTATGAATTCGTAAATGCTGACAGTGACATCCTTACTCTTTCACTTTGAATGTCATGCCTTTTAATGGATTTATGCAAGGGCTGATACTCTGTCAGAAGGATTTTGATGACTCAGTAAATCCCTCTTCTCCGGTGGAAAGACTGTCACACAGTTTCTGAAGGCTGCGGAGAACTGGAGGTGGTGGTGCTCCCTGCTGCGCTTTGTAGAAAAGAGAGCGGTTAAGAGACTTTTCTTGTCCTTTGAAGAGGGTGGAAGCGCAGCGATGGAGGGAGGAGGTCCTGCCCCGGTGCCCGTGCCCCGGTGCCCGTGCCCCGGTACCCGTGCCCGCCGCCTTGTGTTAATGCCGGCAGCCGGCGGGTGGCATCGCCGAGCCGAGGAGGAGGAGCTGCGACTCGGGCATCCTCTAGAAAGGGATCCTCCAGCACCCCTCTCCCCAGCCACGAGTGTTCCCTGCAGCATGGCCGCTGGCACTGCGGTGGCACCGTTACAGATAACCTGATGGTATGAGGTATTGATCGTTTCTCTTGAGGCACTGCTAAATGGCTGAACGGATCCCACTGCCAGAAGGTTTCTCCTGTGTAACCTCATATTTTCCTTTCCTTCTAGCACTTATGTTGTTCTTCAGTGGCTCTATAATACTGGAATATATTTGTACCATTCAGTCTCCAAATCTGTAAGACAAGGGCAGATATAGCCCTTGTTTTCTTGTCTTAAAAAACCAGAGGTTCTGATACTGTTTGTTTTTCTTTCCCGAGGACCAAGGGAAATAACACTCCTTTCTCCTTATTTTTGCCTTGTCTCTTGGCTTATGTGGCAGTCGGCTTCTTAACTTTGTCTTCTTACCCCTTCTGCTGTTGCTGCTGCAGTAATCTTTCAGACTCCCAAGGATGTGTCTGTCTGGCACAGTGCGATGGTTGCGTAGGTGCCCTGGCTGCTATACCTAGTGCCCAGGATGCTCTCCCCTCCTCCTTGAGATAACCTACTTGACCTACTTCTGCAGCTTGGCTGCTTAGTTCAGACACACTGTCTGTGGGAAGCCTGTTTTTCTTGGAAGATGTTGACTTGCTAAGCTTTGACTTCTATTTTTTTTCTCTTTTTTTCTCATTGTTTTGCCTCTTCCACCCCCACCCCACCCCCCATTCCCTCTCCACATCTCACAGGCTCTAAAACACTTTCACAAACACGAGGTGAGTTGCAGGAACCCAGCACTGGAACTGTAACAGCCTGGAAGCACCAGTTTATTTGCTCTAGGGCAGGATGCCCATCTCTGGGACAGACTTGTTAGGTGGACTCCTGTGAGACTAGGAAACTAGGATTCGTGTCAGCAATTGCTAAGCTGGATGAGGATGATTGTGTTTTGCCACTGAAGACAGTGAAACGGGAAAAAAGTGACCTTCTGAAAGCAGGCAGTGTAACAGCGGTGCAAATTAGGGTCGAGTGCAGTCCTCTGTATTTTGTCCGTGTATTTATTCCAGCATGATATAATGCATCTTTCTGCCAGATGTGCAGAATATGCCCAAACTGCGTTGATTTTGCTTGAAATCGTAAGTGGTCAGTGTATGTGAGGAATTGGTCTCCACTAAAAAATGCATCATAAAGAAAAGTTTGGTTTAAGTGACTTGTCCTACATCACACAGTTACTTTTATCAGCAAAATAAAATCCAGTTAACTAGCTTACCATTCTGCTCTATAGTCATAAAGCCATCCTTTCTCATTCACTGTACGGTGTTCAATTTCTACAGCAAGCGAGTGGGAGGTGAGACTAACAAAACCTCCTCTTATTGTAGCTCTGATTTCTGTCCAGAACAAGCAGAAGTCCCTAAACACTGTGACAAGAGTCCTGAGAGGGAAAAATGGTATGTGCCCATTTAATGAGACAGTATATTGTATGCTGAATAGGAGGTACCAGAGTATCCTCCCCGGAGTCCAGAAGCAGAAAATGGATGCCTTTTTGACTTGTCCTCCCTGCCATCACTCGGGCAGGGGGCAATACTGGAGCAGTATGGCACGCGTGCAGTTGCCAAGCCTCTGAATGTTCGGGGTAGCTGGCCAAAACCAAATGTAAGCAAATAAAAGAGAGAGGGCACAGCAATTTTCATCACCCATAATGTGGTGAGATTTGCCCTGACTGGCACAGACTGAGCAGAGGCAACTCCCATCATACCAGCAGTACTTACTCTGTTTCAAAGCTGAAAGTTGCTTGTAATGCAGTGAAAATTTATAGAGAATTTAAATTTAATGAAAAGGTGGGGCACTTACTGAACCCACTTTGCATAATAGTTTCTCATAGTTAGGGCATTTGCTAAGTAGCCTTAATCTGAAGTGGACTTTTCAGTATGTATTGAGTTGAAAATTGAAACTTCCTTCTGCTAATGAGCCCTGGTTTTTCTTTTCTACTACCTGGTACGGTTATTCAACAGTAGGATGCAGTTGAGGACTTAATTAAGGTGCTAGTCATAAAAAGGTACAGTACATTTAAAAAAAATAAGAAAATCCTTTTAAGTTCTTGCTGGTAATTAGCTAACTGTAATCAAGCCGAATGTCAGGGCTTGATTTGGTCAGCCCTATTTGTGTAGCAAAGCACTTTGTATTCTAAGTAATCCACATGATTTACAAACTGGACTACTCAGTGTTGTGTTTAAGTTGCTTAATACAACAGTAAGTGGAACAGGATCTGAATTTTCCCAAGCTCTGAGACCTTGCTTTAGCCCTTGTGTTTCAGGTTGGCTTCAGACAGCAAGAATGAGAGTAGAATGTAAGGAGCGGTGAAAAGGGAAATAATTTGTTTCTTCCAAAATCAAGATCTCAAAATTAAAGCAGCATAGGAAGAAGTTTATTTGGTTGTAATTGTCTCCGTAGAATAACAAGGGGTTTGGAATAACTTATATGTAAGTGTAAACTGGAGATATTTGGCAGTGGCTGGTTGGGGAGCTTCAGGCGGTTGGTATATTAGCATCGGTTGCTGAAACCACGTGGAAAGAATGAGGTGGATGAATGACTGAAAGGCAGCCAGTTTCAGATCACTTGTTTTGGAATAAGAACAAATGATCTCAAATCCTAGGGGATCGCTGTTAGGGCCGCCAGGTTATAGTCAAGCTGGGTTGTTAATTGGTGTTTACTAGAAACTGTCGCACGCAGAAGGGATGCCTTGTCCGCAGGCAGGGGAATTTGATCTGGGCAGTAAGTACCAGAAATAATGCTGTTAGCACTTAACTTCTGAAAATTTGGATGGAAACATCTTAATGCTGCTCGAGATCTCCATGTGTGGAATCCTCTTCTAATTCTCATCTTGATGAGAACAAGCAAGCTTCTCTTTGTTGTAAAACTAAGTAAAAGACACAACTGAAACTTGGTGTTTTGTATGTAATCCTTAGGTATTGCCTATCAGTGCACAACAAGTTGCCTCAAAACCTATAGTTAGAACAGAAGATGGAGCTGGTTTTAAGTCTGCTGTTAAATGGCAGTGAAGCTATATGGATATATAGAAACAATTGTAAACTTGGCCATTGATAGTCAGTAAACTAATGTACATTTCAAGTGAGAAACAAGGGAATTGAAATGGGAAAGTAAAGGACAGAACATGAAGACTGTGTCCAGACTAGGGAATGACACGACTGGTGTCTGATCAGCTAAAACCGATCTCGCTGCTGAAAGAACCAGATGGGTTTCCAGGGGCTGTCTGTTTTCCCAGGGCCTGAATTTTCAGGAAGAGTGAGCACTTTCGTTCTTAATTATATTTAAATGCAGATGCACTTAACATCTCTGAAAAGTGGCCCCTGGAGGAAGGGAGGAAAGCTGCGGGGCAGTTGGTTGCATAGCACAGAGCCAGGCTGTGGCAGGTGTATGTGTGCAGGAGGGGAAAGGGAGGCATGTCAGGAGAATTAATGAAGAGAGTTGTCTTATTTCTGCCGGGGATAATGAAGGGAAATAGGTCTGCGTGGTTAGCAAGTCCTTCGCTTCCAGGCTCCACTGGCTCAGCAAGTCTGAACTTCCCCAGGTCGTGCCAGCTGCCTGTTGGGTCTTGCGCTCTCTGAGCCTGGGTGCCCTGTGAAGTTACTCTGAGCGCCTGCAGGAGATGTGCAGCTCGTTGGAGGTGATTTTGGTAGCGTATCTTGTCCTGGGGGAAAGGGCTGGACTCCCTTACGTGTTTTTCTCTTCAGCGTTTTCTGGGAGGGCTGTTGACCAGGCAGACTGGGTCCTTTGCCTCTTCCCCCACCCAGGTTTCCAGGACCCGTGCCCCGAGTGCCTGCGGAGCAGTCCTCTGCAGTGCCCATGTGTATCGGTGCCATAGTCGCTCTCCCCTGCCCAGTGACTCCCTGTAGATCTCTAGGAATCTCTGCCTGCAAGGCAGAGGTAGAATATTCTCTTTGTAGTTTCAGACATGAGGTTTACATTTGTAAGGTTTTTTTTATCCCTTTAAGGCAGGAATATTCATAAGCCAAGTACATAAGGAGCATGAGAGAGTGCATTTGAAATCATATTGCAGATCTTCTAGTCTCCAAGCAGAGGCGTGAGGGAGTCATTCTCAGGGAGTCTGCATAACTCAAGCCTGGTATCCTCAAGGCAGGATTTTTAGCTCCTCTTCTTCAACAACTTCCCATATTGTGCTTGAAATCCACTGTCGGAAGTTAACCTAAATGCTCTAAAAAGCAGAACTCCTCTCACCTGCATTTAAATAAGAACACAAAGTTAAGCCAGATCTCTTTTATTTTGTAACATTCTCACTCCCAGCCTTCCACAGTGACATTTTCTCATGTCTTGTCTTTCGTGATGTCTGTGATGTGACTCGTCAGGTCGCACTTGGAATCAGTAGCGTGTATAAACTGAGTTGCTCTTTTCTATGGCTCCTGAGGATCTGTGTGATGAAGTGCTGGCAGTGAGCAACACATCAGATGCTGATGTCATCTCTGTACACAAAAATAGGGTATGTGTCCCCTATCTTTAGAGTCTTTGTGATTTTCGTCTATATTTTTGACCTATGACCATGTAACCACCAACCAATAGACAAGACAGTACAGCATGTGTTTTGAAGAGATGTTGTCCTGGTTGACTTACATGGCATAGCTTTCCCAGGCAAGCTGCTGTATGTTCAAGAAGCAAAATAAATGAAGGAAAACAGCATGTGTAGTGTTAACAGTTTTTTAAAATGCACACGTCTTCTTTTGTGATGCCTCAGTACACTTAGCCCTCAGCCCTGCTCTGTTGACAGGCTGATTTTCCTCACTCTGTATTGTATTTGAGTCCCTGATGTAGTGGATAGTCAGAAATTTTATGGTGGTAGTGTTGTGATAGATGCATTTAGGTACTGACAGTTACCTGAACAGGGTTCACAAGCAATGCTGTCTGTCAGACCACAGAAAGACCAGTGGGCAGCTTCTCTTCCATGCAGCTGCAAAATGCTTCTGAGCCTACCTACACCCAAAGCGAGGAAAAATTCATTGAACCTTCTCTTTCTGCGTACCCTCATCTCTTGAAATAATCAGCAACCCTTTTTACCTCCACCTTTGTATAAGAAACCTGGAACTACCTCTGATTGTCACCATGTGCCTCCCAGGGTGCACTTTCATTAACAGTTTAAGCCAATCTAAGGTGTCCACGTTGCTGCTAAAAGAGGATGTACTGCCCGTCCTCCTCTGGAGCCCAGCTGGGTGGTCCCAGTCCCAGCCTTCAGCCATCAGGAGCTACTTTCCCTAGGCTGGCATCTAGCAACCTCGGCCAGTGCAGGGCTGGTGGCAGGAACACATGGAGGAAGAAGGTTGGTGGAATTGCCCCTTTTGGCAACAGCTTCATCGTAGGTTGGTTTAAGCTGCTCGTGGAGCTGTGCCCAGATCCAGTACGGCTCCAGAGGGACTGATGTTGGGTCTGCTTTCGGGGGAGCTGTACAGAGTCATGTGCGTTAAGCCTTTGTCACTGCCAAGGTAAATTCATTGAAGAAATTAAAGTTAGATGTGTGAAAGGGTTGATTTTTAAGCATTGCTTGGTATGAGAAGTGTATCTGGTGTTTTTTCAAAAAAAAAAACCAAAACCAAAAAACACCAACACAAAACCAAAAACAAAAAAAACCCAACACCCCCCCCCCCCAAACAAAACAAAACCGCAAAAAAACCCCAAACACCAACCACCCCACCCCAAACCCAACCAATGTGCCGTTTAAATTACGTGTTGGGGATTTTTAGTGTTTCTTAATGAAGTCTTTGCTTTTTCTCATTCCCACGCTTTTGTTAAGTTAACCTGAATGAACTCCATCCAGCAGAGGCCCGAGGAAGGCAGTGTGAAAGCTTTCCTTCCTGTACCTGGGTTTTCTTCAGTAACTGAAAACAGGATGTGGAACTTGTGTAAGAATTGGGTTCCTGACCACACAGTTAGATATCAAGTGTCTGAACAGCTCATCTGGGCAACTGACAGAGAATAAGAATGACCTTCTCTATCTGATCTAAAGATACGTGTGGCTTTCTTGTTCCAGTTCCCAGTAAGACAGCATATTTCTGTAGTGCGTTCAAAGATTGACATACTTCAGCTATGCTGTGTGATTTGTTCCGGTTTAGGAGTTGATAGCACAGACACCTGCATGGAGTATACATCTGCAGGTGACCAACTTAGCTAGAAAAGCTCTTTCACATACAGTGAATAATGAGGGAAAATGCTATCCAAGCAAGCACTTCCCAGATACTGTATTACTGCCTTTATCAAACTGAAAATGTAGAGTGTTTTTCCCCCTGATTTTAAAGAAAACCAGGGAAAGTAATTTCTTCTTTTTTTTTTGTTTTCACCTTGCTATTTTTTGAAGTGTAGACTTGTCTTTTAAGTTCACGGTCACTGTTGCAGTGTGGTAAGACAGCCAACACTCCACTGTCTGATAAATCTGGCAAAGCACAAAATTCATTTTGTCCTGCAGCTCCACCTGGCTTTATCAGTGCACCCAAGAGGGCCTTTCTTCCTATAAAAATACACAAGGAGAGCAGCGTATTTTAGAGGCAGACTGTCAAACACAGGGATCTTGGGGTAGATTTCCTTCTTGAAAAAAGTCCAGCCTTCTTGGACTCCTTTGCCCTTCAGGACTGCCTCCCAAGGGACTCTGTTAACCAGGCTCCCGAACAGGTCAAAGTCTGCGCTCTGAAAGTCCAAGGTAGCAGTTCTGCTGACCCCCCTCCTTACTTCCCCAAGAATCAAAAACTCTATCATTTCGTGGTCACTATGCCCAAGACGTCCTCCAGCCGTCACATCGCCCACCAGGCCTTCTCTGTTCGCAAACAAGAGGTCCAGCGGGCGCCTTCCCTAGTTGGCTCCCTCACCAGCTGTGTCAGGCAGTTATCTTCCACACGCTCCAGGAACCTCCTAGACTGTTTCCTCTCCACTGTATTGTATTTCCAGCAGGCATCAGGTAAGTTGAAGTTCCCCACAAGAACAAGGGCTGGCGATTGAGAGACTTCTCCCAGCTGCTTAGAGAACACTTCGTCCGCCTCTTCATCCTGGTTGGGCGGTCTGTAACAGACTCCCACCATGATATCTGCCTTGTTGGCCTTCCCCTGATTCTTACCCATAAACACTCAACCCTATTGACACCATCGTTAAGTTCTAGACAATCAAAACATTCCCTAATGTACAAGGCTACCCCACTGCCTCTCCTTCCCTGCCTATCCCTTCTGAAGAGTTTATAGCCATCCATTGCAGCACTGCAGTTGTGTGAGTCATCCCACTATGCTTCCATGATGGCAACTATATCATAGCTTTCCTGTTGCACAACTGCTTCCAGCTCCTCTTGTTTGTTGCCCATGCTGCGTGCATTGGTGTAGATGCACTTCAGTTGGGCTATTGCTCCTGCCACCTTTTTGGGGAGAGAAGCCCTAGTTCCTATGTGACCATTCTCAGGTTTCTAACACATCTATAGCCCTTGCGTCTTTGCTGCTGCATGGCTCTCCGTCCCCTACCTCCAGTGAGACAGCAGACCGAAGGACCTCGCTAGCATGCTGTCCCTCAAATGTTGGTGTGCTGCCTCTAGGCTTATCTCTAGCAAGCCTGGTTTTACCCCTTTCCACCTTCCAATCTACTTTAAAGCTTTTTAAGTGTAATAAACAAGTTTCATATGTGTAAAATGGTTTTCTTCTTAAAATTTCTTTCTTAAAGTGGCCCAGGCTAGATTTAGACTGTGTCCATATGTCTGGTGACTATAGTTTTCTTAGGCAATAGTTTCAAAGGGCAGCTGAGTGCTGTGAAGAGCTTTATGTTCTACAGTGTGAATTAGCACCTCACTGCTGCTGCTGAACTGGGAGGTCTTGTGCTTCCTCCCCCTGCTCTGAACTATGTTTTTTGCCCTCCCTCTGAACTGGCGCTGGCATTCATCTGATCACAAGGTAAGATGAGTCAATTCACTAGACCCAACAAAGAAAAAAATTGAGATAATTGATTGTTTTAATCAGTTGTCTCTCTGTGGTATCAGATGAGAGCCAGAGCCCAAGGTAGACAGAGATGCGAGAAGAGAACAGCTTCCCTTCTCTTAGGAGCCGCTAATTTGGCTTATGAAACCATACCCCTGCGTCTGCCCTGAAGAAGAATTGGGGGTCACTGTCACTGCTAAGTAATGTGAGATTGAAGGAATCCAGAGCACAAAAGTCGTACGCTTCTCTGTGGTCTAACTTTATAAATCTTTTGAAACTTCAGTGCTGGATATCTTTGTATAATTGTACTGCATTACACAAACACTTTTCTTCTGCCTTAAGTAAGCTACCTTTTAAAAATAAGCTATGTTTTAAAAGTAAGCTACCAAACTGATCATCTGGGCCACTGCACCTTTGCTGAAGTCAGTTCAGTAGCTGTGTGGGTTTTGTTCCTATTGCACCTCCTAAACCCTAAATGAATCTTGTCGTGTGATTCTTTTAATTTTCTTTCAAGTATTTGCATGTGGGGGAGTTTGGGTCATCCTGTAAGTGCTTTGCTCTACATAAGCAGTACTGACTTGACTTTTGAGCTCAAAGTGTTGTATGGTTGCTTTTATAGCTATTCAACATGCTCTAAATGCAAACAGCTCTTAAATTAGATCGTTTTTTTTTTTTTTTTCCTTCAGAGTATTCTTCTTTCGTGTAAGGAAAATTACTTCACCTGTTTTTGGTTTTTTTAATCCCTGTACCACTTTTATTTCTGCTTTTCATTTGTATAGCTGCATTGAACAAATACAAATTTGGGAATGATGTATCTCCTGCAAATTTAAAAATACTAACCTGATTTATAATATGACATAAGACTATCTCTGCAATCAAGTTCTTTGCCCAGCTGCCAATGTGCAGTCGGGGACAACTCAGAGGTCTATAGATGTACAGCTTGTGTTGAACTTCAGGCATTTGAGCAGTCCCTTTTTGTTTTGACGCCACTCTTTACGTGTATTTGGTGTTTTGACACTTTCTAGTATTATAGTATGGCAGTGTGAACTGTCAATTCCAATAAAGTAAGGAATAAAACTTCAAAATGCCGTAGCGTAAAATCTTCAAGAGAGATGCAGTTACTTCAGAGCCCTAAATTGCTCTTGGAAAACTTCACCCAGACACTTATGCAAATCTTACCCAAAATGAAGTAGGGATTTGTATCTCAAAGTCCATACATCTCCTCCAAGAGAAAAGCCATGTATGGTTTAATAATAAAATTAACAACTGTTAGCTTTTTGCTCAGTCTCAATACGTATTACACCCTTGTGTAAGGAGGCGTTCATTTTTGTCTGCAAACACTTTGCTTACAGAAGCATTCCAGTTGCATCACGGGGACTTGGTTTAAAAATCCAGAGAGGTGGTAGATGCCCCATCCCTGGAAACGTTCAAGGTGAGGTTGGATGGGGTTCTGAGAAACCTGATCTAGCTGAAGGTGTCCCTGCTTATTGCAGGGGGGTTGGAGTAGATGACCTTTAAAGGTCCCTTCTATCCCAAACTACTCTATGAAAAATTGTATGAACCGTTCCCCAAAATGGGACTATCGGCAATGAGATTGTTTTCTCTTGACTGTTTTTCTTCCGCATCTTGAAACATGAACCACTCTCTCCTTTGGAGAGTTGCTCAGGATAGTTACATTTCTGTACATTACATTCCCTAGGGCTGTACAAAGTTATTTCTTGAAATCTAAACAGCTGTTTAAAAACAGTCTCAGTGTGTGTTATGGTTCTACCTCAAACCCAAAAGGGAACGTGTTCTTTGTTTTGAGGCACAGGCAGCTGGAGATGATGTTTGCTCACGCACCCACTCTATCTCAGAGAGGCTTAGGACACAAAACATTTGCACCATGTAGGACATTTTCCCCAGTACAAAAGAAAAGCATGTGTAACCAGTTTACTTAAGGGTAAAGAAAGACAGATATGATCATTGCAGCTGGGAGCTATTCTCCTGTCCAGCTGATAAATATCTTAACTTGTTCCTAATGCGTATTTAGCAGCAAAGCCTGGTCCTTGTCAGACCTGAAAAGTTTGTTCATGGTCCCAAAGACTTCTCTCATTTTTCTGCCTATATTCATTGCTCTGTCAGAAACCTGTTACCTCTCACAATAGCTTCGTCTTGCCTGCTTTTGGCTACAAGGACTCCCCACTCCCTGTCTTTGTGTTCTCTCCTTCCTTCTTCCCCATGACTCCAAATATTCCCATTGCAGATAGGTTGCTTTGCATCTGGAAAAAAGTGGGAGAGCGCTTCCTAGGAGTCACTCATCTGCCTTTTCCCAGGATAAGTTTCACAGGAGCTGGAGGCAGAGGCTGTCCTGCCCATCAGCATCCTCTTTTAGCAGAGGAACGGTTGTACAGTCTCTTGTCAACAAGGCACATGCATCTAGAATGGCTTTCTCTACAGGCTTGCTGTGCTTTGGTAAACATCACCATGACCTATTTCTTAAGTACTGGTCTCTGTCTGCAGAAGCATGTCTGTTTTCTGTCTGATATGAAGTTATCGGTTGATCTGAATCCTTCCTGTGTCTTCAGACAGCACCTAGAGCGAATGCCGGGAACCCTCCGCCTCTGCCTTTACTGGGCATCCTCTGCACGTCCTCCCTGCTCACAGCACTGCGCATCCTCTCCTTCAAGCTTCCCTTCTGACCGTAGTGTTCAACATAGAGTCTTCTGGTCACCCTTCTTCAGTGCTTCTTTCTAGGTGCCCAGCAATAGGCTGCTTCAGCAATACTTTAGTTTCAGTCCATTTCAACTGCTGCTATATTGTTTTCCAGCTGAGATTTAGAGCTAAAGCACTAGGCTGTTGGCTGCATCTCACTGTTTCTTCACAATAATGTGTCAAATTTTCTTTTTGACAGTTGGAGCGTATGAGCTACCTCCTTCTGAAATTGAGTGGTGGGGTTTTTTGGTTTGTTTTTTTTCCCCTTTTCCTAAACCTCAGTGACCTTTTAAACTACATCTTTCCTCCTCTCATTTTTCAAGCTGATCCTCACAAAGGAAACTTTGAATGCAGCAGCGCCCATCTTGCCATCTTAAACATGAGAGCTGCTTAGCTGCCTGGGACTTGGCAGTCCTGGTGAGTGCTCATCCCTCCTGCGCTGTCGCTGCAGGGCTTGTGTCTCCTGCTCCGTGTGCACCTTGTTCAAGTGCCAGCAAAAAAGCGGCAGTGATGCTGCCCTGGACAATTTCTCCTTGCAAGGTTCCTGGTGGGAGGAACCCTGCTGCAGGGAGGACCTTTGCCCTCGCTCAGCTGGAGGGCTTTCTGGCTGTGCAGGTCCCATTGCCCAAAAATGTCCCATCGCCCAAAAATTCCCCTGTTGCCCAAGCGCAGTTGCTGTCTGTCCTGTAGTCCAGCACACAGCTGCAGGGAAGGGACAGCAATGGGTCCTCTCTTGTTTTAACAGTGGTGGGAAAGGATCGCTTCATGTTTTAATGCAGCATATTCAGGTGGTAGTAAAACGTTAAACATGTAACATGTAGCACTGCTTTGTGCCTCTGCAGAGGAGCTAAAGCCACATTTTGGGAAGGAAGGAGTAAATAAAGAGGGAATTTGAGTTCCTTGAAAATATTTGCAGTTCTTCATGTAGAAGCTGCAGTATATGAATATTGCATGAATATCAATAGCCAAATTCTTATTTAAATGTGCCTTAAAATACCTTCTACATTTATAGTAGGAGTTACTACCTTTTTTTATATCAGTTCTTTGAACTGCTTGTCATTTTTGTTAGGGCCCTGTATTTTCTGATGGTCTCTTTATTCCTTTGACAGACTTGCTTGGAAAATAACTAGTGGAGAATCGCAATCAGTTTTTATTGAGGACAGAGAAAAGTTGCTCAAGGCGTAGATATTTCAGAAGCTTGTGCCTGGATTTGTGTTGATCAGGGAATTGCTATTCTCCTATGGCAGAAGAAGTTTCACTAGTGAAGGAGCACAAGTGTGGTTGTGATGGGTGACAGCTGCCTTTTTATTTCAAGTTACTTCAGCAGTAGAGAAGGAGGAAGCCAAATGATAATACGATTCGGTAGAGGAAAAACGTGCAGAAGTAAAGGTGAGGGCTTGGCAGGAGGCTGTGGGAAAAGTAGGAAGCAGAACAGAAAAACAGACACCTGAGATGGTGGGATGTTGTGGGGTTTTGATTTTTTTTTTTTTCTTTTTCTTTTTCCTTTTTCTTCTTTTAACATGGTAGCAGTCTACTACCCAAATCTGGGCAGGGAATGTTTCTGTCTAACTTACTGCATTTTCCTCAGGGAGATAGGCCTGATCAGATGGACAAAAAGCCTTTTTATGGATGTTCACCCCAGCTGCTGCAGCTGCAGCTGGCTAAAGGAGGGAATGGGGCTGGGATAATCTCTCTTCCTCGAAGGCTGCTGTGGCCTCTGGGAAGTGCTGGGATGTCAGAGTGTGTGGAGGGTGTCCCAGAACAGGGATCTGGCCCCTGTGGTGCTGCGGTTCACCCACGCTTGACAGGAGCTGAAAGAAAGACTTTTTATTTTAAAGTAATAACTTCAATGTGAACACTATTCAGTTCACTTTGGGAGCCATGAAAAGAGCCAGAAAGGTGCTTTTGGAGACACGATTAAATCGTCCTATACATAACTGCACATAACAGCATTGCTGAAAGTTACTAAAATGTTAGTCTAGAAAGGAGAAATGGAAAAAATTGTTCAGATAAACTGATTTGTCTTTCCCCTTCCTCCTCTACCAGTCCAAGCAGGACTTTCATATTCTTGAGGTCTCTGTGTCTCTCTAGAACGACTTAAGTGATGCTTATTGTATTCCATCTCTGTCAAGATAGGTGGTATCAGGCCTCATTCACTGATAAGGGAGCTACCTCAGGAAGCCTTGTTTGCTTAATTTCTTATCAGTTCTCTGATTAGGTTATCCCAAGTGATAACTGTTCTCCCCTGAATTTATTGCATTTCAGATTCTTGTAAGCTACCTTCAGGTTTTCACTCCTGGGTCCTGGTGCTTGGCTAGACTGTAGTAATATAGTTTTATTTCTTCTAACAAATCTATCAGAGACATAGGACTGGAATGTTCTAAAATAGCAGTGACGTACTCAGTGATGTGGAAAAATATGACTAGTATCTTATAGTTTTAAGGAAACCCTCATTACATCATTGCACAAATTAATGTTTTTTTCACATCTTAAAATTTGCATTTGATTTTCCTTCCTCCATCTCAAAAAGGATATAGTAGGAGAAGAAAAACTAACAAGAAGGACAGCATGTGTGATCAGAGAAATAGGAAAAAGTCTAAAGTACGTTAGTATTAATCAATCTGAAAAGGTGAAATAGCTAAGAGATGCTGTTGGAAGTCTGTGACATCATGCATGATATGCAGAAGGTGAATAAGGACTATTTTATTTGTTCACCCTTAAAATAACATTAATTAGGATGCTCAGTGAAATTAATCAAGTATAAAGTACAAGAAAGGAAGCACTGCTTTATGTAGCACATCATGGTACCGTTTCCTTCCTATCATTGGCATAGGACCAGTGTGGAGGTCTTGGAGGGACTGGGGACTTCAGTGGATGCTGCTCCTCTACCCTGGGAAATCCATGATTTCTAGAAGCCGACGGGGCTAGTCAGGGGAAAGATTTCTCTATTTACATGCCGCCTAAGTGTTTGGTAAGACAGAGATTAATGAGTAAAATGGACTTTTGGTCCAATATGCCATTGCCGCTATTCTCTCAGGCTGCTGAGTTTGTTTACCTGGTGTGGGAAGTGGTTAGTCCTTTGGCCCCTTGTTTACTTCAGCGTTCCTGCTAGCAGTACCAGACGCCAGCCTAACTGATGGCTCGGGGACTGCTGGGCAGTTTCAGCTGTCACCGCCAGCACTGCGAAAGCCTGCACTGGTTTTGGCCGGCAGCAGGTCAGTCCGTAACACTGGTGTTGACGGTATTGTCTTGCAGTGGCACGTCGTACGTCAGTGTGAGCAGCCCGGGCTTCTGTTGATGCTTCTTGACCTATTCGATCTACTTATACAGCTATTTACATAGTTGCAGAGGTGTAATTCTCCTATCATGTGTCAAGGTCTTCTGGGTGATAAACTGATTGATCTCTTTGTCATACTTCTTCAACAGTTGCTTTCCAAATTATTCCTAGGTAACTCCTTTTTGTAAGGCTTCCCATAGCATTGCAAAACAAAATATGAACAGTCTGCTAGGAAACTGAGTTAGGTATAAATATATCAATAAGGGCAGAAAAATTTCCATTCCAGACCTATCTGTTTTCAATAGGCCTGTCTTTTCTTGCCTGTTCTCACTTGGCATTCTTCTTCTCATTGCTCGTTAATTTTACTATTTTTACGTAATTCTTATTTTACATGTTTCCTGAAATCGCAGAGAGGTTCAGTCCACCCACTCCACCCTTTTCCTAAAAATGCAGTGTGATCAAATTTGCATTAACACCTAGTCAGTTCTCAGGGTTGTACGATCCCATCTTCAGTGTACGTGCAGTGCAGGAAAACTTGGGAGGCAGAACCGTCAGTCACTTCACCACTACGCAAATGTCCAAGTTCAAAAAGTAGCCAGTGGCTTTTATTTTATAGCCTGTGGAGAGGTGCGGCTCTTCCATCTAGTTCTGTCTGAAAGAAACGTGGTTACTGAGGGCTCTTGTCACGCCTGCATGTGCTCTGGGTGCCTTTGGGACTACTCCTAGAGCTAGCTGCCTTCAGATCACGTCAGAAAACATTTGGCTTTCTGAAGGAGAAATGAGAGAGGATAAGGGAACTGGAGAAATGGTATATTGTGGTGTTTTGCTTGCTTTGCCAGGCTTTCCACCCCCTCCCCTGTAACCATTCATGCAGAGCATAATTAGTGACCTTGGCCTCGCTACGTGTGCAGTAAGTGGGGTTAGCAGTACCTGTCAGATTTAATGGGTTCATTGGAATTTTTTCCTCTGAGGGTCTGAATTCTTTAATTTATGATTTTAAAGCTTTATATGCACAATTAAAAATACAGACTAGTTAAGACTTCCCACTGTTCAAAGTGATATGATGTGGTTTGTAATTGCCAAAGCCTGCCAAGTAGTTATGCTCAGTGTAAGGGTGGTGTCCAGAACCCCTGCTGGTGGGATTTCAAAACAAAAAAAGGAGGGGTCGGGGGAAACAAAAAAGTATCCAAACAAGAAGTGTCAGATTTTGGTTTTAGAAGACAGGTGGGTTCACAGACTGTGACTGCTTCTTTTGGACTGTTTTCTTCACTGAAAGGGCAGTCAGGCACTGGAACAGGCTGCCCAGGGACGTGGTTGAGTCCCTGTCCCTGGAGGTATTTAAAAGACAGATAGATGTGGTGCTTAGGGACATGGTTTAGTGGTGGACTTGGCAGTGCTAGATTAGCAGTTGGACTTAATGATCTTAAGGGTCTTTTCCAACCTAAACAATTCTATGATTCTGTGATTCTAAACAGGCTATACGACATACATTCTTGCATGTAGATGTGAAAGAAAAGCAAGCCATCTAATTGTTGGGCTTATTTAGGATTTATTAACCTTTTTTGGCAAAAGGAGGACTGTGTTATGTTCAGTCTAAATTCAGCTTGTCTTTTGAACTTTTTCTTTTACTTGTCTGTATGGTTTGGGGTTTTCAACAACGTATATCTACCTCGCTCTTCTGTATTGCACCACGGTTGTGTTGGAGACCCTACTAAACAAACAGACCCACAGTCCTGTCAGCCAAGAACTAGAGCGTATTATATGTCTCCTTGCAACACAGTATTTTGGGTTATAACTTTTCACTGGATAGTATTTTTTTATCTCCAAACTTATGCAGCCAATGCAATTAGGAGGACCTGAAAAATAGTGTATTTTACAGGGGGAGACAGAGGTGTGAGAGAGAGGAACATCCCTTCCCAGGCAGGAGGCTGTAGAGGAGAAAGTTATTGGTATTGCTAGAGTATTTTGTGGTCTTGTGCGATGGTGTATAGTGGTTGCTGTCATGGTCAGCTCTCAGCCACCATTCCATTTTCCAAAGACAGAGCTTTGGAATGAAAATGTTTAGCTAAGACCAAACATCATAAGCTCTGAAGAGAAACTGCTTTTATTGTGTATTGTTATTCCTCCCATCCATACACAGACTTAAACTTTTTCACATTCAGCAGGTACAAAATCTCTCCATCTCTCTACATCTCTCTGGGCTACTTTATTTTTATTTCCCTCCCATCCAAAGGTCTTACTGATGTACATCTGGTTAGTACGAAATAATTGTTCTTTACTGTTTCCTACTTTGTGTGCTGTTTCAGAGCTAAGCAAGAGTTAATGTATCTGAAAACTTGTCTAATTTTTCCAGCTACACCAAATGATTTACGAGAAGATGAAGTCTACCTGTAAACCTTGCTTGTCTCTCTCCAGTGATGGGTCGGTGACAGCTAGGTAGTTGGCCTGCACGGATATGATACATAGTTCTAGTTATCCTGGAGTAATTTAAGTGGTATCTCCTGAGTAGCACAAAATAGTGTGAACTCACTCGTTGTTAGCTGGGGGAGTTTCTTCAGGGTTATGTCCATATCGGCAGTTGTACGTAAATAATGGATTAAGGGAACATCCACTATTTGTTCCTTCTTTGTTTGCCATATTGGCATTGTGTTTCTGATGGTTTGATACTGTGCTTTTCTAATGTTGTCATTACCTGTTTTTCCATCCTTCACCATAGACTGCTTTGACTTTGATCAGAGGAAGATGGTGTGGCAATGATGGAAATACAAATAGTCAGAAAAAGAATGCTAATTTTAAAAGTTTTACTGTGGGTCTCCAGTCTCAGAGATGAAATGTCTGAGATCACTGCGTGATGCTCTGTTCCAGAATGCTATCAGGGCAAAGACAGCATCGTCCTGATCTTCCTTTTCCTACCTCTGTCCTTCATGCCACGTGTACTTAAATTGTGTGTATTTAGTCCCTGCATGCTTTCTGCCTCTATTATGTTGGGGGAAAAAACGTCTTTGCTGTCTGTTACGTCACTAACCATGGTGCTTCTCGTGACTGCATCCCTGGCAGGCAGTGGGTGGGGTGTCCCTGCAGTAACACCTGGATGGATGTCCAGCTGTGTGCACCAGCCTGGGCTCTGGTGAGTCTCAGGTGACTGAAGGAGATGGTCTCTGACCGCGTAGCCTCTGGAAGACGCTGAGGCAGCCCCCAGCATTGATCTCGCTGTGGAAACGAGCTGGCAGAAGGGTCAGGTGCAGCACGCTTCTGAGCCCCTCCTTTCTCCTTGTGTACATTACAGTGGGGCAGGCAAGTCCTTGCCCTTCTTTTTACTATCTGCTTCTTGCTCTCTGGAGATAGCAAAGGTTGCAGCAAAGCCTGAATGCGAGTCAGAAGCTTTGCTCTGCCATTCCCCGTCCTTTCCTCCCTGACCTCCTTCCGGAGCTGCCGGCTTGGACCACAGGAGCAGTCCCCCCAGGAGGGCAGCGTCTTCCCGTTCCTAGTCCTGGCTGCTGGCTTTGCTGGGCCCAGCCCTGCTGTGCCTTCTCGCCTCTCCCCATGTCTGCCAGAGGCAGCAGGACCTTTCCGAGGGGCCGGGGGCGAGCAGGCTGGGCGAGCGGGGCAGCCATGCATGGCCTCTCTGCGCCCCGGCCCCGCTCCTGGAGCTGGGGCTGCGTGCTGTCCTCGTCGCCCCCAGGTATGCGGGTCTGGGCTCGGGGTGCAGAAGGTGAGCCCTTGGGGCCGGCATCGCTTTCAGGGAGCTGGGGTTGGCTGGGCAGCAGGTGTCTTTCCTGATCTTCGGCTTTGCCTACCCTCTGCCGTGGTAAGAATTAGAAATAGCTACCCTGCTCATGCTCCTGAGAGCTCGCGTGTGCCTTTCGGGTCTTGCAAGGGTTTCCGTAGGCACAAGGAGTTTTGCATACTGTAGCTGATGGAAAATGTCTTCTGAACAAGCTTTATGCTTTCTGATACTTGACTGTATACTGTATGCATGCACGTTTTGCAGGACTCTTAGCATACTTTTACCTTCAGAGTTTAAAATGGTATTTAAATATGATGTACTGGTGGTGAAGTGGTGATTAACCAGTCTTTGTTGTGGCCCTACTGATGCAGTATCAGTGCGTACGTTCATCTGCTGGTTTCTGCCTCGGCCTTGACAGCAGCTCATCACACAAAGTAATTGTATCCAACAGCTGAATTGTGTAGGAATCACAGAGAAAAACATGGGAGCAGTTCTGTATTGATATGGTATCACGTATACATTACTCTTGCAGAGTTCCTGAATGATTACTAAACCTGCTGTACTTGATGAAGTTTTGCTTGCCTTGCAATGCAATTCTAAGGCCTAATTAATAGATATTTTCGATGTGCCCTCTTGTTCTGTTCACAGCTGCAATTCTGCACATCCTGTAGATCTCTTTCAAAACATGTTGATAGGCAACCATCTTGAAAGTCAATTACTTGAATATTTTTGTTTTTCTTTTTAGATGACAATCAAAACAAAACCAATGAAAAGAAAGAGAAAAAAATGGTTTCTCAGAAACCCCATGGTACCGTAGAATACACTGTAAGTATTGGTGTGTGCTTTGTTCGTGTCTGCTTTTTGAAAGTGAAGTTGTTGAGGTTGAGAGGGAGCCAGTGGCACAAAACTGAAAGCACTAAGGGAATACTGGCTGCAGTTTGTATCTATCTCAATAGGGATTGCTCCAAATAGCACTGTGTGGGAAGGGCAAGGCTCATGTCCTGAACCGCTGTTCAACCCAGGTCCTCTGCCTCTTCTCACAGGTGCCGGTCCTATTTTTACTTCAGCACCATGGCTCTTTAGTGGTTGGTTTTGTTATTCTGAAAAATACTTCCATTCCACAGTGTTGCTTAGGTCATCAAGTGGTTGGCCTGTGCTTGGTCCTGAGATGATGCGAGACCTCTTTAAGCTGGAGCAGGGTGGCAGTGTGCTGCTGCGGCGGCTCAGAGGACTGCCTCTGCCCGGAGGGTCTCTGTGTGAGCCGGCCGGGTCCCTGAACCTCACCCTCCATCACACAGAGCGAGTGTGCAAGACAAGTGTCCCAGCTGGGAACAGCACAAATGCCTGACGTGCTGCGGCTGTGAAGGTGTAATGAACTTTCCAGTGTGTCTGCTTTCCCCACTTGCCAGACCAGTTCTAAATAAGGTGGTGCTGCTTTAAAGTTTTATGAGAAAAGGAGAGGGACGTCTGTAACACCTCTGTTTTATCTACTGTATAGTAGGAGAGGATATTTTTTTTTCTTTTTATTGATACTGGCTTATCACGTAAGCTATTAAACAGAGGGCGTGTTGAGATCATCAGATCTATTCCCTGCAAACAGTCTGTTAGATGGTTTTAGTTCAGCTGGTGTGCTGAATGTGTTCACTATGGTATCTTAAGCTTCAACTCTTTTTTCAGGCTGGAAATCAGGACACCATAAACAGCATAGCATTAAAGTTTAACATCACCCCAAACAAGCTTGTGGAGCTCAATAAGCTTTTCACGCAGACGATTGTGCCAGGCCAGGTAAATCTTTTATGTTTTTTTTTTTTTATACCTGAAACCTGATGATTTGCTATGTATTTAAAAGCTTTTTATTACTTTCACATATATTTTAGGTACTTGGATACAAGGATAATGAACAGTAATTTAAATGCTTCAAAGGGGAACTCAGTAGATCATTACCTGAGTTCAGGGGCTGGGGGATAGGGGGCTTTGTAATTGCCGTATCTGCCTTCTGTTATTTATTTGGTGTCACTAAAGCTTAAAGATGACTCTGAAGCTCAAGAGGGTAATGTAGCTGTTGCAAGAGAGTAGAGTTACTGGAAAGCCTAGATAAATGCTATATATAATACATTAAAGAATTAGAGAGTTAGATACAGTAATTTAAGTGGCTATTTGCCATCATGTTGGGGATGAGTCAGTCTCCTGTAAGATGAGAAATGAATGGAGACAGACTGCTTTTGGGACAGTCAAGTAATGAAAATGCAAATATGAAGTCTTAACACCTGGTTCATGAAGAGCAGATCTCTACTTCTGCGTCATGGACATGAAGAGATTGAAATGTCCTGGTTTGCAGATGGGGAAACTGAGGCACAAAGAGATGGCGCGACTTGCCTAAGAATACCCAGCAGACAAAAGCTGGGATGAGCAGAATGGTTTTATTTTTCTGAACATTTTTAGTTTAAAACTAAACTGTGAACATTTTTTTAGCTTTAGAAGTATCTTTCTTTGCTCTGACACTTGCAACAAATGACTCTCTCTATTTGGGGTGGAGGTCCAAAGCTGTACTGCCATTTTAGTACTGCTGTACTGAAAATCTGGGATGTTCACTATGAGGGAATGTGAAAATTCAAACAAAGCATTATGTTTTTTATATACATTTGTATTACTGTAATTTTTTTGTTTTCTTTTAAATGCAGTATATGATGATACAATGCTGGTTCATATAAAGATTTTTTTCTTAAATTTGGAGATGCAAGTATGTTTTTGGAAACAGACAACCTATAGCGAAGTGTTATAAACTTCTAACAATACAAATTCGCCATCTTCAGCAATGGCCTGCTCTTTGAATCAGAGTTTGCTGTTACAAGTTAATGACTGTTAACACTCGTTTTACAGTTACTTGTTTTGTAGTTGCGATAGTTGCAAGACAACCTGGGATTGTAACTTTGGGGGAAAAAAAGGAGGTTTTCATTCTGTGGAAAACGTTTTATTTTCTTGACTGTGCTGCAAAACAAAAGGTAGAGCTAGATCCTGTAATTAATCAGACGTGCATGTGCTCTGCCATCACCACCTATGAAGAAGGATTCTAGAATGAGTAGTTGTTAAGGAGTGCATTGCAATCACAAGTGATGAATATTGGGTTGTCTTTCTAGTAGAAAGTAGTATTTATAGTGAATAACTTTTTGAAGCTTGTGTCTTACTGTTTTGACATACGTGTTCGTATTTAGATTCTCTTTGTGCCAGAAACAAGCGCCGCAAGGCTGTCTTCTTTCAGTCCTGGTGCTCCCGTTTCTCCTTCATCGTCAGATGCCGAATATGATAAACTCCCTGTAAGTCAAACGTTGGTTCACTGGTCTTAAACTCACTAAATAATTTCTAATTCTGAAGTTGAGATTCAAGGCTGTGTAAATAGCATTTTTTGAGGTTACAGTTCAGACCTTGTGTTTAGCGTAGAGTAACACTAATATTAATTTGCTGTACTACAAAATTTACCATCTCTTTAAAATATTCCAAATTAAGGGAATTCTATCTGAGCGTAGAAACCCAGTACAAGTTCAGTTGGGCCCAGAGTCTATTGAAGCAGTTGAAAATGGTGTAGTGTATACTTTTTAAAGAATAGGAAGTTAAATATGAAGAATTACTTCGTGCTTCACCCTGGAGATTTCTATGCTGCTCTGCAGTCCAGAGCCTTGATCCTGCATTGGGATCCTTAAGCACGGAGGCTGTTGGTTTAGTCTGAGCAGTCAGTTTCTTTCTAGTTAAGCATATTATGGTGGTACCCATATATAGACTTGACTTATATAGACAAGACTGCTGGATTTAATCTTTGTGAAATGCCTTGGCATAGCTGATCTTTCGTTTTCCTTAGAAGGGTGATTGGCCATGATGATTTTAGATAGTAGCTTTAGGGAGTTTAGCTGTCCACCTGCTGATGTTAAAACAATTAGACATTTCAAATCCATAACTAATGAAAAGGAAAGTGGAGAGAAGCCTGGAGTGAATAACTGTGTTTAATCTTAGTCTTACGCCTCTGTGCCACCTGCATGGGGAATCACACCAGTGCACTGTGTGCAGAGGTCTTCGATGTAGATGAGGTGGCAGGACTGGCCCTCTCTTAATGAGAGTACCTCATTGAAATTCAGTGAGCTAACTTGCCTTGACGTTTTGAATTTCTGCCTGTTATTTGCATGGAGGTTTTTCTGTAATGTTACAAGGTTTTTCTTCCATACAGGATGCTGTGGGAAGTGTACATACATACATGCATGCATACATGACCACCACTTTTCTTCCTTAAGCAAAAGGAAAATATTTGGTTGAACCTGGCCTTTTAGTTGCACAAAATCTAAAAGTACATGATTCTGGCCCTGTTGCTCTGCACTGAACTTTTTCTTTCTTAAGGATGCTGATTTGGCAAGAAAGGCCTTCAAACCAGTTGAGAGAGTCCTGTCCTCTACTTCAGAAGAGGATGAGCCTGTGGTTGTAAAATTTTTAAAAATGAATTGTCGTTACTTCACAGATGGTAAGGTAGGTGGAACCTGGCTGCTGGGCATTGTTTGAGATTGTTTAAAAGCAAAATCTGTTTGGATAAGTGAGAGATGAATACTGGGGGAGTCAAACGTGCTCCATGTTTGTAAAGAATGTAAATGTTATGGTGGCTTTATCTATCACTGCTGCGTTTATTGGTACCGTGGTAATAGGCTGTATCATTTTGTTCTTTCAGTTGTTTAATCTATGATAATTGCTTTATGAAAGAATAGCTCTTCTACCCATCTTCATTCTCTTACCACATCTTACCAGAATTATCTGTTTAACAGTGTGTTGCTAGATACACAGAGAAAACTGCACTTTAGAGTTATGACGTGTCAGGATTAGTTGTCCAGTTCCATCAAATTGTGCAACAGCTTTATAAAACGAGCACATGCCTATCTACTTCATTTATGACTTTAAGCTAATTTTTAACTGTTTTCAGAGCAGTGTTTCCAAATACGTCCATGTTGCTTCTGCACTTGCTAATGAATGTCAAGCAAAACCTAATAAAAAGATAAATATTGCATGATACAACCTTTTCTTTCTTTTTCTTTCAAGCGTTCTTGTAACATACGTGTTCCCACTGGGACTGCAACCCTAAATTTTACAGCAGCTGTTTTAGAAGCAAAGCACAAAGCTTGGGCAGTATTTTAACCCTCTTTTCTTCTCAAGGTTGCAAGACACTGTCTTCTTGAACTATCTACTTTGATATATCTACTCTTGTTGACTCTGGTTTCAGTTAGATATCTGCGTGTTTGGGTTTTCAAGTTCTCTGGAATTTATAACAGTGGCGATGCTAACCATTGTAGTTTAAACATATTTTTCCCTTAGTCCTGACTTTTGTAAGATGGATGTGTTTACACCTACAGTTTTTGGCTTCTTTTTGCATCGAGTGGATGTAGACTGTACTTAACTACTCTGCAATTTTTCAGTCTGCTATTTTGTAGAAGGTAATAGAGGGCTACTTGATGTCTCGCATCCAAATCAGGGCAATACTGTCGCTTTGTTTTGTGATGCTTGCTAGATGCAGAGGATACAGTTTGCCAATTTTATGGCTGCAGCACTGAAAAAGTAATTTGCAGTCAGAACAATCAAAAGTGGGACGACTTCTCTGCCGGTGTAGCTAAAATCCCTTGTTGCCTTGCTTCCTGCAGTGGCTGGGTAGGAAGTACAGCCTACTGATGTATTGCTCTTCTGGCTAAATAGAGCTACATACCTGTGGGAGAAGCCTTTGCACTTGATATTGATTCTTTCATCCAAACACAAACCAGGCATGTGTACGTGAGTCGTACAGAAGCAGCAAATGGGAAATATGTACAGACTTTGCTTTACGAAGGAGCAGGCACACATGTACTCACTTGTCAGTGCCAAGCCATCAGCTTGGCATCTCTCTAATTTAAAAAACAAACAAACAAACAAACAAACAGAAAAAACCAAATCAAGCTTGTGGTCATCTACCTGCCTGTTTATTAGCCTTCCTTGGCTTGCCTTGCAGATGACCTTGGATAATTAATAGTATCTACAGTGTAGGTCATTGCTGGTGATCTGTGGCTCCCGTTTGCCAGATGTCATGATTTACGCACAGCTTCTGAGTTGATCTGGTGAATTTTGTAGCTTATCTGGAAGAGAGAGTGCAGGAGCAAGACATTGGAAATCTCCTTTTTAAACCTTGAAAAATGGTCAGTTGCCGTAGCTTGAATGTTGAATAATGGCTGATGCAGCCTCTTATCGAATCCATGGCTAGAGCACTTTTTGAAGAATTAAATGTGTCTTCTACACCTGTGCAAAATGTGCTTGGATCAGTGGTAGAAGCTGCTTCTAAATCAGGGAGAAACTGTTTCATGTCAGGTCCCTGTATGTGGAAGCTTTTTGCACGTACCTCTGGGAGAGTAGATCGAGGGGAGCTGTAATGTAGCATAGCATAGTAACTTTGACATTTCCATGAGTAAGACTGCCTTCAGGTGTGCTGGTTGCATATAAAGTCATTTATCGTATGAAGGTGGCTGCATCTAAAATAAAACAGTACTTTTTTTTTTTTAAATCCACTAGCCTATTTTGTCTGAGATCGATTAACAATCTACGGTTTTAGCTTGTAGCAGCCAGCACTGAAAGTTAAATAGTTCAGATGTTTTTCCTTATCAGCCAGGAATGTGGATGTCACAAAGCAATCTTTTTCTTTACTCTCCTTACAACGTCTGACTTGATGCAACTGGAAACCAAAATGTTTTGTTAGCAAACTTAGCATGACGGGATATAAAGAGTCAGGAGAGAAGTTTTTCTTCTTAGGATAGTATTCTAAAATTCCAATACCAAATGATAAGTGAATTACATGTAATGTGCTAATTCTTCCTTCTCCTATTTTAGGGCGTAGTTGGAGGAGTCATGATAGTAACTCCGAACAATATCATGTTTGACCCACATAAGTCTGATCCTCTGGTAATTGAGAATGGCTGTGAAGAATACGGGCTTATCTGCCCCATGGAGGAGGTTGTCTCAATAGCTCTCTACAATGACATCTCTCACATGAAGATTAAAGATGCATTGCCATCGTAAGGAGTGTTCTTCCCTGAACTTACATTTACATATTTTCAGTAAGGGTCATAGAAAAGGAGGGGGGGGTGAGTGGAGGGGAAGAGTTTTAACGCAGCAGAATAAAACAAATCAGGGAAGGAAAGTGCCAGCAAAGGGATGAGTCACTTGTATTGTTGTTCTGCTTTCTTTTTAGAACACTTCAGTGTCAGTAAAGAGAAATGGGTCATGAATATGAGAACCAAAGTGCAAAGGAAACCAGTAAAAATCAGTAATTAAAACCATTGGTGGCATGCCACGGTTGGGTTTTTGCACTGACCCGTCTCTGGGGTTATTTCAGTGGAAGTGAAGAGGGTTAGATTTGGACCATTTGTTGTGTTACCAGGACTATTCTGAGAGGAGTATTTAAAACTTTTGAGGACAACAGCACCTTAACCGCCGTCTTCAGTACTTACAGAAATACCAGTCTGTGGAATGCTTCCACTTCAGAACCAGAAATGCATTGCTAGTTCGCATTTATAATACGTAACAGACTTCCTGGGGTGGGCTACTTCCATTTATGCGTAGTCTAGGCACTGCTTATGTATTTATTCTAAGCAAGGTTTTGTCTTTATAGGCAACACCTGTTTGATCAGTGAAATTCAACTACTTCTCTCATTTTCTCATTTCAAGAAAAACTTTCCAGATATTTGTGTTATGCTCATTACTAGAGTGTCTAGTAACTTCTTAATAACTTTTAAGTGATGAGAATCTTGTATTCTCGTTCACCTCATGCTTTTTAGCAGTAGTGAAGAGCTCAAGTTGTATGCTGTTAAGTTCTTAAGAATTTTTCATTTTGAAATGTTTTGCGAGTTCTTTAAGAACTTTAAAAAGAAATCTTTGGGGAAGTCTGCATTCAAACAGTACATTTGAGTAATGGCGAAAAATTAAAGGAAAAAACCCAACTCTGTTGCCTGTTACTGTTTTGCAGTAAACGTGTTCAAACAGGGTATGGCTTATCTCTGATTTCCTTTCTTCTCAAAAATACATTTGTACTGACTAGGAAAACATGGATGGTTGTAGAGGTTGACTCATTGTCAGGTGTGGGAAATAACAATATGATATGAATGAAATTCCAGCCGCTAAATACATGTCCTGTGGTTTTTTGGTTACTGAACTTCTGATGACTTGCACATTGTTATTACATGTATACCATTTCTTCACCCATGTGGCATATTCTGCCAAGTGGTTTACTCATTTTATTTTGGTATTATCCTTTCTGCATTTTTCTTCATTTTCTTTAAAGTCACTTGTTTCCACTGACTTATGTTTATTTTGGAGAAAGTAATTTTTCATTGAGTTTTAGAGCTTAAGTTGGTATATTATTTATTTTTTCTTTTCCGTTTTTTTTTCTGTTTCCATTTTGCTTTTAACATCCTGTGTACATCCATCATTTTCCCTGACAGTGACATACCAAAGGATCTTTGTCCTCTGTACAGGCCAGGAGAATGGGAAGACCTGTCCTCTGAGAAAGATATCAATCCTTTCAGCAAATTCAAATCCCTTAGCAAGGAAAAGAGGCAGCAGAATGGAGATCCATCCATTGCTCTGGGTGCCAAACAGATAAAGCCTTCAGATAAGGAAAAGTCTGCTGATTTTGAAGTTCTTCAGTCATCTGAGAGTACAGGTTCAATCAAGTCAAAGTCACTGGAGCTTCCCAACAACATCACTGCCACTGATCATTTGGCAAAGTTTGCTGCGGATCCATGTGCCAAGGAGCCTTCTGGGGAAAAAAATGCTTCAGACGTCAAAACCAAAGAAAAATCCCTTTTGGGAGAAGGAGAGGTTGACTTCATTGAGCTGGAAAAGACGTCATCTTGTATGGATAGAGGGTTGGACAGGAAAATCTCAGTAATGGAAGGCTTGCTGGCTGACCCCAAGGAGTTGGGGAGAACTAAGCAGCAGGTAACCAAACCCACTACAGAAGTCCAGGAGCACTTGACAGTTGATTCCTTGGAAAAAAAGGACAGTGTTGAACCTAAAGCTGACTTAGACTTAGAGCTGTGTGAAAAGCAAGATGTTTTTCCAGAAGTAAACAAATGTGTCAGTTCCCCGACAGGTAAGGTGGAGACTGCATTGGACACTAAGAAAGAGCTAGAGAAAGATAAACTTATTGAATTTTACCTCAATAAAGATGGGAATGGGTCTCAGTCATCTGAAGACTTACACAAGGCTGAAATCCAGAAAGGTGAAAACAATAAAGCAATTGGTATAGACCTTACACTTAGCTGTTCAAAGTCCCACGCTAATGAAGTCCATACAGTTAAAAGTATGGAGCTTGATTCCTGCTGTGTTGAAAGGAAAGCACCTTCATTAGAAATCAGCTCAGCAGCAGCAGAGGAAAAGGATCTGAAAGAGTCTGTGGACTCTTCATTAGTACCAGCTGTAGACAAGACCTCTCAAGAAACACAGTTAGACAATCAATCAGAAATCAGACTGTGGCTGCTGCAGAAAATTCAAGTGCCAATTGAAGGTAGGTCCCTGGTTATCCTTGTTTCCTCTGAGACTTGGACAGCATTATGACGGTAACCTTTGAATTGATAGCTTTCTGCTCTAAATTTCCTCTTCTATAATATCTGGTCTTTTTTTGTTTTTACTCTTGTATACTATATTTTTATATTATCTGCTATTTAGAAGAAAAAAATACCTTCAAATTCCCTAAGCTTCTAGTTTGATAAGTAGCTTGTGTGCTCTTTCCATATTCAGTGATCACTGTTTACATAATCTTCACCTCTGTTTACTGGCTTTAAGAAGGACAGTGAAATGTCACCCAGTTGCAGTACTGACAGGGACACTTCATGGCCTAGGAATTGTCAGTCTGTACTGGTAACTTCTGTTGCTTCAGTGAAATCTGTCAGTGTATTTCTGATAGTATCTGAAGTAGTAGAAGTGCACTGCTGTAAAAGGGGGTACTGAAGTATTCTTGACACAATTTGCATCTGTCTAGTGTCTTTCATGCTATGGAAACCCTTAAAGAAGTATAAATAGGAATGTATGTAGAGTCTTACTGACTGATCATTTTGTCCTGATTGGTCATTCAAATATTATAAATAAAATTCAGGCTGTTACTGGAAAGCATATAACAAAACGAAACCTCAGTTTAGATCGCATGTACACATATTACTATTTCTACTACAGCCCAGTGCCTCTAAGCACTAGTCCATCCTGGAGCACTGATGCTCCTCTCTTGGTAGTTTAATGAATCAGCGGACGAACCCTTGATTCATATCAGGTGGGGGGGGATGATTAGAGTGGAAGTCTTTATTTTAAAAACAGTTGTTCTTAAAGTGATTTTTCCTTTTTTTTGTAAGGGTTTACATCTCACTAGTTGTATTTGGCAATTGTTCTCATTGGGAGAGAAAAAAAAACAGCTGTATTTGTACTCCTAAAATGAATGAAGCAACTTCAGTGTGATTGAGGCTCTAGTTCAATAAGCAATTTTTTTGTCACACTAGCAATTTAATGAACTTAAATGGCTCTTATGCTTGACCCTGTCTTGGGCTGACAAAAGGTGTTTGGCTGGCTGTCTGACCATCAGAGTTGAGAAACTGATGGGGCTGTGTGTGTCTGTGTGTGTGTGTGCACAGGGTTACCCTTCGACTGGATGGGTTTCCTGGACCCAGTCAAACGCTGTCCCCTTTACTTGTCTGCTTTGTGTTGCAGTTGGCACCCAGCCCGATCACCTTACTGATTTGTTTTACAGGGCTATTCTGTACATAGCTGTACAGCTGAGGGGAATACAGGCTGTGATGAAATGGGAATAAATGGCCACAGTTTAGAATGAACAAGGATTTATTAAACCAGTTGTGCTATTGAATGACACGTCAGGTTTAATTCTGTGTATGGTGCCTCTGAGTATTCCTTTGCACGAGATTATTAATCTTTGTGACAGTGTTTTATCAGCTGCAGTATTTGTGCATTCCTGTAAGCAGCCCATTTCTTTTGTCTCTCATTCAGATATGCTTCCTTCAAAAGAGGAGAAGAGCAAGACTCCTCCAATGTTTCTGTGCATTAAAGTAGGGAAGCCCATGAGAAAGTCTTTTGCGTCTCAGAGCACCACCATGTCTCAACAGTACAGTAAAAAGATAAAGCAACCAGAGTACTGGTTTGCTGTTCCTCGGGAAAGGTAAGCTGCAGTGCATAGCACGAAAACATGTTTGTCTCTTACTTTTTAAAAGGTGTAGTGCTTTCTAGAGTTGCATCTGACTTCCCCTATGTGGTCCAAGGTGTGAAATGTAGCAAGGATGCTGAGATGAGGAGGGGGGTGCCCTCGTTTCATTGCATGCCAGAGAGATAAAGCAGTGTTTGTTGCTGGTGTAATATGGCTCCCAGTGGGAAGGAAGCCTCCTTCAGGTGCCACTTCAAAGATGAAAAGAGGGATACACATGCAGCTGACGTGATAAAGGCACTAAGGGACGATCTGGGTTTCGGCGTAGTCTAGAAAGTGAGGGAAAGGGGAAAAGGGAAGCAGTGGCAAGAGAGGCAAGGAATCCACTGAGGTGCCAGTGCTAAAAAACAGGCATTTCACATGAGTGAAGGCCATGATGTGGAAAATGGAGACACTCCTAACTGAATGGGTGTGGCTATTTCTGCTTTCAGGCCCATAAAGAAACATCCTTTCCTTCGCAGTAAAATCCATTTAAATGTTTTATGTGCCTGTAGGTGTGTATGTGTGCATAAATACTACTATAGCACAAAAAAAAAAAGTGAAGGCCTGTGATTTTCAGATCACCCAAGAATTTTCACTGGCTGTGAGGAATCAAATCCATGGTCCTTCTCTTGCTAGAAGGCAGCTAGAGCAACTCTCTGGGCTGTTGATGAACCAAAACAGGGAAATCGGTGATCACAATTCTGGTGAATTAGGTACCAGGAAGGAAGAATCTGAACTTGCGATCAATCTCAGAGGTGTCTTCAAGATGCAGTCAATTTTTTTCTTTTTTTAAAATAATTTTTCAGAATATTTAATTTTATTTTCAGTTTTGTAGCATGTGTGTTGACTTAAGTGTTTATTTATTGTATTTTAGAAATGAGCGTTTGGAGCAGACCAGTAGTGTGGAAGTTGCTGACCCAGGGGAGGAGAGGGAGAGGTTTAAGCCAGCTGGAATGTGGCCATTGGGAGTGTAGCTGAAGATAGCTTTTGGTTTGCTTGCTATCTGCTGAACCCAGTCCTTGGCTCCTTAGGGATTGCAAAAGGACGGGTTCAGAAAATTCTAGGTTGAAGTGTGAGTAAATACTTCAAGGGGTTGGAGTGATGCTGTAATATAACACAAGGTCAGTTATTGCTTTAGGGATAGTGTTTCTGATGTTGAATAAAGCTACTGAGCTGAACTGGGTCTCTGATAGTTGCTCTGTGCAACAGGTAAATCTATTAAGCTTCTCACCACAGACTTGGAAAACAGCTTCTTTACTTGTCGTTTTATGACCAGTAATTTTCTGATTAGTGAGGGGACCTAATCCATATATAAACTGAAGTGTTGACATCTGGTTTATACTTAAGTTTTTAGAATGAGGAAAAAGTAATTTCTGCAGTGAGCTGTTGCAGCAGCACTTGGCTGTGCTGGCTGACAGGCCAGATCTTTGCTGTCGGGGCTGCTGTTCAGATCTCGATCAAAATTAGTGGTGAACGTAGTATAAGATTGAGTCGTTTTGGTGCTATTCATGCACGCGTGTTTTAACACCACAGAGGTGCATACAAGATCATGCAAAACTTGGGGCAAAAATTAAATGCGAGACCCACTCCTTCGTATTAATGCAAGACATGTCTTTGCCTAGCAAGTCGGTGTTCTCTCCCAACTCTCGTATGCCTTCCCAAACCGAAATGCATTGCTTTCTACTTGCTGGTGATATTCTTGCACCAGTATTGCATAGTATATAATTATCAGTGGTACCCAATTATCTTGAGTGCCATGGACAGTAGGCCACTTGGGATAACTTTGCAATTTATTTTTTATGCAATGTATCAATATAATTTACTAAGTGTAAAGACATTTGGAATGCAATTTATATTCATGTATGAAAATATCAAGAATACCACTCTCATCGCATTGATCATAAAGCAGCATAAATAAAACACTCTGTCCAGTGCAGTAACAGTAGCTTGTGCAGCATGTTAATAGTAATTAAAAAACCAAACCACCACCAAAAAAAACCAAACCTGGATTGAGATTGTGAAGAAATTGGAGTGCATGTCTATAATCATTGTGTAAATTAAATCTTCCTCTGATTTGCATTTAATTGTATTTTTCCATGGTCTGTTAGTGTTTGCTGTTAAAACAGCTTCTGTCATCAATTGCGAAAACAGCTCCATTTTCAGCCTGAGCCCCGTAGCCCGTGGCTCCCAGCAGAGCTGCTCATCCATCTGCAGACTGCTGCTGCTTTCCTGGCCTTGGCAGGCTGTGGGAAAGCTGCACTGGAGGGTAAACATACTTACCTCTTAAAATTTTTAACTTTTTTTCCTTTTTTTTCTTTTTAATGGAAGCCTCAGGAAACACTATTAATACAGAGAGAAGACTGTTAGGCTGATATTCTTTATAAAGGCGGTCAAGAAGTCTTAAGTCTGGTTTGCCTTTTGCAGCTGATGTAGGTTTTCTCTCTTCCTACGTGGCCTCCTGGGTGCTGAGAGTGTCCTGGCGCGCCTCGCCCCGTGACCCACGCAGCGCGGCTGAGTTAACGAGTGACGATAGGGCTGCTTTGCGCTGCCCACTTGATCACAGTGGTGCTCGCCTCGACACGTAACAGGGGAGATGGACATCTGGAGTTGCCTTACATGCAGATTACTACAGGTTACTCAGTCTAGGGCAGCTCTTCTTGGGTTCAGCTGAGCAGAGAGGCACCCATGGTTTTGGACACTAATAGATTGATTCTTTTGCTGAGAAGTCTTGCAATGGGTGTAGCTTACAGTATTAGAGGGTAAGTCTGTGCATGCTCTGACTACATGGATTTACATTTAAATGGTATGTAGATTTTCCACGCTAGTGGATTTTGAGTAGTAGTAGGTCAGTAATTATGCACAGATTTCCTCAAGGTCTGTGCAGAGGAAAATGCCTTGCACTGGGACAGAGATAATAATGCAGAATTTCTTTGTTTATAGACATGTGTCCTAACAAATAATTTCCTTATTTTAGCATAGACTAGTTCCTCAGTCAAGAAGTAAATCTCACTGATTATCTATCATGTAAATTTGGCAGGCAGGTTTGGTTTATGAATGTATAATTTGCATTGATGTTGATGTAAAAGACATTGCACCGAAATCATGCTGCTGAGAGGGCATCCGCTTTTTGGAAGTTCCTTTTTTGAGAGCAGGCAGATGTTCAAGGAGGGGTTGAGGGGTTGTTTTTCAACAGGGGTTGAGCCTTTCTTCTCTTTTTCAGTCTTAGCTTCCTTCCCCTTTGATTTTTTTTTTTTTGTTTGTTTGTTTGGTTTGGGGAGTTGGGTGAGTTTTGGTTTGGTTTTTGTTACTGTTTCTGTGGGGTTTCCTTTCGTAGAGCAAGATGTCGGTTGGTTGTGACTCCTGTTAGTATCTAGTACGTAACACCCTGTAGTTAATACGGTTGAAGCTGAGATCTGGAAGAACTTGGCAGCACAACTAGCTGGAGTCAATACCTACGTGATGCTTCCGTGCACTTACGCAGGGCTTCGCATAAAGGGACGATGATTAAGATGGTCCTGGTGCTGAAGGATCACTCTTCCATGGTGCTGTTAACGGAATGGAATAGGTAGCATAAAACTTAGATTTAGACTGCTTTTGAATCAGCCTTCTACAAATAGAGTACTCCTAGACTCCTGATAAATAAGATATCAAACTATACAGATGAAACCTATGAAAACCTGTTTGTATCTATAGCTTAGTATCTTACAATGAGGGCTCTTATAAGTTTATATAAGCTCATAGAAGCATATGAGGGCTTACAATACCTTAGTCCTCATAAGATTCATGAAGGATCATCATCATCATCATCTAGTCAGGCATGTTAATAACTAAGTTGTAGGACTCCTGAATTAATTCCTCTTTCTAGGCCAGGTGCTGTAGCTGGACTTAGAGCCTTTGTACATGTATTGCAGGATGCACAAACCCTCTCCCACCATCCAAACACACAAATTTGGAAGTAGTCCCCCTGCCACCTGTGACTGACTTGAAGACATTAATTTATGGAAAACTGGTTTGCCTCTGCCCTCAAAGAAGTCAGATATTGTTGCCATATCAACAGAAATGGTGGTAGTGATGTCAGTTTGTGACTTCCTAAATTAATGTATATCTTTTAGAAGAAAAATAATTTACAGTTCCCCCTCAAGAACCAACTGTAACTTGACAAGTTGTCTGGTGTGTTTTATAGATAATTGCCTTTGCTCTTTTTCAGTGCACTATATACCTACTTTAATTTTTCTGGCTTTCAGTCCCTGGTTGTGGTTGAATCTGTATTACCAGTTTCAGTTCTTCTTAATGTAGGCTATCACAGGGTATTGCTCCTGTAAGCTAAATAACTCTTTTTGCCTCTTGCTGTACGACGGTTGGTTTTGCATCTCTAAGCTGTAACACTTGAGTGTGACTTGGGAATGGTGCACCAGAGATAGGCAGAGTATTCCAGCAGTGGTCACCAAAATGTCAAACACCAAACTAAACACAATCTCATTCCTTCCGCTGAATGTTACTTTTTTGGTACATTCAAGGATCGCACCAAGTGTTGTCATCGGTGTGCTGGTGCAGAACTCTTGCTTCAAAATTCAGAGCCGTTATCCCAGGTCTCTAGGGTCCTACTGCCGTGGGTAAAGTACCATCCTGCATGCACCGCCTCTGCTCGCTCTTCTTTGGTGTGTGCTCCTCTGCTCAGATGCATTCACACACACAGATGGTTGTGCCCAGTTTAGTAAGCAATGTAGTGGCATAAGTACTCCACAAAGCTTTTGTCTTACACTGATTTTATCACTTTGCTGTCATGATCTTTATGTCATGCTTTGTACTCTCCAAAATTAGTTTTCTACTGAATTTATATCCTTCACTATAAACTTTTCTTTTTACATTTGTTTTGTGTCCTCTGTGTGTGTGTTACTATGAACATATTTGTAAGCATATCAGTTTCCTTTTAATCTGGCTACCGTTGGGGAGGGAGGTGTCCCTCTTTAATCAGTGTTCCATCTTTCATTTTTTATTTGTGTCTCCTAGTTTGTTTGTTTGGTTTTTTTAAATAATAATAAAAAAAAAGTAGTTTCCTGTTATCATTTTTTCCTTTTGAATAATTTCTTTCTGGAGTGATTAACTTCAGGTTTCTGGAGTTGTTCCTTTCTAAGTATTTTATATTTTATTGATGTTTCTCTGTTCGTGCATGACAGACTCATAAGCATGTGATCACCAAAGCAGCAATTGAGTTCTAAGATAAATTTCCTCACAGCTGTCAAGTTGGCTGTAAGTGTTCCTTAAGCAGTGTTTTTTCAATTTTAAAATTGTCTCAATTTTTTTCAGTTTGGGAGCTTGGAAATACCACCATAGCATAATATTATAATTTTATTAACAGAGAAAGGATGCTCTTCATCCACTTTCAGAATGACCTCACTTCTACAGTCACCAATTTCTCATTTTATGCTGCTGCTTCTTAAATCTGGAGTGTCTGGATTTATTTAGCATCTGTCCATGGTAGAGGAAAACTTAGTTATGCACTACTTAAATAAACTAAGCACATACAGGTCTGTGGGGCCTGACAGGAAATATTCTGAGTTTACAGAGGAAGTTGGTTCATGTTATTGCAAGGCTGCTTTCTATCATCCTTTGAAAGGTTATGATCATTGGGAGAGGTTCTTAATAACTGGAGAAACAAATACTGCAACGATCTTCAGAAAAATCGAGGAGGATCTGTGAGGGCACAGGGCAGCCAGCTTCACCTCAGTCCCTGGGAAGATTATGAAGCGCATCCTTACGGACACCATTTCCAAACACATGGAGGGCAAGAAGTGATCAGGAACAGTTATCATAGATTTACCAAGGGCAAATTGTTTTTCTACCAACCAGGTAACTTTTCTGTTTGAGATGGCTAGCTCTGTGAACAAGGGGAGAGCAAGGGATTGTTGTTTTACCATGGCCTTCGTAAAGCTTTCAACACAATCTCCCATAGTATCCTCATAGCCAGATTGGAGAGATGTGACCTGGACAGGCAGACTACCAGGTGGGTGAAAAATTGACTGGACCACTGGGCTGAAAGGGTTGGTAGCTAGTCTGAGTGGCAGCCAGGTGCAAGTGGTATTCCTTGGGGACTGGTACTGTTTAATGCCTTCATCAGCAACATGGACATTAGAACTGAATACACCTTTGTCATTTTGGGAGATGACGCCAAATCTGGGGAGTGTTCACACATTGGAGGGCAGGGCTGCTGTTCAGAGGGGCCTCAACATGGAGGAATGGGCTGACAGAAGCATCAGGAAGTTCAGAAAAGGCAAATACGAAGTTGTGCCCCTGGGGCGGAGCAGCCCCTGCAGTGGTAGAGGCTGGGGACGGCTGGCCTGGGGAGCAGCTCTGCAGGAAAGGAGCTGGGGAAGCTGAGAGCAAACTCGGTGTAAGTCAGCGGTGTGTCTTTGCAGTGATGAAGGATTCACTTCTTGTTGGCCTGCATGAAGAAGAGCATAGCCAGCAGCTTGGGTGGTGGTTATTCCCTCTTCCTTTGGGACACATGGTTAAAAAAAGGGGCGGCGAGAGGGGAAAAAAAAAAGTAGGATGGTGCCAGACCTCTCTCAGACCACATGCTGCATGCGGAGGAAATCGTGGTTAGATAGAAGACAAAAACAACATGAGACTGGTCGTGCGTGGAACAGGTTGTGTGGAGAGGTGCTGGAATCTCTGTTGGAGATTTTCACAACTGCAAATGGACAAGATGACTGTGCAACCTCCTCTAACTTGGAAGTTAGCTCTACTGTAAATAGAAGTTGACCTAGATGATCTCCAGAGGTGCCTTACAACCTAAATATGCTCTGCGATTCTGAGATGGGGTTATGCTGCTCTCCTCCACCCACCTGTATGAACGTGGTTTCAAACTGATCTTAGCCAGACAGTGGCAACCACTAGTTTTATTGTTCTTTCATAGGGATTTGTAGGAATTAAGTAGTTAGCTTTCCAGACTAGGACTACTGCACATAAAATACACAGTGCTGAAGTTAAATGTCTCTTTCAGTTAAAACTCACATTAGTTAGCAAAGAGATGATCATACTGCTCTTTCTGAAGCCTCTGTGAGCAAATGAAGAAGAATGGCGTATGTGGAGTGGCACCTATTGATGTGGGAAAACTTCTGCAGTTAGAAAAGGTCTTGACTAAAATGAGATGGTACGGCTTTTAGAAGTGCCTTCCATAGTTCGCTGGTTTTAGATCTACACAAACTTGTAAGCAATCACGTGGCTTCTCACAAAGAAGGGGAGAATCCCTGGCAATGGGAGTGTGGCCCTCTTTTAGCCTTTTCCAGGCAATAATTGGCGAGAACTATCCCAAAGACTGATTGTGCAGCACTACCTTGATCTCTTTTGTGTGTGTTGTTGCGGAGGAATGAACAGTAGCTAAAATTTTTACTTTGGTATCAACATTAGCTACCTTACTTGTTCTTGATGAAGGGAGGCTGCTGATGCCTCAGGAACTAGTGTTGGCTGTTCACAAATTTAGGACAATTGTACTAAAACCATATTTGGTTGTATATGTTAAAAATGTTTCACAGGTACAGTTCTTATTTGATAACAAAAATTTAAACTCTCCTAGAACATCTGTTAGCCATGCACCACAGAAGCGTTTGTGAATGCACAAAGGAGAAGAGAAAAAAATGATGGCAATGCTGATTTGTTCCTTTTTCATGGTTAAGAGGACATTTCCATGTTGAAGCAAAGTCAATCTTTTATTCCTTCTGAGGGTAGTGGAAATTGGAGCCAAATTTCTTGTGGACAAAGTGGGTCAAGCCCCTCCAAATATCTCACTTTGACTGTGAATTAGCGTAGCTGTCACGAGCGGGCAACAATTTCAGGGCTGTCAGTTTATGCAGTTAGAACTGACATCAGACTCTAGCCCTCGTTGGTAGGAGTGTAGAACAAAAAATGTAGACTTCATTGGAAAAATCGCTGGAATTAGACTAGTGACCCTGAACAGAATCCAACGGTGCTGAAATGGCGTTTTAAGATTATTTGTGCATATATATGTGAGTCCAAGTAGCTTGAAATAATAGGGGGAAAATGTCAAAATTTGTCCAAGATTTTTCTTGGTTTGTATTGATCAAGGAGTAGCCGGACAAAACTTCCTGGTGAATAACTGGAGAAAGATCCAGTGTCAGAAGTACTTACTATCTTTCTATCTGCTCTCTTTAATTAGGGTTTGATTTTTTTTTTTTTTTTTTCTTCTGGCAATTCAACTTCTTGTACAGTAGATCCACTATTGTATTCCTGTTTGAAATGGCACGTGTTCATTTTTACTTGTATATACTACATAAATTCCTACTTTAGAAATTGTTTCACTGTTTGTTATGGATGTTGTCAAAGAACATCTCTTTAAAGACACTGATTGCAAGCTGACTACATTTATGGAAGTGCATACCCTGCTGGTACTGTATCATTAGCAAAGCTGTCAGTAACTGCTTATTTTCATTATGCTAACAGAATGAAGAATTGTTTTGTGGTTATTCTCAAACTTTTAGAGGGCAGCTAGAAATGTGGTGTAGACTTTACTGGTGATATCTTATGGCTTGGTTTATGCAGGAGGTCAAAGTAAATAATTAAAGTGAGTTTTTTTTAATGGACTTATCTTTTGTGAGCATGATCTAATACCAAACAATTTGTTGTGTTAATATGAATTGTGTGGGACTGGACAAGCCACTTAGTTTTTCTGTGATGCTTTGGCTGTGTGTATAGCAAAGGAAGGAAAAAAAATATTGTGGGGACGGAAAGCAGAGAAACCTTGAAACGCTTCAGGCTGCCAGGTGGAAGGAGCTATTGCCTTGTGTGGGACGGGTGTCCTGTTTGTATGGTTGTCCCTTCTTTGTCACTGGGCAAAACCTCAGCAGTACGTGACAGTGCTGTGTTCATGGACCACTGCACAATGGTTGTTTCCTCCTCTTGTGTTTACAGGGTGGATCACTTGTACACGTTTTTTGTTCAGTGGTCACCAGAAATATACGGGAAAGATGCCAAAGAGCAAGGTTTTGTCGTGGTAGAAAAGGAGGAGCTTGACATGATAGACAACTTCTTCAGTGAGCCCACTACTAAAAGCTGGGAGGTGAGTGCTTTCTGCCGTTGCATGAAGCATGTGCATATCAAGTGTGCATCCCCTGTTAAGAATCTCAGCACTTGCTCTTTTGGTGATTTTTATGGTGTTTCTTTATAATGCTTGGTGCTTCCTATAGAAGTCTCCTCAAGGCTTGTATCTGTCTCACAAAGGTACTCATATTCCTTCAGTCCTCCTTTCTTCTCTCCCTAGAAGGAGCAGGCAAACAACTGGGAGCTCTGTGGTGTGAAACCAGCAGATGTGTAAATATTTTGCTTATGTGATGTTAGCCTTTTGCAAACCTATACAGGTGTATGTTGTCAGCGTTGCTAAATTCGTGTTGTATTTATATGCCACAAATAAAGCCTCCAAAATGTATATGTACACATAAACACCAATAGAGACCCCTGTGTGCTAGTTGAAATGGATTGGTATGTGATGTTGTGCCATACATACCCTTGCTTCTCAGGTGCATGCAGCAATACTGTGTGAATATTGGTTGTAAGACGGATAGGTTTTAGACTGGGACTTTGGCTTTTTCATATGGAGGCTTTTGCAATCAGTTTTAACTACTTGGCATGCCTGTGTTTATCTGTCTGTCTCTTGTGCATACAAAGCCTAGTTTCTAAGGGAAATAAGCTCGCACACATTTTGTAATGATATTTCTGAATGCTGAAGCACTCGCTGTGCTAAGGATATGGGTTAAATTAAAAAACAAATAAATCCCTGAGTGTGAAATATCTTGATGGTGATTTAAAAAGTGATCTGAGTCTTTGTTGTAAACATAAACTTGTTTTTAAAATTCTACTGTCCCCTTTTTTTTTTTTTTTTTAGCATTTCTATCTTCAAAGTATGTTGTCCTGTTCAAAAGCAGAGCTCGTGAGTGGGGCTTTTATTTGAAATGTAGCAAGGTCACCTCTAATCCTAGATAGCTTTTATTTTTGCAGTTTTGTAGTTTCTTAATGTTGGTGCTCTGTGAACTGCAAGGTGGAAAAAAAAAAAAAAAAAGTCTGCATTCCTTGTTTTGCTCAGAGCTGAGTGCAGTCATACATTGCACTAGATTTCACTGTTCGGTTGTTATTTGCATGCCATTTTCATAAAACTAAAATGAAAGAGGAGGGCCAGTGATCCAAAGAACAGAGGTGGGAGAGATCTGGCCACACTGGGAGATTTTGTCTCATTGTTTTATTTAAATATGTATTGAGAGAAGAATTAGCTGGAAACAGTTTCTTGAAGGTGTGTCTCTTTTATTTGTAATATATTCAAGCTTTACAAATTCAACGTAGGTCTGCCAGGAAATCTCTATCGGAAGTCCAAATTTGGGCATGATTAGTGTGGAAGTTTCACTCTCCCTTGTGGGGAAACAGAAAGTATGATCGTGGAGAAGCATATAAGCAACTTTACCACAGTGTGCCACAGGCAGTAGCCATCTGTCATGCTTGCGGGCGAGAGCTCTTGCCAGTAGAGCAGGGAAGTGTAGTGGCTACTGCAAAATAAACTGGCAGATGATGAAAGGGAAACAAATGCCTTTGAATATTCGAATTCTTTACTGTGCCAGACCTGACCTGGAGGAACCTTTTGTGGAGGTACGTTGAACTGTGTCCCTGTTTGAACAGCATGGATCTGATACAGCACTTCTGTCCTAGTAAAAAGTGTGCTCCATACTCAGGTGAATTTTAAGTCCCATAAAATCTTTAAAAGATTTTGTAGGTCTGGTTTCTGTAGTGGTTGATTCTTTTCATCTGTCTCTGCTTTTGTATTGTCTGTAAATATCTGATCTTGCAGATCCCTTTTTTTTTTTTTTTTTTTTCAGTTGTTGACTCCAGACTTCATTCAAATGTGCGCTTCAGTTATAGACAGAATAGGTATCTATGCAGTGAAGAGGGGGGCTTGTCAGTCTTTGGAGTCGATTTGCAGTCTACAGCTGTGTTCATAGATTTTCTGTGGTTGCCTATGTCTGTGCGTTTGGTTGCATTTTGCTGCAGATACCTGTTGCTGGTTGATGTGCTGTGATACTTTTCCCCCTGCTCTTGGGGGGAGACTATTCCTAGAGAATAGTGTTTGGAAGAGGAGTTGGGTACTTTTGATACAAGACAGAAAAGGTGTTCATTTAAAAAAAAAAAAAAAAAAAGAAAAAAGTAAAATAAAATAATGGCCTGGGAGATGAGGAGGGAAGGAAAACCATTCAGGAGGTGGAAAAAGAACAAGGATAAAAGCAGAAAGACCATTTGCCTTTAACAGTTTGTTGGGTTTTTTTTAAATTGATCTTAATTTTGCAGTGCAAACCTTCCCTGAAATGGGCCATATGAAAAATTTTCCAGCACAGGATTCCCTCCAGTCTCAGAAGACTCAGGACTAGATCCCACTGAGCCTGGGCTGGAGGGGCAGGATGCAGCTGTACAGCTCTTCCAGTGTCACCAGCAGGAATACCTGTACTGCCCGGGCGCACAGAGGCATGTAACAACGTTAATTCTGCAGGCAGGATTTTGCCTTGTGGTGGTCCTTTCCATCTTTTCCTGACCCTGCTGTGTGCGTCAGAGCACCAGTGCCCAGGCGCCCTGCTCAGGGCAGCTGCCCTGGGCTCAGCTCCAGGCGTCCGCAGGTGTATGCGGGCTGGACGTGAGTGCGTATTGCCCGTGTCCCACTGGAGATGCTAGGTGTGACTGACAGTATTAGGCCTTTGTCCTACCCATGGTGAACTCCTCACCGACCCTGGTCTTCATGAAAAGCTCCTTCTTTGTGCTCTGTGGTGTGGTTAAGTCTGCACCTGGAGTCAGTCCAGTGGATTGGTTTTCTCGCCCGCGAGGCAGGTGTGTGTAGGAACTCCAGGCACTCCTTGGCAATTGTCTCAACTGTCTTGGCAGCTGTCTCGACAGCTTCTGCAAGTTCAAGCAGTGATTGTGAAGGTGCAGAGGAGTTACGCAAAACTTTATCCATGTGTAATGTGAAAGTCGTTTGGAAGCCATACTGGCTGGGAGGTGTGTGGCAGCGGTGCAGTGTGCTCTGCAGCCACATCTTGAGGTTCCTGCTCCAAGATAAGACCTCTGTGGTGATATGCTCATGGAAGGAAGGTGATTTAAGGTTTCCCATTTGTTTTGCAGCTAGGCCTCCTTGCTTCCCCTTTTCTTTCTTATCAGCCCCATCTCTGAGCTCTTGCTGTTGCTCCCTGTTTGCCATGGTGGCACCGAGCCCTAGCTAAAGCCCGCTGCCGGGCACCAGTGCACCTCATCTCACCTCCCACTGCTGTGCAGAGCCAAGGCTCCTGTCGCTCAGTGAGCACCTCAAGCTGCACTGAAACACTTCCCAGCTGTGCCAGATGATGTCCTCTGCCAGCCAGGAGACCGAGCACCCCAGCAGCAGCTCGTCAGGAGCCAGGACACACGGACTACTGCTGCCGAGGGGCGAGGCAGCGTCCTCCCCTCCGCGGTGAGCTCCGGCACTGTCGGTGCTACCAGCCTGGAGCTCCTGCCCCGCACCACGTTTGGGCTCCTGTTTGCTGCCCATGCTGCATGGGGTTCAGAGTTTGTTCCCTGTCTCTCAGCACCTTAAAGGCTGCTGAGTCCTTTTATAGACAAGCATTAAGCGTATGGACTCGCATTCTCATTTTGTTTCCAGCTTTACGGGAAGAGGTAGTGTGGCTTACTTGTAGTTGCTGGGGAGAAGTCTGTGCTTCATTTTTGTAAGTATTTAAATTCAAACCTGACGTTAGAAATATTTGTATGGACTCACCTTTTAAAATATTACGGTGTGCTCTCTTTATAAAGTCTTAAGCAAAAGAATAAACAGAAGTTTCCAAAGAGCTGTTTGGTCATTTTCAACTAAGAATGTATTTTATAAAGACCTTGACTCTCAGAATAAGTATTTTCAGGAACTTAACGTAAACTGGATGCTCAAAATCTTACTCAGTACATTTCCTACAAGACTGAGCTTCGAAATACCTGTTCAAGTTGATTTACATTTTTACTTCTTTGCTATATTCATTCTGTTTCAGTTTGTATACACAAAACCATGTCTGAGTCAGTAAATAAAACCAGGAAAAAGCTGCTGGTTTAATAAAAAGAAGTGAAATTTTAAACTTTTTCATATTCTTATGCATTAGCACCTGAGAAGGTAATTAATGTACTCAACTAGCTGCATGAGAGAAAACAAAGCAGCTTCTGTGTCCTCCTCATTTAGACTCGCACAAGACACCTAGTTCAGATGTGGGTAGTGTGCCTCAGAAGTAGGTGCACTTTAGCCTTCTGACTTGGGACCAAGTGTGTCTGAGACCGACCACATGATGTCACCTGGTTACCTCAATGTTTATTAATCCCAAAGGACTCTACAGCTGTGGGAGGTCAGCAGGGCATGAAGAAATTCCGGCCGTGCTGTCTTGCTCGTTAAGAATTTCCCCATTTGGTTAAGGCCACCTGTGCTTGATACAACCATCCCATACAGTGGTTTTGCTCCACTCAGTGTAACAGCTGAGGAGTATGTTGGTTTAAATGCATTTGCTTCAACAGAGGATTGACAGTTTAAGAGCTATGCTTGAGGTTGGACACTTGTTCTCTTGCCTCAGATCATTACTGTAGAAGAAGCAAAACGACGGAAGAGCGTTTGCAGTTACTATGAAGAAGAAGATGATGATACTTTGCCTGTCTTAAAGCATCACAGCGCTCTCCTGGAGAATATGCACATAGAGCAGGTATGGCTAGAAAAACCTCGGGTTTCCTTGTTAGCTGTGGTGCTGTCTCTGCCGAGTGTGGGACGTTCTGCCTTCCGGAGGCAACGCCAATGCTTTGTAAGAGTTTGGAAAGTATGTTGGAGTGTCCTTATGCAAGGTCCTGTTTGCTGCAGCACTGGCTCACCTGGAAAGCTTAATTTTATGTTTTGCAACTCTGGAGTTTCAGTTGTGATACTGAGGACTGGCAACTCTTTCAGTGCTTGGAGAGGGGGTGCCAGTTTTGCAATCTCTTTCACAGGTGATGTGAATGCAGACAGTTGGGCTCAGGGTACAAGGCCACATGAACGTGGCAGAGATGTTAAGCTACTGGCATCAGCTGCTCCCTTGACAGCCATTTTTTGGCTCAGGAGCCCCTGCAGAAAGGGAGTGGTCTGGGGCTGTGACCCAACCTGCTGAACATGTAACCATTTCCCTGTGTTCATTGCCCAGCTTGCCCGGCGCTTGCCCGCACGAGTGCAGGGATACCCATGGCGGCTTGCATACAGTACGCTGGAGCACGGGACTAGCCTGAAGACTCTGTACCGTAAATCGGCATCTCTCGACAGTCCAGTTCTCCTTGTCGTCAAGGATATGGACAACCAGGTAAGGAGTGCTTGTTCTGCGGGGTTGGACTGAAAAGGCAACATTATAAAAAGTGATCAATATGAAGTACTAGTCATACTGTGAAGTGACATGACACCAAAAGAAGGCATTGGTGTTTTCTTTTATATTTTCTACTGCTTAAACTAAACTTACAGGCAGGAAAGCGCATCAGCACTAATAGAAATACCTGCCCCCCACATCTTCATAATTGCAGTGAGTGCCCATGGAAGTATCTTCCTTAGGTCTCTCAATTAACAAGCTGTCACAAGTAATGCCTCTGTGGAGGTCTAGTACTTCAGTAGCTCCTAGAGTCAGCATTCCTGTTGCCGTTGTTGTCATCTGGCTTTTAACTGGCAGAATACAAAAGGTTTGCAGGAGTACTTGCTCATCTGCTGTACTTTACGAGTTGTTTCTTCTAATATGAAACACCAGCTCAGTTGTTCTTTAGAAAGTATTTTGAAATGTTTGGGTTTTTTCTCTTGAATTTTGCACTGTCTTCAAAAGTAGTTTAATCATTTTATTCTGACAGATATTTGGAGCGTATGCTACGCATCCCTTCAGGTTTAGTGACCATTACTATGGCACTGGTGAAACATTCCTCTACACATTCAGTCCAAATTTCAAGGTAAGTGGGTGTTCGCTTTCTCAAATAAGACCTTTGGGTTCCACTTCTGAAACTTTTATGAGATTTTTATGTGAAGACAGCATATTTGAACATTGACATTCAGAAGATGTGCTGGCTGTTGATGAATGCAGTTAATCACTCATTGCTTCAATGCAATGCTTTAAGCAAACGTGTCTGTAATTACCTGAATTGCTGAGAGGACAGTCTGTAAGGGTGAGGAGAGGGTTTTAAGTGGATTGAAGGGAGAAGCAGGGAGGAGTAAAAAGTGGACTGTCAAAGGCTCACTTTGGAAGGCAGTGGTATCAAGAATAGGGTGTAATTTCACACGTGCTTAGGATCACAGGGACAACAAACCAGATATGAGTGCTACTGAAATACCCCTTAATGGTCATGGCTTATGCATTTTTCAGTATTGAACACATTGTTCCTTTTTAACAGAATGGCTGTTGATTTAGAGATGCAGGCAGAATTTTAAAAAGGATTAGGGTGCCTTGTTTATAGTTTTAAATATGTGTTGTTCCTTTACTTTCTACCTATTACCTTTTCCTCCCCCTCCTTCAAGAAAAAAATAAAATAAAATATGACCACACCAAAAAATACCTGCTAAGAGTCGGTCCCCAGTAGTTTTAGAGTACAAGAATCTTTACAGTCCAAATATATTTGGGGTTTTCTCCTCCCCCCCCCCCCCCCCCCAGGTATTCAAATGGAGTGGAGAGAACACCTACTTCATCAATGGAGACACCAGTTCTCTGGAGCTCGGAGGTGGAGGGTGAGTGAATGTTCGGTTTTCAAATCATGTAGCTAATTTATTTTTAAATGAGAATAGGGACAATGGTAGTTGCAAGAAAAACTAATCAGTAAAATGGCTGAACTTACTTTTAGTAAACTGTTGAGGGCAGATACCTCAGCAATCTGATTTCTGTTATAGTCCTAGAGCAGCTTCCATTGCTTAGAGTGACTGATGTTGGGCAATCAATTTTTTTTTTTTTTTTTTTTTTTTTGGATTGGGGAGAAAAACAGATGTTTTGGGTAGATAACACGTCTCATTGCTGAAGAGGTTTGCCACTGGAAGATAATCTCTAATGGCAGTTTTGCCATCAGCTTCTAAGGTTTCTCACATGGTCCTTATTAAATTGTCATTATTGTGTTGCTACACGGAGCAAGGATACAGACAGTGCTTAATCAGGTCCTAAATGTCAAAGGTCATTGGCTGTGAAATCAAGGGCTAAGGCTATGCGACTAACTAAAGCTAGCTGCAGGCTGCACCAGGGGACGTCTGGGCATGGTTTGCATTGAGAGTGTACAAACACCCCTCCTCCTAAGCCGGAAGGGGCCGTGTTCCCATCCAAACAGCCAGGGAGGGGACCCCGGCGTCCACGCCCTGGTGCCGGTCACAGCCACAGCTGGCGGTGCAAACAGCTGAACGGCACGGGGGGCCGCGGGCGCACGCTCGGTCCTGCGCTCTGCCCCTCTCGCTGGCGCAAACAAAAGCGAGGGGACTGCTCCGTGAGCTTCTTGGCCAGTGCTTTGCCAGGATTGAACTCCTCACGTTCAGTCTAACAGATCCTTAGAATTACCTAGATTCCTCGGTATTGGTCCTCTAGTAGTTTCTGCAGCTTCCAGTATTTTCACTATTATATATTACCTGAAATTTGTCGTGTATTTCATTTTTAGTGGCCGGTTTGGCTTATGGTTAGATGCAGATTTGTATCACGGGCGAAGCAACTCCTGCAGCACCTTCAATAATGACATCTTATCTAAAAAAGAAGATTTCATAATACAAGATGTAGAAGTATGGACATTTGAATGAAATACTGACTGCCTTAAGGACTGGATCCATTAGGCACTTAAACGCTAACTAGAAGGTGCAGGCTGCCTCACAAGGTTGCACGCTTTTTCCTCAAGTTTGTACCAGAGCATGACTACGCAAAAAAACCCAACCAACCAACCCAAGAAAAAACAGAGCTGGTTTTGAGAGGCAGTAAGAGACAGAACAGTAAGAGATCAGTCTGAAGTGTTTTTTACTTCCTCCTCCAACACTCCTCCATTGAAGATACGATGCTTATGAAAATATTCATGGTGTATAAGTTGAAAACTTTTTCTGTAACTGTGAAAAAGATCCTGTGGGAAAACTATAACTATCTAGTACATTCCATGTGTATTTATGTTCAACGTACAAATGCTAACCAAAAATAAAAGGTTGCTTTACCAAAATCTACAACATACTGTTTGCCATGGAAGAGAATCAGAAATAGGTGTACACAGCACTTAAGGGAACATGTTTTTAAAATCTTTTTATTTATTGTTATTGTATAGTAGGGTTTTTTTTTTCTGTAAATGTATTAGCTGTGAGTTTTTTCTTTGAATGTTTCAAATCTCAGTTTGATAAATGATTACTGTTCAGGTAGGTTTCTTATGCATTGGCATTTATTCTGAATCAATTTATTTGATTTCTGAAGTTAATTTTTATATTTTTATTTTGTAAATGAGGTTTGGTTTCCATTTTACCCTAATTAGAGGGTTTGTTTTCTGGCAGAAACACTTGAGTGCATAATTCTGTTTTGGTTTTTTTTCTGAGATGAGGGAGAAGGTGAATAGTGCTTCTTATTAACTCTGCTGCCACATTCCTGTTAATAGATTATTATTTTGGCAGTGTATGGAGACACTGGGCAAACTGCCACCCTGGTATAGACTGTATCAGCTCTGTTGCAGTCAACAGAATTGGGACAGCATGCTCTGAGCGTCTGCCCTAGTATTATTTGACTGTTTACAAAGGACATTTCTAAGAGAGGATTGTTTTTCTGTATCACCACCAAATGATTCAAAATAAGCCACCCACTGTGCTTTTATGAGCACTTCTCTACAAATTGAAGAATAACTGCTTTGTTAAGGAGAAAATACAATTGAGATTTAGAGAAGAATGCTGTTTCCCTAACAGGCCTCGTCATGTTAGTGTAATACTTGTTTTCTTAGTAATTATATATATATATATATATGATTTCCTTCCCAAAAAAAGACTTGAAGCAGCAGGTTGGCTTAGGATTTCACAGGCAACTAAATATTCTTCTTTGTTTTCCATGAAATAATCAGATACTTTTCCCCCTCCCCCCTCACCACTGAAAAGAAAAGACTGCATGTTACAAAATGAAAATTTCGGAAAATAGAGTGTGACAGAGGACTGGCAATCTTCACTGTTTGCTAAAGAATTCTGTTTTCCCATTATGCTGTGGTTTTGTTTACACAGTCCAAACCCAGCCAACATTAGGATGCTGTCCTGCCCTTAGAATTGAATGTCTCGTGGTCCTGAGAAAGGGGGCTTTTAGAAACAGTAGTGTGCTTCTATGCATTAAACAGTACAGTCTAATTTTGGAATATTATTAACTGAGTAATACAATTCAATTTAGTTACTGTTCTTCCCCTTTGGAATAGATAAAAAAAAAAAAAAAAGCAGCCAAGTGGTTTTCTTTCAAAAGCATTACTAAATCTTAATCCTGCACAGAAATTTCACAATCTAAAAGCCAATGCTATCTACAGTAAGCCTGTAACACGCTGCACGTGAGCTTTTCACACTTCCCTTCTGTGTGGTCTACTACAGCCATAAATAAAGTTCTTATTGGTAATGCTGTGACATATTTTGGAAGTTGCTAACAGCATAATGCTTTGACGATACCAAGAATATCTAATACTGTATGCTCTTCTAAATGGTGGCAGACCACTTAATAGTTTAAAAAAAAAAAAAACCAAACCAACCAAGTTCCAACATTTTACATACATTTCACTGTTGCTACCTACAACTTACTCCATTATATTATCCTTGTCAGAGCATATCTAAACGCTGTGGTCTATATTCAAAACAGTGTTGTTCAATCAAAATTCTGTGACCCTTGAAACTATGAATATTGAATATATGTAATGCAGTGCTATCACAATATTTTCAATAAAGGAATTTATGCATTCAGAAACTTGTTACAGATGTTTTCTTTTATTCACCAATTTTAGTACATTTTAAAGATGAAAGGATGCAGCTTAAGTTACAGGTTATGCTGACAAATACCTACGCCTGCCCTCAAAAAGAGACTTCCAGCGATGTCACATTCTAGAGACATGGCTAAGGAGTTGGGAGCTTTCGGGGGCCGGGGCAGGGGGGGTGTTGTGTGGTATAGCATCTCCTAAAATAGAGCTGTGTTTTGAGTTCACTCAAAGACAGGCTCTGACAAAGGGCTAAGAAATAACCGGTAAACAGTTAAATAGTTGGCCTAGTAGTTCTCACTGCTCCTCTCGGCTGTAGTGAATGACAGGTATTCCCTCATCTTTTTTGACCAACCTGTTCCCAGAAGTCAAAGGTCTGTATCATTTTTGTATGCAGCCTTTTTATGTTGCTGAAGTGTTCATGTATTTTTCTTTCTGTCTAAGCAAGACAAAGGCATACAATGTCTTAAAAGTACTTGGTTCTTGACTTCATCAGTTTTGTGGTGTACAGAGGTGGCATTAAGAAAAAACAAACTACAGTTATGCATGGAATGGAACCAGTCTGCTGTGAACCTTGCTTTGAGTGAAGTGGCGGTAAGAATTCTCTTAATGTAAAGTAAGAGGAAAATTACAGTCACTAATAATTTTTCTCTTGGAGGGAGAACAAAAGCTTGTTCTTGCAACATGAAGCATATGTACTTTAGTGGTACTCGGATAAAGATTTTTGATTCAGGATAGTGTTGAAATGCTCGTTCACAGTAAGGCTTGTAAGTACCCAGTTAAGTGCAGATGTTCAATTTGGTGCTGATTTCAGTGCAGTTTTTGCACCGAATGTTTCGTATGAAGCTGGCTTTAGAGCAAAGTAACCCCCGTTACTTTCAGAATAATCCTCGTGTGTAAACTTTCAAGATTTCACTTGCCTGTTTGTAGCAGAGAAAAGGGACAGGTTAGCTCGTTGCAAAGGGGATGCCTTGCGCTCTGCAGGTCAGCAGTTGCTGGCAGATGTGCTTCTTCAGGTAGCATAGCTAACCGTGTCCTATTTGTACAAGCACAGCTTGCATGCTCGGAAAGAAATGCGTTTTCGAAAAATCTCATTCCAAATTTTGCAGCTCGTTACCTCTTTAAACAGTATGGCCTGTCGTCTGTGGGACACGTACTTTGTGCCATTTGGGCTGCACAAAGAACATAAACCTTGAAATTCTGTGGTCGGGGATTCTGCAGCTCTGCAACTCCAGCCTAATGAGGGGTGGAAGTTGTTTAAAATGCAAATTATTAAGAAAACATTTTTAGAAATTGAAGGTTAGCTACCGCTTAGAAATACCCTCTGTTAGCTTTGGAAGCAGTTGATACGCTGAGGGTGGTGAAACACTGGGACGGGTTGCCCAGAGAGGTGGTGGATGCCCCATCCCTGGAAACGCTCAAGGCCAGGCTGGATGGGGCTCTGAGCAACCTGATCGAGTTGAAGATGTCCCTGCCAATTGCAGGGGGGATGGACGAGATGGCCTTTAAAGGTCCCTTCCACCCCAAAGCGTTCTCTGATTCTGTGAACTGATGGAGCTCAGAATGCATTCACTTAATTTCATTCCCAGTTTGTACCCGGTTTTTTCCTTAGTGAAACCTTAGGGTGCGCAGCCTTTTCGTTGATGCTTCGGGGCTGCGATGCGGCGTGCGGCTGCAGGGTTGCTGCAAAGGGCCGAGGCAGCGCTGTATTCTACCTGCTTAGAAGCAGCCTTCCTCCTCGAGCTGCGTGTGACTTCATCGGAAGAAAGGTTTCTGACGTCCGGGCTGGCGGGGCGCGCGCCGGGAGCTGTGGGCGGGGCTACAGCCGGCACGGGGCGGGGGGGGGGGGGGGGGGCGCGGGAGGAGGGAGATACACGCGGCCCGCGCGCGCCCCCTGGCGGCGCTGGGGCGGGCGGGGCGCGGGGGCCGGGGCGGGCGGGGCGCGTGGGCGGGCGCCCGTGTCCCGCCATTGGTGCTCGCGGCGAGCGCGTAGCGGCGTCGCCCCGCCCCCGGCTGTGGCGCCGGCAGGGGGCGCGCGCGGGCCCGCCGGGCGGGCGGTGGCCATGGCGGGGGAGGAGGCCGCGGCCGCGGCCGGCGGCGCCGCCGCTGAGGGGAGAGAAGCCGGGAGCGGCGGCGGCTACGACGGCAAGTGCGTGTTCTGCAGGATCGCCCGCCGGGAGGAGCCGGGCACGGCGCTGCTCCCCTGCCAGGTGGGTGAGGGGCGCCCGGGCGGCGGCGGCGGCCTCCCCCGCTGTCCCGCCGGCGGAGCTCCCGCGGCCGCTCCCGCCCTTCGCCGCCGCCCTCGTCCTCTCTCCCGGAGGTGCGGGCAGCCGAGGGGCTTTTGTTGGCCTGGGCGGGTGGTGGTGGTTGTTCGTCTCCGGTCGTTAACGGCGAGCTGAACTGCGGCGGCCGCCATGCTGGCCTGAGAGCTCCTGCGCCGATCCCGCCGGCCGAGCTGCCCGGCGGCCGGGCCTGCGGAGCGGGCAGGGCTCGGGAGGGCCGGGGCAGGGTGCCTTGGGAATGAAAGATCAGTCCCTGAAGCCGTGCCCAGGTGGGTCGCCTGCTGCCAGCCCTCCTCCCTCTGGGGGCGGCTCGACCCGCACCCCGCCCTGGGACAAGGCTTGGCGTGCTCTTAGGGGTGGCGTGCTCTTTGGTGGAGGTGGGAGCGAAGCATCGATCAGAAAGGAAATATCTTGCTAACCTTAAACGTTGTCACAACAGCTAGAAACCTTAAAGCAGGCACCGAGGAATCCTGAACTGCAGAAGGTCAGCTGAGGACACAGACCGTGCTTACAGGTCCTTCTGTCGGCTGGCTCCAGAAATCTTTTTTGATTTTTGCTAGTTGCTTCAAATGCGACATTAACTATCACATTGACACGGGGAAGATGGACTTTGTTACCTACTCCGTGCCAATGTCCTCGTCCTAATCAATTTCATATGTCTGCATCCTTTTCTAGTACGAAGACCTTGTTTGCTTTAGAGATATCAGACCTGGTGCCCCCCACCACTATCTGGTGGTGCCGGTGGAGCACATGGGAAACTGCAAAACACTGAAGACGGAACACATACCTATAGGTAAGGCTGTAAGTGTGTGTTTAACTTGAAGGAAAATAATTTTGCGCAGTCTTAAATAGTGTATCGTCAAGTAAATTACACCTTTGAGCACCATTTGGTTGTGAATGTGGACACTGAAATAGGTGCTGTGAGCGTAGGTAGGGACTTACCCTTCCTGGGAACTTCCACGTGCTACTCTAGAGTAGCACACTTTTTTGTGCAATTCTAGAAAAACATTGCACTAGCGCACAAAATCTCTTTTGTTTGCATAGAGCATAGGTGCCTCTGCACTTTGTTGGAAGTGCAACTTTATTTTTAAAAATATTTATGTGATGCTTCATTGTGTTTTCTTAGATATATATGCAATTTCAAATTCTATGAAAAATTATAGAAGAATTTTATAAAATGTATACTTTATAATAAGTGCTACATTATTTTTCAGGAAATGGGAGTAAGAGAAGAAAGAGGGAAATGGTGTTCCAATAAACTTCAATAGGTTTTGAAATGATAAAATTTGAATATATTGAAGCTATGATGTATTGTTGATAGGCTTTTTTTTTTCCTTAAGAAAACATTGTCGTGGAATTAGTTGTTTCACAAGAAATGCCTAGCTAAGTGTGTTGAGTAATGGAAGAAACTACAGACATACACCCATGAAGAGATTCCACCTCATGGAAAATTACAGGTGGTGCAAGAAAAGAGTTATAGTTGCGTGTTGCAAATCTTGCATCACTGTATTTCGCTTCTAAACGTAGGGTAGTTTTCTTCAGAAACAACTTCTGTATGTGTTTGGCTTCAAGTAAATTCCTCAGACTTTTGCCTTGAGTTTTTGTATAAGGGTTGCTTCTCTTCTCAGTGATGCAGTAATGAAACTTTGTCCTAGTAATAAGTAGGACTGAGATTTTTATTTTATTCTCATTTAAATTTGTGTACCGTCTCTGAAACTTACTAACTTATGCCAGGCTGCACAGGACCTAGAGATCAAAGCCCTGTAGCTGTGTAGAGATATAACACTGGAATTAGTGTAAATGTCATCATTCTGACCAATCAGTATTCGTTGTTTTTTTTATAAGGGTGTGGTGATACCATGACTTTGTCCAAAGTTGTTAGAAGAAGACCACACTTAAATGTCATTAGTGTGGAAATCAGTAGCAGTGGTGATTTTCATGTCAATCATTGCACAACACTGTCTTGACAATCTTTGTTTGCTTATGAGTAGTTACAGTATTTATGTTTTGAAAAAACCATGTTTGTGATCTCAGTCTAATCAGTTTGTTGAAGTTAATATTCAAAAATTTTGTTTCTGAAGAATAACTTTTTTAAATTACTTGATGATGTATGATATGTAAAATATTACTTAAACATTAAATGAAATTTATTTGTGTTTAACAGTGAAGAGAATGATGGAAGTTGGAAAAGCTGTCCTCCAGAGAAATAACTTTAGTGACTTGAATGATGTAAGGTATGTAATGGAAACCTCCTGTGTTTACTGAGAATGGTTTTTACTTTGCAGAATGCTATTTTAGAGATGGTGGCAACAACTGCAGTATGATTTATTGAAGAAATTGGGTCTGCATTCACTTATCGCATGCCTTCTCAAGTAGAATGTGCTGACATTGAATATAAACTCTTTTTTTCTGATGAATTTCCAGCACAGATTGCGTTCCAACTCCACAGATTGTGTATCCACAGCTTGGGATAGGGAGGGCACTTCAAACAACTTATCTAAAAGGCTGCTGTTTAATTACATTCTGAAAATGTGCTCTAAATCCTAGATTCCACAAGAGAGGTAAACTTCGTCCTATTCAAGCAGGGCACTGCATTGTGTTTCAGTCGTACCTGCATTCATTTGATTTCAGTGCTGCAGCCTTTAGTTTAAGCCAGTGCCCTTGATAGCCAAAGTAAATTGTAACATAATTTAAATAGTGTAGAGTATAGGGAACTGGGCCTTCATGATTAAAATAGGTGGAAACTACATTCATCAAGTGACAGTTGGCTTTCCAGCTGAAAACTAGATATGATACATTTAAGATAGATTTTATTTTTTAAACCCTCCTTCTTAACAAAATACATCTTAAATACAGAGACATGGAGGAGGAGGTTAATGGGCATTTGAAAAGGTTTCCTGAGCGCATAACAAAAGCAAAGGGCGTGTTTTTGTTCCTGCCTTTATGTACAAGGAAAATGTCATGAATTGAGTTCTTAATTCAGTTGATCATGTTAAATAACTTGCGATATTCCACTTCTTCCTGAATTAACACCACTGCTATTTTTTACTTGTTTTCTGAAGAATGGGTTTTCACTGGCCTCCGTTCTGCTCAATATCCCACTTGCATCTTCACATCCTGGCCCCAGCCAGTCAGCTAGGATTCTTATCCAGGCTCATTTACAGAATCAATTCCTACTGGTTTATCACGGTAAGTGTAATGCAGATGAGCTTTTCGGTAGGTTTTCAATTGCAAGCTGAAAATGTGACATCTTTCTAACATTTTATCTACATCCAAAAATTCTTTGAGCAATTATTTTTGTCATTACTATAACTATTAATTATTTACCTTTTGCATTCAATATTTGAGAAAATATAATGGTAAAATATAACTTTAATGTTTATGCTTATTAAGGGAAATGGAGCGACAATAACGTTCACAGTAGTTCTGGATCTAATGTGTAGCTTAGGGTAATGTGATGTGCTTCTGAGGACACTTTGTAAGTATTTGTCCTTTAATGTGAAAGGATACATTCAAATGTGATGGGCTATGTATTGTACATACCCTGGTTCATCCAATTTAGGTGAAAAACATGGCCACCTCATGACTGCCTGTAGCATTTCACATGTTTTTTCTCATCTCGTCATCTTTAGACTGAAACAAGCGTCTGCTTTACAAAAACATTGTTTGTACTGATTTATGTCAGCAGAGGTAAGCGATGAGACTGAACTGGCACTGGCTAAATCACTGTTTGAAAATATCTTTCTTGAGGACTAAAGCGTACTCTCACTGCTTTGAGGCAACAAAGAACCTATCCTTGCAATGTAGCTACAGCATCCTGGCGGCATTGCAGAGCCCCAGAACAAAGATGCTGAAAAAGGTCTCTCATCTAAAGAAGACAGACAGCCTCTTACTTAAAGAGAAAAAAACCTGGCTTCTTCACAGTGTTACCTCGCTGAAGATCTCACCTAGCTCGAAAAAAGCAGATGCGTCTCTGCTGTATTGTAGAGCATCACACAGATATTTAGCCCTCAGATAGTCTTGGATTAGCTCAGGGAGATCTGTACCAAGTTTGGTTATGCAATATGGGTGCATCTCAAAAGATATTTTGTCCTGTTCCCAAGTTGGAAAATGTTCTTCAGTTCTTTTTGGTTTGTTTGGTTTTGTTTTTGGTTTTGTTTTTTTTTTTTTTTTCAAAAATTATAATGGCTTTAATATGATGCTTGTTTAAGAATGCAAAACAAATTCAGATAACTTCATTTTCAGTTGCTTCATGCTTTGTCTAGCTTTAGTTGCCTTTCTGAGGGCTCTGTGGGCTGGTGCTGTTACATATACAAAATACAGCTGTCCCAGTTACGCGCTAGATGCATAAGTAGCCATACCATGAGAAAAGTTACGCCTGAGCATAGTGACATAACCAAAGAATGGATGTGTATCTTGTGACGTGAACCACACACGTGAACGCGCTCCATCCCTCAGCAACACGTGTGGCTGGTGTGCAGCTGGTCGGGTGATGAGGGGCCACAACACGCCGTTCTGGTCTCACAGCTTGGTTGTTCTGAGCACTGCTGTCTTCTGAGGTCTGTAAAACCACGCTGCTTTATCTGCTATTTATTTGCTCAGACGTCCTCTGACTTCCATAGGCTCCGTTTCCTTTTCTGATCACCTAATGGGAGTTTGATGGAAACTGTGAAAGAGAGTCTGCTGTTCAAAGCAATCATTGTATTCTACTTCTGTTGTATGCTTTGTCTGTAAAAACGAAAAGTAAATGCTCTGTCAGCGTCACTTACTGTTTTTAAAATGGAATTTTCAGTTAACTGCCGGTCCATGGTGTAGTTAATGCATTGCCTTCTCTCTTTCATAGGCTGAACAACTGATTGAGCGACTGCAAACTGAAAATGCTGCCAGTTGAAAGTACTCTTAGCCTTGTGTCGCTAGCCAGTTTATTCTTTGTCTTTGAACTCTGATTTAAGGTTGCACAGTTTGATGTTGCCAGTAATAGACCAGGATAAAAAAAGCTTTAGTTCCTTATGAGGGAATACACACAGAATTTGTAGCTGCCAACTTAATTCTCCCATTTGGATACTTGAGGCTGTATACTTCTCTGACAATAAGGTGATGTATTTTAATTATCATTTTATATTTGTATATATATACATACATACTACAAAACCACACATAGGCACATGTGCAGAGAACTTTTCCTAGTAAAAGGTGGGGTGTAACAGCAGAATGTATTGCAACTAAGGTAACAGGTTACTACTAACAGCATGCATGTGGTACCAAAGGGAGTATTTGCTGCAGAATCAAGCTTTTATTTTAAAGATGCATTGTTCTGGGATTGCAAGTAGCATTTAAAACATTTAAGTTTCCATCTGTCTTTGTATGATACATTACTTATGCCTAGTTATTGATAGGTACATTGCTGAAAATACACTACTAACTTTCTGGTGCTAAACCACTTTAATATATTACCTGTCTTATTTGCATGACAATGACATAGTAAATGTTAATACAATAGGTGCCCAAGAGATGATAATGCTATGTAACATAGAATATAGTTTAAATGTGTGTGTAAGTGGTTGTATGTTGGACTTAAAGATTGTTTCCCTCTTCTGTGCACAATGTCTTAAATTAGTTATTGTATGTTTACAAAAAATGTGAAGAGTTCAGAGGAATTGATTTAATATACCGCTCTTCTGCATGATGGTAGAAAAAAAAAATCCGAATTTTTAGATGGTTCTGATATTGTTCTCACTGGAAGTCCCTTGGAGATTACTAATGCCTTGCTAAATTTGATTTCTAAATGAAGTCATAAGAGAAACGGGTCTTCGCTGCAGTGAGCGTGTGGCAGGCTTGCATAATAGCAATCTGATTGGAATTTGGGATAGCAGGCACTCAGCCCACAATTGGAACACGCTGGGTTCCTTAAGGAACCTGCTGAACATTTCCCTTTGCTGTACGACTCTCATCAGTAACGCTAGCGCTCTGTTTTTCAATACCATATTAAGGCAGGCTGTTTGAAATGCTAAAGCTCCAGAAAACACGGGGTGGATTTCTTCATCCGCAGAGTGTACCTCTGGGTGCCTGACTAACCCAGTGTCCTCGGCTGATGCCTTTACAGGCAGCTGAGGTGGTGGTGGTCTGTTGCACCTGCAAGCGTCCCTGAATGTAACCTTCTCAGTGTTTTCCACTGATCCAGCGCCTGTTGCCTTAGTGGGACAATACATTGCCGTAGTCTTACAGTAAACTGTATGTAATACTTCAGAAAGTTCGCACCCCTCTGAAGAACAATGTTTTCTACCCAGAAGAGTTTACACCTCTCTTTTCTGTAAGACCTTGTTCCTCATGTCTTGTTATTCTTATTAGTGGGCGCTGACACGTCATTTGCAGCCCTTTAGGGTTTTAATTTGTAACGTTAGGTAGGAAGAGTGTGAATTAAAGCCACTGAACTTTGACTACTTCTGTGCAATAGATTAGGAGGTTTGAGCTGGCTCCTAGCTTTATGAAATATCTGAACATTAGGATCTTTCAACAGTTAATACTGTCTAAGTGTTCTGATTTGTAATTAATTTATGTAACTGTACTTGACTGTGACATGTGATATTTAAAGTACCAACATGAACTGTTGTCAAAAAGGATTAATAAACAGAATAAATGCTAATCTTGGAATGATCTTCCAGTGCAATGGAATAGTTGACTGTGGGGGTTGACCCTAGATACCCCTTTGCTCGCTCTTCACCCCCGACCCCAGAGGGATGGGGGAGAGCATAGAAAGAGCAAAAGTGAGAAAACTCATGGGTTGAGATAAAGACAGTTTAATAAATGAAGGAAAGAGGAAGAAAAAACCCAAGGCATGCAATGCAAAAGTAATCCCTCACGACCTCCCACAAGCAGGCCAGTAGCAATGGGTGCCCCCACCCCCAAAAAAACCTCCTCAGCTTTGCTTGCTGAGCATGACGTTAGATGGCATGGGACAGCCCTGCTAGTCAGTTTGTGCCAGCTGTGCAGGTTGTGCCCCCTCCCAGCTTTTTGCCCACTGGAGGGGCAGAGCAGGAAAAAGAGGCGGCCCTGGCGCCGTGCAAGCCCTGCTCAGCAATCACCAGGAGACTGCTGTGTTACCAATACCCTGTCAGTCACAAACCGAAAACCTGGCACCTTATGGGCTGCTCTGAAGAAAATTACCTCCATTGCAGCCAGACCCAGTACATTGTCAAATGTACACAGCAGCACAAAGGTCAACTTTTATATCTTATAGTTGAGAAGGGTCCCGCTAATGACAGTGAGACTGGAAAGGTAAAAATCAGGATGTATTCCAGCTTCCAGACTTTGGCTGATGAGCAAGATGGGGAATTCAGCTTGTCGCTGACACTAGCAGACAGGCCTCAAAACAGCTCAAAGTGTTAAACGCCACGTTAATTACTGAGATGAATGCTCAGTACCTCATTAGTGTTTTTCAGCATAGAACCGTGTTCCATTTTCCTTCTGCGTTGACAAGCGTTCTCGGACTCAGCAGATATTTTTTTAATTAGGCTAAGAAATATTTTCTGAAAAGCCTATCCTAATGCTTGGAATATGTTTCAGAATTACTGGCTAGCCCCTGGAAGAGGTGGTGGGCACACTGCATTAACTATGTCACCCTCTTCTACAGCAGCATTATAACATCATTTTAAAACTTCCAGAATCTTCCGTGGAGCTTTCCAGTGAGCAAAGATCAATAAAATACTCACGGAGAGTGAACTCAGCAGCTCTCGCTCTTCAAGCGCCTGGAGAAGCAAAGGAAAGTTGCTGAGCCGCTGCCCCTGGCTCTGTTGTTCTTTGATACAGTATTAGCAGTCCTGAGAAAAGCTGCTTTTTTGACTACATGTTTAGGAACAACAAAGCTTTACTTGTACTCTTTTGCTCAATTGTTTCACATAAACCCCCAACCTAATGCAAACCCAGAGAATAATGCTTTTATGCTGAAGTACTAACTGCCCCCTCTGCAAGGATGAAACAGAGACACACACAATGCCGTTAAATGTAGAATAAAGAAAAAAGTTTCTGTTTTGACTACAGACAGCATTTTCAATGTGATTAAATTGGTTATAGCTCCTCAAGCTATTCTGAAGTCTTCTTAAGTGTGAGTTGTAAATAAAACCATAAAAATGGCAGCAAACCAGTGACAATCATATTTGAAATTTTACAAACTTGGAAACAATAAAATGCTGCATAAAAACTCCCTTGCTGTCATTTCAAACTGATGTGCAATATTTATTGAAGTGCTGAAAGTGCTTTCAGTATTTGACAAGACAAAACACGGGTAATGCCTATACAATGTACGGTCCGAAACAGATGCAGAATTCACAGGCTTCAATTGGAAGAAGAGGAAAGACCACCGAGGGAGCTTGCCACAAAGAAGCGAAGTTTAGGAGAGATTTGAAGAGCTGAAAGTTACTTAGTAGGGCAAGAACGCCTTTTAGAAGGTCAGAGTTTACTTAGTGCTCCGAATTATCCGTAATACTAAAAAAAACCTTGCATCCTACAATTTTTGTAAAAATAATTTAATAAATTCTGTTCCATTTACTCTAATGGGAGCCTGTCACAAAAAAGTTGCCTGTTGAAAAGTTTAAATTCCTGTTTCACCTGTAGATGCTAATCTATCTCCACATCGCAGGTAAGGAAGCAGAATTTTGTAAAACTTGTAAACTAGTAGCTAAATCGAGTCATGTGCATTAGATACGATGCATTCCTGACTATACAGGCTTCAGGAGTAATTTTTCATTCTGGAGTGTACCAGTGGACAAACTGACCTATTGTATTATCTATCTTTTAGACTTCTTTTGAAATACCGGCTGTTGCTGGAAGCAGGAGATTGGATTTGTCAGCCTGTGTGGTGACCCAGTTTGGCAGCTTTTTGGCGTTTATAACCATTGCATGGGCACATAGAAAGATTGCAGTCACTCTTTAGAGAATGCTCATCTAAAGCTGGCAGGTAGGAAATTTGGCCCTATAATTGTTTAAAAAAAAATCCATCCCTCTATAAATAATCTGTTTGATAATAATCCTTGGTTTTATTCAAAATATCACGATAGGGCAAGCTTTTTGTAGTCGCTTACAAAGTGGGTAAGATCATTTCATGAGGGCTTACTCTGCTTCTATCTGTTTTGATCAGAAGTGTGCTTAAAGCTCTTGTAGATGTACTCGAGTGATATTTAAACCAACCAGCAGCGGGAGAGAGCGCAGCAGAGGCCATGTAAGTATCTAACCCTGACTGCGTATATGGCAATGGAAGCCTAGATTCCTGCCATTTAACTACTTGAGACTTAAGGCTTGAGACTTAACTACTTGACTTAAGAACTAGTAAGTTTGCATGAGGTGGACTTGCATCTTAGGGTGCTCAGGCTACACACTGCCTCAACTGTGTGTCTTTTAATGTATTATTTGTACAACGTCTAGTAATGTATTATTTTTCCTGATAATAGCATCCTGTTAGTCAGCTGGCAACAGCTGAACCGCCTGATCTGCTTCCTGCAAGTGCTACAGCAGCACTGACTGAATTTGAAAATTGGTAGAATTAAACAAACTACATTCCATAGCTGTATTATAAAAAGCTTGATTCGTTTTGAAATCAAAATGCACGTCCAGGCTTTATCTAAGGGGAGCTGAAATCCACTGAGGTGTGCTCATGTCATTTTGGCAAGAAATGCTTTTCCAAAAAACAAAGCATTTTGAACATGTTAAGATCACAAATTATATGTCTTGGTTTTAGCTGCAAGACAGAGATTTGTTTAGGAAGAAGGAGTGGTTTTGAAAACTAAGGGAACAGACACCAGCAGTGCCTGGTGCAGCACATATTCCCCAGTTTCCTATGTGGTAAAATTATGTGGTGATTAAAACCCAGCCTTTGTTTCTCCCTCCATGCTCTACCTGCACCTGGCTCCCCTGTCCCCTAGATATACTTATTTCAGCACATTCATTTCTTCCCTTTTTTTCTATTTATTTTCATTGTCTTTTCACTAGGAAAAGGAGGCAGAGCGATAATGAAATCCATATTTTTATTTGCTCAGTCAAAAGGCTTATTTTGATGCAAATCCCCATTGGATGAAAATGTCAAAACAATTTGCTTTTTGCAAAAAATGTTTTATATAAATAGGATAAAATAATCTACCACTTTTATCAAGTTCATAATTTGTATTAGGTTTCAATATCCTTTTGAGGCAAGAGAATATTCTTAAAGACCCATCAAGTAGCGTAGTTATCACCACATAAAAGCTTTTATTTGCACTGGCAAAACCCAGAAATTTGTATTCCTAATTATACAGTTTTCTTGGTGGGGATTATTGTAAATACAGCACCTGATTATTTTTAATAGCGTTATAACCAATCCTTTCTTTTTTAAACATAGAAAAAGTTCCCCGAGAAGAACCATGAAGGAAATTGTTGCCGGTCATCTTTCGGTCCCATTTTTAACCAGCAGATCATTTTTCCTCCCAATTTGGAGAGCTCACAACTGTGCTCTGAAAGCACAGCTCTGCCTCAGCTAAGGGAGGTATGGGACTGCACTGCTACACTTTTATTTATGCATTTGGCACTACAGGAACTCTGCTCTCCTCTAGTTGTAAACAACACTGCTACACTTTGGTGAAAGAAGAGAAAGAGCCTTTTTTTTCCCCCCCTCACGAATGCACAGTGCCCCAATACACAGTTTCAGTTGTCTTTCACTTCTTTATGTTGTGGCACCCTACTTTCTATGAAGGGATATTAGCTGAATTCACCACGAAGGCTGCAGAGCTTTGTGATCTTCTAGGGTATGACACAGCATTAGAAGAACAGAACAGGTAAAAATGGTGTGAGATACAGAGGAAAAAGAACAAGAGACAAAGAACAAGAGACACAGAAGGTTTGGAGAAGATACGACAATAAGAATAGACTATTAAATACCAGGACCGGTGCAGCTCTCCAAAACACATGCAAGATGCAACTCATTTAGGAACCACCAAATATCCTTGCTGTGGTATTTCCGTAAATTTGGGAATTTTCATATACTTATGAAAGCCAATGTAATTTCCATTTATTCAGTTTTACCACGTGAAAATAACCTAAACTTTTGCTATATACCAGACTTTTTTTGAAGAAATGTATGAATTCCCATAAAAGTTTTAAATTCCATGTTTACAAATCAAAATCTCCCACACAGCAAGTATTTCACGACCTGCAAGAATCAGTGTTGTATGGTAGCAAGTTAGTAATTTATATTTTCAGTAACCTATAGCAGTAAGCCAGCTGAGTTATTCGAAGAATCGCAGTATGCTTGGTAGTGGATAATAATGAAAGGACAATCCAATGTCAGCGTGATGGGTTAGTTGATTATTTGTGATTCCTGTCCAAATCTCTACCATTTTTAAGAAAATATTTTTTATCCTTCTCACCCATTTTCTCTCTACTCATGTCCCAGTAAGTAGCCGAGTTGAAATTCTGTTACGAAAACCTCTTTCAAGATGGTATCCAGATACATTTTTTCCAAATGGAACCATGCAGCAGAATTCATCAGATGACAAAGCCTTATTCCAGTAAAGTGATGATCACATCATCATCTTTTCCTTGCCAAAGCATTTCACCTTCAAAATGAACCAGACCATGTTTTCTGGCTCTTAACAAGATTCCCACTACTTTATTGGAAATAGTCACATATGTTTCAAACAGCTGCCCGAATGTCACACTCACATGTCCATCTTTTCCCACCTCTCCAGTGCTTCTAATGATCAAGCACAGCTCTTCTACTTCCTTACCCACGTGTGAGTGAGCATCTTTCCCTCTCTGCTCTGTCTGAGACCCTTCAGGGGGTCTCCCGTAGGTAGGATCTCCTCTGTGAGCATGCACAGGTTTAGATGCAAGCCTGTCGTCGTTGCTGAACGGGTTCCTTCTCTGATACTCAGTGTGATCCTCTGCCCAGGTCTGCCAACTTTTCCTCAAGTCACCCACTGCACCAGTAGCTTTAGCACTCTGCCCTTTATCTTCTTCCATTTCTTGAAAACGTTTTATGGTGCTCAAGCAGGATACATATCAATGACTGGTTCTAACTGTGGTTCCTGGGTGGAAGCTGTGAAGGAAAAACAACAAATCAGCCTGATATAATTTTTGGAAGAGTTTTGCCCCAGTGAGAGGCAAGGCTGCTGAAAAAGACATTAAATATCTGAAGATTTTGTTAAGTCCACCCATAATTCTACAGCAACGCGGATAGTAAAAGTGATTCAGCTGAAATTTGGAAGTCACTTTGTAACACGGCAGTAAGTTATGCTTACAAGGCTGCGCGGCGTACCACCGGTCCCGCAGCGACCGTACAAACCCCGCTGCCTCCGTGCAACACAGACGTAGGGCAGTACTTACTCTTCATGCAATGACGCCTTTTAAAGAACTTTCTCCTTACACCCAGCAGCTCCGCAGGCTTCCCAAACAATCTGATGGGGTGCCGGCTGACCTGTTCAGCACAGGCTTACTGACAGGCGAGAGGGCAAACCATTCCCCGAGAGGCAGCGCACCAACCCCTACACAGGGGCGGTGAGCCTTTCTCCTGCCTGCACGCTGATTAAAGGTGGACAAACCCACGCCGTGCCGACGAGGTGCCCACAGACCGTGGTAGTTATGCACAGAAAATATTATCTGGAGCTGAAACGCCGATACATGGTGGAAGCAAGGGGATTTTCCTCCTCAGGCACCGAAAAAAGAAGTAGAAATCCAGTTAGCAAGTGCGGCACCGTCTGCAACGCCCTATTTAGCAAAGAAGACAAAACCAGAATAGATAGTTCTCCCTTAAAAGGCTGTGCTGCACAGCCATGCCTGCCTACTAAAACCTACAGGCAGGCTGCAGGCAAGGGAGCTTGCCTGAGAGAGGTGAAACTGCCCGGCTCCTCTAGGTAGACAGGCTGCCCGCCACCTATAAATTACATGTACTTAGGTGATGGACTATCCGTGCAGTATGTAATTATTTTGATGAATTAGGGACAGACTTTTATATACCTACAGAGATCTGACTGTGTTATAACCATGGTCTTTGCTGGATCGTATCCTTCACCTGTTGAAATGCACAAACTGGAGTTTCCATGTAGCACACTAGTAGAGCTGATACTTTTCTTACAGACATTTGGAGATAAAACAGAGGATTAGTGCTGGCTTTTCTATGGGGAAATGGACAGAAATGCAAATTCTGAACAATTTAATAACTGAATTATAGATCACACATTTCTGTATTTTAAAAGCTTTCTTGTTTATTTTTAAGTCAGGTTTCATGGCCCACATACAGATGTTGATGTTGCTGCCTCACGTGAACCCCATGAGCGGTGACAGAGCTCCCTGAACGCCCCAGCAGAACATTCAAGTCCCAATCAAAAAAACTTGTGTTGCGTTTGGGTCTAGAAGAGTGCACGGGGCGAGCAGAAGATGGCAACACAACAGCTGCAAAAGAGAACTGGGAAAGATAAACAGCAGCACACATTAAATAATGGCTTTTCATTCACAGCCTCTCACTTTCAAATTGAAACTCATGATCGTCACATGATCCTGTTGTTATATTCTTTGTGAGAGGAGAGTGGTTAATTCTAGCTTCCTGGATAAATTTCAATTTGAGTAATTACATGTTGTGTACTTAAAATTCCCCTGAAGGCTAAAAAGGATAATTGTTCTTCCTTTCCCTCCCTAAAATACTTATGCAACGTTGTCAACGTAAGACAACTCCCCAAATCCACGCTAACAAACTGCTTGATTCTCCTCAGTGGCAGTACAGGAATGTACGCTAAGTGTACAAACACAGCATCTGAAAAGCACGTTGTTTTTATGTCAGGATGAAATACTCTGTAAGTCTTACTTATTAATATACATACACTCTCAAACTATGCTGAGCAGCATACAGAGACTGCCAGCGCTTTTACATGGATCCTCAAGTCAAAAGCAGGAAAAAACAGAGCTTTAGTTAAATTTTTCTGTAGAAACAGTATCACTGGAAAATTGAGGCATTGACCTTCTGAGAACAGACAGCACTGCTCTGCAGATAAAGTAGTGCACAGAAAGTAAGAGAAAGCCAGTCTCAAAGAGATTAAGCTTAAACAATAATACCAATAACCCCTCCTAAGGAGTTTCTAAAATAGAAGCTATACAGCCAATAAATTTAAAGTGAGACAGATTGGGGGGGGGGGCGGGGGGGAAACAGTCTTCCACTAAATCTCTTTCAGCAATCCCAAGATTTTGTAAGCAACCTCAGACTCGCAGGGTTTGTCAGCCGTTCGGTAATGTGTTTGTTGCTGGGTATCAGCACTCAGCTGCTGAGGTGAACAAGCCTGATCCACATCTACCTCTTTTCTTTCTCTTCTAGGAAAGCGCATGTTTAGACGCCAGTTCACGTTTAGATGGTTTTCTTGTCAATTGTCAGGGCTACAGCTTCATAGCAAACCTCAGTTTTGATTACCGGAGGAAGAGAGAATCGAAGAAGCTGGAGGATGAGATTACGGAGATGCCTAAGGAACACGGCCCGTGCCAGTGCTCACAGGTCATGAGCAAAATCTTAGCCATCTAGAAGAAAAGCTGCCCAAAAATCAGCACAGAAAACACAGAACATGAGTTCAGTGCTGAGCTGGCCTGGTCCTAATAAAAGGCTTACTGAAATCTGGATAAGCTGAACCTTTCAGCTCAACACAGCAGGGAGATAGCGAGTGTGGGATTATAGTTGTCTAGACGTTAAAATAAAATCTCAGCTGCAATACAGAAACCTTTTTTTCTCCCCTTGTTGGATAGTCACATCTCTGCCCCTTCCCTGGGAAACCGTTTCTCGTCTCTATCTGCTCCTACACGCGTGTCGCCGGCGCTGACCTCCTTCCCACGGGAAAACGGAGGCGGCTCCTTCGCCGCCCGTTAATTGTTAATGTTATTTACCGGCCGGCCGCACCGAGGGAAGGAGAGGCGGCAGCTGCCCAGCCGTGCGGGCAGGGCCGGGCCCACCGCAGCCGGCTGCCCCCGCCGGCGGCCCTGCCCAGCCGTGCCCCCGCCGGCGGCCCTGCCCGGCGGCCCTGCCCAGCGCTGCAGCACGCGTCCCCCGCAGCCGCGCGTTTACGACCGGTACGCGATGCACAGCCACCGCTGCGTGACGCCCGCGGCGGGCGTTGTAAAGCAAACCCCCACCGCAAATTAAACCTGGGCGCCCCCGGCCAGCAGAGCCGCTCCCAGAGGCGCGGGCCCGCCCGCGGGCTGCCGGGGGCCGCTCCGCACACGCCCCGTACCGGCGCCTCCCCGCCGGGGCGGGCGGGCTCCTCCCGCCGTTCCGCTCCCGCTCCCGCCGCGGCGCTGGGCCCGCCCGGCGGCGCATGCGGCGCGGGGAGGCGGGGGATGGCCGGACATGGCGCTGGCGGCCTCGGCGCTCCGGCGGTACCTGCTGCTGCTGGCGCAGGAGCACCTCGAGTTCCGCCTGCCGGTGAGCGCTCCGCGGGGCCGGGGCCGGGGCCGGGATCGGGGCCGGGGGCCCGGCGGGGTCGACCCGCTGAGGCGGGGAAGCCGGGCGAGGCGCTGCCCTCGGGGGCGGCCCCGGGCAGCGCGGCCCCGGGTGTGCCCGGGAGGCGGCCCGGCCCCGGCGGGGCCAGGCCTGCTGCTCGCCCCGGGCGGCTCGGGGAGAGGCCGCGGCTGCCGGGGGCGGGGGTTGCCCGGTGCCCCTCCGCTCGCCGCTCTCCCTGTCCGGTGGCGAGCGGCCCCCCGGCGCGGGGCTGCCTCTCTTCCCCTCAGCCTTGCAGCGGCCGTAGGCTTCCTCCCCCGGCCCCCGCGGGGAGCCTCTCCGTGGCGGCTCTAAGGCAGCGCTTTCCTTGCCGCTCTCAAGAGCCTTTGGAGCCAGGAGAGGTTGCCAGCAAAGTGCCTGGCGCTCCAGATAAGGAATGGCAGCTGGGAGGGGAAAAAAGGGCTTTACGAACACGTTTCCTTAAGGAAGCAGGACCTTAAGGTCCTGTTTTGGTGCCTTCTCAGTTTGTTTCAAAGTGCTGCGCGAGTGCTCCCGCCGGCCCGCTGGTGCGGGTACCTCAGCGGTCGGTGCTGCCCTGGCGACGCGCCCGTCCCCTCCCCGTCCCGGGTGTCCGTGGAGCCGCTGAAGGCAGGAGGGCGCGGAGATCTTCATCCTTCTGGAGGAGGACGTGGGGAGTGGCGAGGATGGGGCTTCGCTGAAGCCCTAGGGCCTGCACGCGTGCCCGGGTCGAATGGAGGTCTCCAAGGCCTTGGCTGGCGTCCCGGTCGCGAGCCTCCCTCCTCTGTGTCGCACCGAGGGCTGCTCGCCTTTGGCTTTTAATTCTGAGTGTTTATTTCCCTGCGGTCAGAGGGGTTCGTGCTGCGTTGGCCGATGCGGGAGCAGAGAGAGCAGACCCGCTCCTGCAGGAGGGTCGCAGCATGCCGGGTGCGGGAGCCAGCCAGTCCTGCCTCCGTAACTGCTGTCTGCTTGTCGTTGACACGTTCGTGCCAGTTGGTTGCAAAATTTGGGGTGCAGAGTTTGTTCCTTGACACTAAATTGGTTTTCTCTTATCAATTGGTATTCACAGATGTCATTTAAAAAAAAAAAAAAGTAACTTACCTGAAGCTCCCTGGTATTTTTGATGAGTCCCTGGTGTTTTTTATGGGTCCTTGGTGAATGTCTAGTTTAGCATACACTCAGTTTCCGTGTTTGGAAGAAAACCTTCTTGTTTGTAAATTTAACGTGTGTTTATTTTTTTTTCCCCCATGATGACTTACAGAGTTACTACACAAAGTAACAATTTTTGATACCTTAAGTGCTCTTCTAGGCACCATCTTGAAGATCTAGTAATATGATATCCAGGGTAATATTGTTATTGTTTAAAATAGTGTTGAAATGCAATTATTTTGTTAGAATTGGTAGGTCATCATTACACATTTTAAAATATTTAACGTGTATCACATAATTTGTTTTCCTTGTTTTCATTAAGGCTTTCTTTTGTGCATTGGTTTTTGCTATCTGCATTGTGGGAACTGGAACGTGAATTTATTTATTTATGATCAACCCAATTTTTCTTTAGGCAAGGTCATCAGATTAAGTAAAAAAAAAGACGATATATATGTAACATAAAAAGTTTTTCTTTTTTTGCCAAGGTTGTAGTTGCACTTGGTTGATACAGCCGTTGAAGAAAGCAGTTCCATTTCACTTTTCTTGTACTCTGGTGACTGCTCAGCCATGTGTTTGGCTTTGTGACGAGCTGTGTTAGGGACCTGATTTGTCTGAAAACTTAATGAAACAAGTAGGGACAGATTTTTTTAGCCACATCAGCTGCCTGATTTCCATCTCTACCGTACCTGCATATGGGATAGGAGAGGACCGCTTTTCTTCTTGTGGTGGTGCTGGATCACAACAGCTGCAGGTGTTTGTTGAAGTCCACATTTGCTGTTAAGTGTCTGTAGAATAAATTTCTGTGTTTCATATTTCTTAGTCAGTAAGAAACCGTGCTCCCTAGTCTTTGGTTAGGTCAGATACTGAGGGGTAACATCAGGCAGCCTGTTTTCTAGCACAGGGTGTCTCTAATGGGCAGATAGATGCATGTCAACTATTTTCTTTACAGTATCTTCAGGCAGAGCTGTTCCAGTGCTTCACTGTCTTTGCTCTTGGAAGGATCTTCGCAGCCTCTCATCCAGAGCACTGCTGTGATCTGAACCCCGTGCTCTCGTCTCCTCCATAGTAAACGTCAAAAACAGATGATTACCTTCCTTTATTACAGCAATGTTTAGCATGAGTAGAGGTCATGATCGTGTTTCTCTCCAAGCCTTTCCTCACAGGCCATGTTTTCTCCACTTCTCATTCTTGTCACTTTCCTATAGATAATATTGCCGGTAGTATGTGGAGATGCCACCGATTCATGTGTAAAATTTCAGGTGCTTTTGTTGTCCCAGGACCATACAATGAAATAGTTATGCAGAAACTTTCATTTTCCTGGAGCAAAGTCCCTGTTTTTTCCAGCGTTTCTTCTGTCCTTTCTACGCAAATGGGAAGAAGGAAAAGAATGCGGTATTGTCCCACTGAAGCCGTGTGCTAGTGTTATGTAGGGGTTTGCTTTTCCTCTGTTTTTTGGGATACTTCATGGTAATTTTTTATTTACCCACTCAGTTCAAATCTAAGCCAATATAAAAATTTGCTTCTGTATTCTTTTGCCAGTAACATTCAGAGACTGCTGCATGTCATTTATAGCGAAGGGGCTGCATGAGAAACGTCCCCAATGTTTACCTTTCATTTCAGTTCAAAAGCCCTTTTAGTGGATGGTTTTTTAATTATTACTGGCTGCCTTGTTTCTTGGAGATTTGCTGTTTTCTGTGTTGAGTTTACAGCCTCTCATTTAATTTATGCTGGAAAAGACAGCTACTGAAGAAAACTGAGATACGTGTAAGGCAGAGAGGTAACAGAAAAGGGGCTGATGCTCAGTGCTGGGCCTGCCCCCAGGTCAGAGTGTTACTAGTGAGGCATTGCTTTCATGTGAATTAATGTGGTGGGCTGACCCTGGCTGGACGCCAGGTGCCCACCAAAGCTGCTCTATCTCTCCCCTCCTCAATTGGACAGGGGAGAGAAAACGGAACGAAAGGCTCGTGGGTCGAGATAAGGGCAGGGAGAGATCACTCACCAATTACTGTCATGGGCAAAACAGACTCGACTTGGGGAAATTAGTTTAATTTATTGCCAGTCAAACCAGAATAAGGTAATGAGAAAATAAAAACTAAATCTTAAAACACCTTCCTCCCACCCTTCCCTTCTTCCTGGGCTTAACTTTACTCCCGATTTCTCTGCCTCCTCCCCCCCGCACAGCGCAGGGGGACGGGGAATGGAGGTTTCCATCAGTTCATCACACGTTGTCTCTGCCACTCCTTCCTCCTCGGGGGAGGACTCCTCACACTCTTCCCCTGCTCCAGCGTGGGGTCCCTCCCATGGGAGACAGTCCTCCAGAAAACTTCTCCATCCTGAGTCCTTCCCACGGGCTGAAGTTCTTCACAAACTGCCTCAGCGTGGGTCCCTTCCACGGGGTGCAGTCCTTCAGGAACAGACTGCTCCAGTCCTGCCAGCAAACCTGCTCCAGCATGGGCTCCTCTCTCTCCATGGGCCCACAGGTCCTGCCAGGAGCCTGCTCCAGCATGGGCTTCCCACAGGGTCACAGCCTCCTTCGAGCATCCACCTGCTCCGGCGTGGGATCCTCCACAGGCTGCAGGTGCATATCTGCTCCACCGTGAACCTCCATGGGCTGCAGGGGGACAGCCTGCCTCGCCATGGCCTTCACCAGGGGCTGCTCTGGCGCCTGGAGCACCTCCTCCCCCTCCTTCTTCACTGACCTTGGTGTCTGCAGGGTTGTTTCTCTCACATATTCTCACTCCTCTCTCTAGCTGCTGTTGCTGTTGTGCAGCAACTTTTTCCCCTTCTTAAATATGTTATCCAGAGGCGTTACTGCCATCGCTGACGGGCTCAGCCTTGGCCAGCGGCGGGTCCATCTTGGAGCCGGCTGGCATTGGCTCTATTGGACAGAGGGGAACCTTCTAGCACCTTCTCACAGAAGTCACCCCTGTACCTCCCCTGCTACCAAAACCTTGCCACACAACCCCAATACAATTAGTTAGAAAAATATTTTAAGAATAGTTAGAATAATATTTTAAGAGGAATATTGTTGTGAGAGCATAGGATTGAACAGTAAAGATTTCAATGAAAGAGGAATAGAAAAATGCGAAACAGTGGGATTTGATTACTGAAATTTGCCTAACTTGATTTTATTGTATACTGTACAACATTTCATAGACTATTCATAGCTCATTCTTTTGTAACTGAGCTCTGAGAGAGCTGTTTTTTATACAAACTGAGTTTAATTGTGAAGCTCTGCCCTATCCACAGAATCACTCTGAATGTTTCATTGTCAGTTCCCACAGTAAGTCAGTAGTAAATGCCATTCTTTCTTCTGTTGCCATCTCTCAGATTTTGTTCATAATACCTATGGAGGTCACAGTCTGCAACAGAATTTACGGTGTGCTGCTCTCTCTCTGAAATTGTCACATTACAAAAATCTGCTTTGCTCTTTTTAAAAAAAAAAAGTAGTTAATGCTCCTAAAGCCTAACGTTTATATTTTCATTTTAGGAAATAACATCTTTGCTCTCACTTTATGGTGGACAGTTCAGTGGTGAGCAGGAAATTCGTGTAAACGTAAGTGAGGACCAAATACTTTACTTGAGTGCATGCATGGTATGCAAGTATGTTCTTTGTAGTATTTTTATTAAATATGGGTAGCTGAATAAATTTTGAAGTTTCTTAGGAAAAATAAGGAATCTTCCAAAAACAAGCAATTCTCAATTTCAGTAAAGACTTGGAATTGAGTAAAAGATGCACAAAATGCACCTCAGGATGTTTTCATTTAACAGTGTGAAAAGAAACAGTGCCATCTGCTGGGAGGCTCTCCTTTCTTTTCAGAATAGCCAAACCATGAAAACATTCAGCAGAAGTTTGAATTTGGTGTTTGCCTCTAAATCAATGAGACAGCGTTATCTGGAAGAGTGAAGCTCCGTGTGATTCTCGTCTCAATGCTTTATCAGAGAATGTTACTGGGTTCTAGTTACTACTTGTGTGTAACAAGGTGTTTTGAGTGTTTAGAGGATGAATAATCTAGAGAAGTATAAAAAAAATATTATTTTACCAAGTCAAAGATATGGTGGGAAAATAAAATACCTAATAAAATTTCGTAGCCATTCAAGTTGAGTGTACAGTTTTACCTCAGATTAAATGTTTTATCCTCATGGTCTCTGTACAGTTAGCAGATTTTTTTTTTTTTTTTTTAATCTTCAGCATGCATGTTCTGTTTTTATGGAACAGAATTGTGTAGTTGTGTAATTCATGTTACATCCTGCAGCTAGATATTTGCATGACTTATCTTCTCTTTATTTCAGTCTCCATTTTGGATTCTCAATATTCCTTCAGAAGAGACTGCAAGGGGACTAATGAAACGGACAGTATGTGCAAAGTAAGAGGTGAAAAATCTTGTAAATAACATAGGCAGTGGAAAATTGTTCTGCTATATTCTGGCAAATATTAATTTTGTATGGAGTCTCAAACAGTCTCTAATTAGCTCTAGAATTGGAGAGGCGTTACTGGAGCCTGTAGGACTGATTATGTAGCATACTTGTCCTCTGTACGTAGTGTACGATCAACGCAGGGTCTTGAACGGCATTCTTCACTGCAGAGCCAGTGCTTGTCTTGTAGTGTCACTGATGTTTTAGTTACCTTGAATAAGGTTTAGTTGGTGGCTTGTTTTAATATGTGTATGGCATTAAAAGAAAACCAGTGATACATAAAAACTGAAAATCAAGTTTGGAAGGGAAAGGCGTCCTTGTGTCACCCTCCTAGTGCTGGTGTCTCAGCCCAGGCTGCTGCAGCAGACGTCCTTCTAGAAAATTCAAGAGCACAGGAATATGCCAGAGAGCGATTGTTCCAATGCTTTTGGTCCTGTTTAGAAGTGTCTGCATAACATGCTGTCCAGTGAGGCTTGAGAGATACCTTGGAGGTATGGTTCAGGACGAGAAGCAGCATAGCTGTGGTATGGCTCTCTGACCATACTAAATTTGGGGTGTCGACGCTGTCCTGTTCAGGGTTAGTTTGGGTGCCTCTGCAGAGCATTGCATGGTCCCTGCTGAGTGCTTCTTGTGTCAGGTATTCGGTTTTACTGACAATGACGTGGGTTGTACGCTCTTACCTGAAGAAACCCCATGTATACAAAATTGTCCTTATGATAATATGTTTTCAATGGGGGTAAACTGTATTGCGCTTCAAAAAGCAGCTGTAGGCAATTAAGGAAGTAAAACATGACAAAACAGCTTGCAGATGTTCCATATGCCATGCTCTTTCAACTAATGTATGCTTATTTTATGTAGAAAGCATAACTGGCGCACTGTTTTTTTCCTAGTCTACTATTGGTCGTGGGGAGATACGTTAGTTTTAGAGTAAGATTACTGGAGCATCTCCATTGCAATGCTAATGAATATTAAAAGCTTGGAAGCTTACATTTGTCTAATTGAAATCTCCCCAGCATTTTGCGTTTTTTTTCCAATACATATGTAAGTATAAGAGTAAGAAGTGGGCCTGAAGGTGTTATAAGAGCTTCTCTGACATTTGAATAAAATTTGAAGATGAATGTTTAGTTCTCTCCAGTACTGCCTATGCTGTCAGCATTTCCATTGCTCCATCTAGAAATATAGTTTAAATTCTCACAGTAGATAGAAACAGATGCTTTAGGAAAAAAATAAACACTTTGAAAAATGTACCTTTTTTCAGTGTAAATGCAGGTTAGAAATGTAGCCTTAAATCGTTTATTCCAGAAAGGAATATTTTAAGTAAATGTCTTACCACTGGGCCTTGGTATCTGCTGTTGTCGCTTAGTAAAAGGTAGTTCTCTTTTATTTTTGTTTGAGTGAGCTAAACCTTTGAACGTTTTGACGATTTTCTTTCAGGAGTCGTCTTTGGAAAGGTACTACATGGCACTGCTAATCCTTAAAGCCTGTGTTTATGGTGTGTTGCAAATGCACATGAGTGTGTAACAATATATGCAGTGGCACTAGGATTCCTGTACTAAAAAGATTTCTTTGATGTGGAAAGTCCACTCAGTTGGGATATTTGAATGCTGGGGGAAAGGTCTGTGATGTGGTGTTGTGCCTTCATTACAGTAGCATCGGCTATCTCATCTTCCAAGGCAGTGCTTTTCTTAAAGCCAGCAATATGGAAAGAAAACAAAAGAAAATGTAAGACAGCATAGTGTTCAAACAGCTGAAAATATCAGACATCATAACCACATCTTAAAATGGGATAGAACCTCGGGTGATGTCATTATACATAGGATGTTACAGTTTCATGATTTGTTTTACTCCAAGGTAGTGTAACACTTTGAAAGTCTGTTCTTGACCTTTTTCAGCCTTTGCTTACCCCATCAAATCGATAGGTACAACTGAATTTTGTCTCGTTTGCTAGTATCACTGTGCGCCAGAAAAAGGTCTGGTGATGTCCAACGGTACTAAGACTGAAATTTACCTTTTAGTATATGTTACCAAACAAAAAAGCTTCATCGACATACTAGTTTAGGATTAAAAATAAGTGTGTCCCTGTTAAGAAGAAAACTTAAGCATGTGCTAAGAGTTAAATAACACACTTGAATACTCCATAAAGCACAGCCTAAATACATTGGCCAAGAAGGTTAAAAGGAGTTAAGTACCTGCAAGGCATTTTTCCCCACCCCTATATGACTGCACTCTAAAAAACTTTGTAATTTCAGGTCTATATTTGAACTCTGGGGTCATGGAAGATCTGCGGGGGAGCTCTATGCATCTTTGAAGAACTATCCAATGGACAAGATGGTATGCATCTAAAGAATCTGGATAATATGATTCCTTAATCAGGCTGAATAGCACTGCAGCTGTACTAATGAAAGTGTCTTTGCCTTTTTTCAGCTTCCATATCTACAGGCAGATTCTACTTACAAAGTACATATTCATACATTTAATAAAACACTGACCCAAGCACAGAAAATAAAAAAGATAGATGTAAGTAGATGTTTAAGAAAACTTTGACATTTAATTTAATCTATTCATGTTGTTCTTATTCCATGCTATCAATGTTGTCTGGAGTGTATTTGAGTTTGGGCTTCCTGATGATCTTGAAGCAGTTCACAGCTTATGCCTTGTCAGCTCTAAATGGTATCTTTGTGTCTGAATTAACATTCTCGTCAAAATTCATGACTTTGTATGTGCCTTACATGGTCTGTTTAGAAAAAAAATATACAAAGGCAAACAAATATCACTGCCGATTTCAGCCCAGTGTGCTGGGGAAACTGAAGCTTATTGCCCAAAACTGTAAGATTCATATGGATAGAGTTAGGTGCTAGATTTTCAGAAAATCTGTTGCTTGATCTCCATATTAGGCATTTATTGTTGCAGAATGTGGAACAAGCCAGTCCAGTGACTTCAGTTGCAAGCTGTAGATTGTGTGCTGATTTCCTATTCTGTCCTTATGCTCTTGTCTGCACTTGTGCTCTCCTCCTAACTGTATCAGTTAGAAAAATTTCCTAATTAAAATAATGACTGTTAATTTTTGCTCTTCCACATTCTGTTTTTAGCAGCCATTTATCCTATTTACATCATTTACAGAGACTGAAATTATCTGTATTAATAGTAGCTACCCTTTCCCCTTTGTTCAGTTTTTGTGTACGTGAAATAATGCTAAGTATGTAAATTGGTCTAACTGCACATCACTGAAATCTTAAATCCCATTGTTCATCATCAGCGTTGTTTTTATAACTTGAAAATTACATAGTTAATATGCACAGTTCATTTCCTCTAAAGTTGGGTTCTGTTCAGTTAATAAAAGTTATTGTTCCTGATTTCTACTCCTTAATCATTTGAGCTATCTTTATTCACAAAAAAGGCATTTCAAAAATCCAGAAAAAAATTGAGAATGTACTTTTAGTACTAATCTATCATTTCTGACATGTGGAATTGCGGGGGTTTTTTTGGTTTGTTTTTATAATATTTTTTTTTTTTTTGTGGGGGTGCATACTTAAAAGTTTGACCCTGTTATTTTTGACTCTGTTTTTCTTTATTGTATAGGCCCTTGAATTTCTGCCATTCAAAGGAAAAGTAAATTTAAAGAATCCAGAACACAGCTTCTGGATTTTGGAAGATTATGGAATGGATCCTAATAATGTTCCAGAAGAGCCCCTTCATCTGTATTTTGGTAGATGGGTGCGTGAGTATGCTTGCTGCAGTTCTTATGAGCTTGTATTTTCAGGAAAGTGTTCTTCAATTTAAATGTAAAAACTTGTGTTGAGTTTTAGTGGAAGCAGACAATATAATTATGGCTGAATCTGTCACTGCATAATACACTGACGCAAGTCTTGAAAGTCCTTATTGTGACTAGGAAAAAGCAGGTTAATTGAGCAATTTAGAGGTGGAAAAAATTGAAGTTATATCTGGGAACACACCTTATCTAGCCCTCCACTGAGAGAACTCAACCAAGCAATGAGACTACACATATTATTGTGGGCCCAGATGGAGCTAAAAGCAACAGCAGCTTGTTTCAAACACGAAGCAAGATGTACAGGAACTGTAGATGGCTTGCAGCCCTGCCGAGTCGCATCAGCCCTGCTGGAGCGTTCCGTAAGTGCTTCAAATAGTCCTGGCAGGCACCTCCGCAGAAAGGCACAGGCTGATCCCTGAGGCTTTGGATACCGGCGGGTCCAGCCCACAGGTGGATGCTCACCTGGGGGGACACTGACAGTGCCCTGCTGTATGGTAGGAACCATGTTCAAAAACTGTCTGGAGCTTGTTGTCTGAGGCGTTCAGTACAAATGTTCTTGCCTGTTGGGTGTATGCACTCCAAACCTGCTGCATTATTGTAATATTAAGATCCCTGGTGGTCTAGTGGTTAGGATTCGGCGCTCTCACCGCCGCGGCCCGGGTTCGATTCCCGGTCAGGGAAAGTTTGTTTTGTCGTAGTGGCTTTCTATGATGAAGTGACTACATCAGTGGATGAGGGAAGAGCTACGCATGTCACCTGTCTGGACTTCCATAACGTCTTTGATATGGTCCCCCACAATACCCTCCTCTCTAAATTGGAAGGATATGGATTTGATGGGTGGACCATTCGGTGGATAAGGCTGGATGGTCGCATCTGGTCAATGGCTCGATGTTCAGACAGAGAACAGTGACGAGTGGTGTCCCTCAGGGGTCCGTTCTGGGGCCAGTGCTGTTCAATATCTTCATCAATGACATAGACAGTGGGATCAAGTGCACCCTCAGCCAGTTTGCAGATGGCACCAAGCTGAGTGGTGCCGTCGACACGCCTGAGGGACGGGATGCCATCCAGAGGGATGTGGACGGGCTGGAGAGGTGGGCCTGTGTGAGCCTCATGAGGTTCAACAAGGACAAGTGCAGGGTCCTGCAGCTGGGTCGGGGCAACCCCCGGTATCAATACAGGCTGGGGGATGAAAGGATTGAGAGCAGCCCTGCCAAGAAGGACTTGGGGGTGCTGATAGACAAAAAGCTGGACATGAGCCGGCAATGTGCTCTCGCAGCCCAGAAGGCCGACTGTATCCTGGGCTGCATCCAAAGAAGTGTGGCCAGCAGGTCAAGGGAGGTGATTCTGCCCCTCTGCTCGGCTCTGGTCAGACCCCACCTGGAGTCCTGTGTCCAGCTCTGGGGTCCTCAGCACAGGAAGGACATGAACCTGTTGGAGAGGGTCCAGAGGGGGGCCACAAAAATGATCAGAGGGATGGAACACCTCTGCTATGAAGAAAGGCTGAGAGAGGTGGGGTTGTTCAGCCTGGAGAAGAGAAGCTGCAGGGAGACCTTATTGCGGCCTTTAATACGTAAAGGGGGCTTATAAGAAAGATGGGGACAGACTTTTTAGCAGGGCTAATAGTGACAGGACAAGGGGTAATGCTTTTAAACTAAAAGAGGGTAGATTCAGACTCAATATAAGGAAGAAATTTTTTACAGTTAGGGTAGTAAACCACTGGAACAGGTTGCCCAGAGAGGTGGTAGGTGCTCCATCCTTGGAAACATTCAAGGCCAGGCTGGATGGGGCTCTGAGCAACCTGATTGAGTTGAAGATGTCCCTGCTCATTGCAGGGGGGGATGGACTAGATGGCCTTTAAAGGTCCCTTCCAACCCAAACCATTCTCTGATTCTATGATATCCTGAGGAAATCTGATCTGGTCTTTTATTTCTTGTGAGGAAAAAGTGGATCCCCAAAGGACATCTTCCAGAATGACACCAGCTACTGATGGGAGTATGTGCTTGCAGTGTCCTGGGTCAAGGGCAGCTGGAAGGAGGGAGAGCCCCTGCTGAGGTTGTACAGCTATGGTCAGGGGCTGTGCACACAGAAGTTAGAGATCCAAGCGATCTGTTAGCGCCTGTGAATATTCTTCATGCCTGTGATTAATGTGAAAGCACTCTGGGTTGTGGCAATACTGCAAAACGTTGCAGCTGTTGTCCCATCTGTGCTGAATTCCTGAAGTGTTTAAAATGAGTAAACCACCTGAAAAAAATAGGCAAGTGTATTTTGTTTACCCAGTAAGACTGATGTTGACCGGAGCTGGGGGATAGTGTTGGAAGAGCTTTTGAACATGTTTTCTTCCAGGCTGCTTTGGTCCTCTTGAACATATTTTGGAAGTCTGATGTAAAAATGTTAGCATTTGGTCTTTGTTTGTTTTTCCAGTAAATTCTGATCTGTCAACACTATCCTAAATTTAGATTTTGAGCATGACAGAAAAGCCAGTGAAGGTGGAAATTCTGTGTGACCTTAAGCATGTGTGTGTGTATGTGCACGCACGTGTTAATGTGCTTTTTTACCCCTCATCATTTCAAAATTCTTTTAGCTCTGAATTGCCAGGAATTGTTTTTCTGATACCTAGAATAATAGCAAAGTTGCTCTAATTGTTGTTTCTTCAGAAGAATTTTCCCTCTAAATTGTTTGTATGTTTTTGACCTCTGCTTGAAGAATTTATCTAGGTGTTGAACCAAGATATCTGTTGCTTGGAAAGAAATCTGTCCTATTTTCAGACAGCAGAAAGCAAAGTGACGTGTTACGAAATGAGGAGTTCCCTATTTGTTGGATGGTGTCACTTAAGCAAGTCTGTCAGCCTGTCTGCTTATATCTTGTATCTAAGACCTGACAGTGATTTAAATGTTTCTACAGATTGCAGATGGCCAAAGAGAACTTATCGAGTCCTACAGTGTAAAAAAGAGACACTTTATTGGAAATACTAGCATGGATGCCTGCCTGTCTTTCATTATGGCAAACCACGGGAGAGTAAAACCCAATGATGTTGTATATGATCCATTTGTTGGAACAGGTATGTTTTTTTTTTTACTGCTGGGGAAAAACTGGGAAATTGTGTTACTGCTCACACCACACTTACCTGGCGCAGTGGCTGCTGGTGCTTGACTGAGATTTGAGATGATACCAAAAGCAAAATGGTGATTATAAAATGAATGTTTTGTTAACTCAGGAAGGGTTTTGGGGGCAGGAGAGTAACTTCAGAAGATGTTAACAGTTTATTTTACACTTCTGACAAGTCTGTCTTCACTATATTATTTTTTGTAACATGGCTTAAGCACTAATTCATGCGTGTCATGAACTGCTTAAGATCCAAAGTGACTAAGAGCTGAAATTCGGCTAGAGCACGCCCTGCAGCCACTTTCAGAATGTTACAAGGAGCAGCGTTTTTGGAGCTGGCTATTTAGAGGAGTGCTGAGGGCACTTCCGGGCATATAACACAGCAATGGTTAGGTCATAGCATTCCATAGTGATCAGTTCCTTGTACCATCATGTCTTGTCTTCAGGATAATATTGTTCATGCCGTGTATTTTCCCCCAGCTGAATATTTCTTAGTTAAGCCAGGAGGGGGAGCTTTTATTCCACATATTACTGTGTCTGGCATAGAAGTACTTTTTACCTAAGGGAAACTCAGCTGTTTTGTAGGTGAAATAGAAGATGTATTGTATCAGGTTGTGCCATTTAATCATACAAGAGTATATTGTGTTAAGCTACCTATAGTAGTTTCTTCAAAAGCATAACAAAGGCTGTGCTTCTGACCTGAATTTTGCTAAACTTTGATCAAGACGACAAACGTGAGATGCATACAGTTAAAAATACTTACATCAATGGGAGGATGAAAAGAATTTATTGCAGAAATCACTACAGGGAAGTCAGGGAGAGAGAAGACAACACTACAGGGTCAATAGTAGGACAAACTCTTATTAGCATGTGGCTTCTTTGATGTGATGCATCTTTGCTGGCAACATGGACAGTGGGATTGAGCACGCCTCCAGCAAGTTTGCCGATGATACCAAGCTGTGTGGTGCGGTCGACACGCTGGAGGGACGGGATGCCATCCAGAGGGACCTTGACAGGCTGGAGAGGTGGGCCCATGTGAACCTCATGAGGTTCAACAAGGCGAAGTGCAAGGTCCTGCACATGGGTCAGGACAATCCCAAGCACAAATACAGGCTGGGTGGAGAATGGATTGAGAGCAGCCCTGAGGAGAAGGACTTGGGGTGTTGGTTGATGAGAAACTCAACGTGACCCAGCGGTGTGCACTCGCAGCCTAGAAGGCCAACCGTATCCTGGGCCGCATCAAAAGAAGCGTGGCCAGCAGGTCGAGGGAGGTGATTCTCCCCCTCTACTCTGCTCTCGTGAGACCCCACCTGGAGTGCTGCATTCAGCTCTGGGGCCCCCAACATAAGAAGGACATGGACCTGTTGGAGCGAGTCCAGAGGAGGGCCATGGAGATGAACAATGGGCTGGAACACCTTTCTTATGAGGACAGGCTGAGAGAGTTGGGGTTGTTCAGCCTGGAGAAGACAAGGCTCCAGGGAGACCTTATAGCAGCCTTCCAGTACCTGAAGGGGGCCTACAAGAAAGCTGAAGAGGAACTTTTTACAAGGGCACGTAGTGATAGGACAAGGGGTGATGGCTTTAAAGTGAAAGAAGGTAGATTTAGATTAGGTATTAGGAAGAAATTCTTCACTGTGAGGGTGATGAGGCACTTGAACAGGTTGCCCAGAACAGTTGTGGATGCCCCATCCCTGGAAGTGTTCAAGGCCAGGTTGGATGGGGCTCTGAGGAACCTCATCTAGTGGAAGGTGTCCCTGCCCATGGCAGGGGGTTGGAACCAGATGATCTTTAAGGTCCCTTACAACCCAAACCATTCTATGATTCTCTGTACCACAGAAAACAGACCAGGGATATAATATTTTCAGAAACACAGGGCTTTAGTGAACTGTATGTTTTTGTTTAAAATTTTTGTTCATATATGACTTGATTTTTTTGCGTTTATAATAATGTCTTATGAAATTTCCTCCTTATGCTTGTGTTCCTTGCAGATGAGTAGTACTCTGAAGGGTTGAGGAAATTCCTCTACTTCATCTCTAAGCAGTTTGTTTCATGTCAGTGTCTATGGTTTTGTGTCTTTTTACAAAAATCTGCTAAACCAAAATCAAAAAATTCTCTGAGAGCATTCATTCTCTTGGGAGTGAAAGTTGAAGAAAAAAAGGGAAGGGTAAAGTTAGAGGAAGAAAAATCACACAGAAGTGGTGAAACTGTAGAAATTCAAGATAAATGTTGTGTTTCAGTTCAAAAGTGTAACACATACAAAATTCTCCCCAAATTGCCTAATGATTTGAATTGCAATTTTTGTGGTTTTATTGCACTAGGCAGCTGTAATATACAGGCTTGAGATTAAAGGTATATAGGGACACTGGAGAAACTGGGTGGCGTGCCATTTGTTAGTAAAGTGTATTTATGACTAAACAACTAAACAGTGGCTTTTGCACCTACTTTTGGTGAGTAAACCCCAGGAATTTCAATAGTCTCTTGAGGTCTCTTAGAGGATTTTCAAGATTGTCAGTGCAACAGCACCCTGCCACTGGAATTCTGGGAGGTAGCTCAGAGTAGAGAGCGATGCAGTGGGTTTGAGCTGATGGGTTTGGAAAGAACATACATTCAGGATTTGAGGAGTACTTTGAAGAAACTGCAGTTCACATTTATTTATTGGCGCAACTTTAATACCTGGCTTGGTTTCTTCCTGTTTTTTATGCTGAAAAGGTAAAGAGTACCAAATTAGAATGGCCTTGCAAAACGGTGCTTGCTTGTTGGAAACAAACTGGTTTTGCTGGATGAGCCAAATCACAAGTCTTCCACAGTAGTGTAAGAGTGGAGAATTGCAATTTGTCCTTGGAATGAACGGTGCTTTTGACCAGGCTCGTTTAGGAGACTTGATTCCCCTTTCTTGTAAAGCAGAATTGGAGTGGCCAGGATTGTTTTTGAGTTGTAAAATGTAACTTCCATAAACTGTTTAGATATTCTTGCCTCAGTGTTGGGCAGAAGGAAGCCTGAAGGTTTCTGGAAGAATAAATCAAGTCTTTTACCTGAGTCCTTTAGACAGTCTGTTCTGGTTATCTCAGTAAGCTTATTTTTTGTACCTTTGGAAGATGTTTGTCCCTACTTTGCCAATTCATGATACTGCATAATTGCAAATGACAGGAATTTTTTCTTTGACATCCTGGAGGATAGTGGTATGACCAGACCCTCATCTGTGCTGAAGAGATGGGGGAAATAGTATATGATAGAAAGGCATGAAGTTCTGTGCCATCATCATTCTGTCATCAGGGGACACATTGATTCTCTGATTAACCCTTTGTATACAACTGTTTGATATAGTAGGTCAAAGGGCTGGCCATATTGGAGTATTTAAGTATTCATGCACCTTGTCTGTGAACACAGTTGAACTAGTAGTACCAGCTGAGATTTATTAAAAGCTGTAAGTTCATGTTTTCCTAACTTTTTTTTTCCCTGTGATTAAAAACATTCTTAGATGGGCAAAGTACTTTCTTCTTACTTTTTTTATAGGACTGGGTGGTATGCCATACTTGGGGTCAGGGCTAGCTAAATTTCTCTTGACCCTCTGGAGGTACTGCCCATCTGTTCTGAGGGATTGCAGCCGAGAAGGGAAATGGGTGACTCCTCTGGGGTGAGTAACCTTGCTTTTCCCTGATCCATTTCACAAGAAAAAGCAGAGGAATTTTTTTTTTTTCTTTCCACCTCACCTTCAGTTTTGATAGAGTTCATTAGCATATGACGTAGAAGTTCTCTAGTGCCCTGAGATGGGATCTTCAGCCTGTGCACGCAGTGAGTGTTAGGGATTTGTTGGTGCTGAGCAGGTGGCGCGGGGCAATGCAGCCACCCGGGATGCTCCTCTCCACACTGTGGCGAATGGGAGAACCGGTGTCACCCACACAGCCAGCTTGCGCGTTGTTCCCTGTGCTGGTCAACTCTGCGTCCTGCAGCAATCATCCCCTTTATTTTAGCAGGACTGTTGGTATCCATAAGCAATTGACATCAGTAGTGTGGGGTTCGCAGCTTTGTTCTCAGTCACTGTTCTGTTTTAAACCATTCTGTTAGCTACATACCTCCTTATTAACAACTCAGCAACACAGCTCTTTGGTAATCTTCTGCTGTACGTCCATTTTTGTTTGGAAGCTGTTAAAGAGATAATGTCATTTGCTGTTTTCTGTGGGCTATTCAACCATTGCCCAGTTCCAAGGGGAAATCACACATGCTTTTTTGGTAGTTTGTTTTTTTTTTTTAATTAGGAAAGCAGATCACAACAGTACTGATTAAAAAAATTAGTTTTTGCAGGATGAGTACACTTAATAAATGTACTGACAAAATAGGCGACATACGGAAAAAATGCATCTGTCTATAGCTTTCACACTGCAAAACAATTACAGAAACTTTTTTGATATTGCTGTTTACATTGGAGATGTTTACATTTACAAGGTTCTTGACCGTTGCTTCTTACTCAGGGAATGGCCACATTATACAATGAGTTTGATTTTAGACACAGTTAAAGAGACTGACTTTGAGAACAGACATGGTAGAATTGCCATTCGTTTGGTGATGATTTTTCAGATTGTTTGCCAACAATTTGAAATGCTGCTACTTGCAAAGCAGAATTAAAAATTTTGGTTCATGTAATGATTAAAGGATCTTACAGCCTTGAAATACAGCAAACCATAAACAGACTCCTAAGAACAGTCTCTGGAGATAAGGAGTGACATAGGGCATAGCAAGATAAGGAAGATCAGGTATAGCAGACAAGGGACTTAGTGTTATTATCTCTGATTATAGTTGCATAGTAATTCTAACTGGTTGGTAGTTTTAATTCTTTTTTTCTTTCTTTTTTTTTTTTTTCTTGGGTCTAGCTTTGGGTCTAGTGTGCTACTGGTGTAAACTCCTGAAGTTCCTGAGCAAAAAAAATCCTAACACAGATAACATTTATGACAACAGTTTATACTTTTCCCCTTGTCTCCCCTTTATAGGTGGCCTTCTAATCTCCTCGGCACACTTTGGAGCATATGTGTGTGGTACTGATATAGATTACAATACAATCCATGGATTAGGTATGTTACATATTTCTAAGCCACTGCAATCTTACACTCTGGAATTTAAGAATACTGATGGTACTGGATGATACTTAGTGGATTTTAAAGCAACATTAATCTTCATAGGATTTATTTGGTCATGCTTATTTTTATTGATCAATTTACATGTATCCTAGCTAGGCTATTCTCTTATTTTTTAAGCAGGAAATATTTAATAAAAGGAATAATGAAAACCAAAACAAAGTTCCAAATAATAATTACAACAGCTGTGTGCTTTCTTAGCCTGTGATGTAGGAAGCTTCTCCTAACCTAACCCAGGAAGTCTAATCCCATTCTTACTTCTCTGAAAAACTGCAGTGCAAATTGTATCTGACTTATTGGACAGGATTATGACTGATGGATAGTGAGAACATCTTACAAACTAACATATTTATAAATGTGTTCTGTGACGCCCTGTGCAGATGGTACAGCCAAACTTTTCTCATGTATTTTCATTATTCCTTGCTACGTGTGAAGTTTATCACAAATACTTGTGACAGTGAGTAGAATAAGGCAGGAGATAAACTCTGGTTTTGTATGTGACATTTAATTCTTTTCCTTTAAAATAAGTGATAGAGTATATGAAAGCTTTTCCTATAAAATAATTTGTTGTTGAGTATGCTTTTTTTTCTGTACCATGCCCCCGCCCCTCTCCCCCCAGGCAAGGCAAGCAGAAAGAACCAGAAATGGAGAGGGCCAGATGAGAATATCAGAGCTAATCTCCGACAGTATGGTTTAGAGAAATACTACCTTGATGCACTAGTTTCTGATTCTTCAAGGCCAATATGGCGAAAAGGGATGTTGTTTGACGCAATCATTACAGATCGTAAGTTTGTTAATGCTTTTTGTTTCCTAATAACAATGATTAAAAGATTATTGCCTATGTCTATGCCTATGTACATTGATTTAATGTCTTGATGAGTGCTCAGATCTGCAGTTTCCATATTACAGAAGATGACCGTTGAGAGCAGCACTATGGAAATTGGATCTGCATTTGACACCTCTGCATTTATTTTAAGGGTAATTAACAAAGCTGTGTAACAAAGCTGGCAGTAATACCATATTATGTTCACCAGTGGAAGTCAATATGGCTGAAAATCATCCTTCGAAGAAGTCTCATTCAGTAAAGATGCATCAGCTTTATTGATGCACAGAGACTTCTTATCAGAATGGTCCATGCTGCTGTTAGGACTTGATCTGTAACACACTGGAGTCTGCCATGCAGCTCTGATGGACTTCTGGAGACCTATGTTAAGTGCTTATTGGAATGCTTCCAAAGAGAAATTTTAATGCATTTCTGATACACTTAACTACTAGAAGCACTAGTCGTTTGAAAGGATCTTCTGCTTTTTTAGAAACCGATGTGCTTAACACCATTTGTCATGCATGAGAGGGAGTAGAGGCTAAGGGAATAAACAAAAGACCTTGATACACCAATTTCTGATCTCTAGTGCTGGCTCTTACGATGACACATTCATATTAATTAGGAATAGGGAGTGTGACTTTTCTTTGTGGGTTGCCTGCTAATTTTTATTTGGCCTGTTTGGCAATAAGACAATGCAGAATATTAATGTGACTCAGAACTGAGTTTGCAAATTGTGTCACAACAACTGCGTTTAAAAAATGGTGATATTGGTGCTTCCATGAAGCTGAAACAAGTCTCACAAAAACAAATGTGTTTAATGTGAAATAATTATGTTATGCTATTAGAAATGTGCAAAAATGTATGAGAAAAAGCCATCTCTGGTTCTTCTTATCTGTCTGTGTGAGAATTACCTTTTGTGTAATGTGTTGGCAAGAAATTCCAATATATACAATTTCATTTTGAAAAAGGTTAGCTAAGTGCTATAGGGGAGATGTTTGTGTCTGTCAAACAAAAGAGGATGGGATTATTTGTCACATGTTGGAAATGTAAGGAATATCTTTTAATGAACAAAACAGAAAAGCATTGTCCTTTGTAATGTAGCAAACGTCTAGGCTACCAAGAGCCTCTTACAGCTGAAGGGCTTTCTTTGAAACAGTTTTAAAGTAACCTTTTGGAGCAAGAAACTTTTAATAGATGTTGAAGAAATTACCTGTACTGACTTTTACTTTGTAAAAGTTTTTCTTTTTTTTTTTTTAACATTATATAAGCCACAGTTTGTGCACTGTTGTGTATGTATAATATAATTGTATGTTATTTAGACAGAGGGTGAGGTTCTCATCTCTGCATTATGCATTTGCTTTGTATAGCACCATACGGTATCAGAGAAGCTACTCGCAGAACGGGTTCACAAAAGGAAACAGTTAAGTCAGCTGAAGGAAGGTGGGTAAGCTGTCTTATCTGTTGTAGAATATAAATGTCTTAATGGAAACCCTGTCACAGTTGTAGAATTTTTATTATTTCTTGATTGGCTGTCAGCAGTTAAAAAAAAAAAGATAGTAATAATAATTAAAGGAGAAAAGCCCTTTTTGTTCTGTTTGCAAAACTAGTATGTCACTTCCCGAAATCCTCTTGGTTTTGTTCTCCGTGCTTATCATTTGCCTGTGTTCAGATTTCAAATCCTATTTCTCGTCTCTGTGAGCCACCATTACCTTGTGTTTCCTGTTCTCAGAAGGTTCTCTTCAGTCCCTGTGAGCTGTGGAATCAGTGTAAAATGGAATGCCTCTATTTTACCGTAACCTTCTGTCTTGCATTTCCACTTGTCCTTTCTATTCAGAGACAACACATGGCTCCTCCACTGCCCGGCCTTCCTTGTCTTCTGCCTTGTACTCTAAATTGCCCTTAAGAAAGATGCTGTGCGAAATAACTATTCCCAATGTGCTTGTGATTTCTTTGACTTCCACAAGTACTAAAGAGCCAGTAGGGGAATTTGGGAAGTCATACTCCTCATAGTAGAAGTTGTACTCCTAGATTGTCCTAGGTAGTTTTTCAAATCTCAGATAGTGCTATTTTGTGGTTTGGGTTTTTTTTGTTTAGCTTTTTTTTTTTAATTAAAAATGGAGGTTTTACTGTGCTTTTGTGTTTACACTTGTGAATTTTTTGTTTAGCACAGAAAATCACATCTTCGTTTCATCCAATTACCATCTAAGCGACATCTTTTTTGACCTATTGAAGTTTGCAGCAGAATACCTGGTGATGGGAGGAAGATTAGTTTACTGGCTGCCGATATACAGGCCTGAGTATGTATTCTTGATTTCTGGTATGTAGTTTGTCAGAACGGATGCTACGTTCTCACTGTGCTTTGTTTTGGGGCATAATACAGCTGGAACTTCCATAGTACTAGCACTTAAGAATAATGCTCAGACTTCATATTTTAAAACTTCATATGAGGGAAAGCAGATTTTGAAATCAGTTTTTTGGATGGAGATAATTCCTGACTATTACCAAAAAGAAAAAAGCTTTTACATGTCCTAGCAAATGCATGTCCAAAGGGTTCAGGTTTAAGCTTAGAAAATTAGACTTTCAAGGTGCAGATAGATTTCCAAGATACAGTAGCAAGGCTCTTATTAATATGTGTTTCTACTAGAATAGCTGATTGAGGTGCATGACAAGGTCCTGTAAGAGAACATTCTTGGCTCTTTGGTGTTTGGCACTACTATTTTAGCTTTCTTCTGAGAAATCAAAAGTCAAGTGACCAAGAGATGGCAGTGAGAGGCAGGAAGTGTAGGGGAGCAGCGGTGTTGTGGACGAGAGAGGCCAGCAGAGACTGCAGGATGCTGTCTGCTCAGTAGTGCAGCCTGGGATTAGAACTGGATTTAAAAGGAAAGACATCTGTTTTTTTCCTTTCCAAAACTGTTTCATAGTAAAGTGGGGACTTGATGTACAGTAGCTGTTTCTAAGTGTCTTCCAGATGTAGATGTGCTCTGAAGGTAGCTTCCACAATGTCATATGTTTCTATGTACAGTCAAACTATACTGATATATAAAGTGGTTGTTTTCCCTCGTTTCACCATGGAAATGGCTTGTGACAGTCCTACATTTAATTATCACATGCTGTTTTGAAAATTTGGAAATCAAAAGGAGCCATTTCTGTTACATGCTTCCATAACAGAAGAGTGCATTTAGTAGCTTGCTTTTTTTTAATGATAGAATTGGTATCTTAGGCTTTTTTCCTTGTAAGACTATTCACAAACAAAACAATGAATGCCATTAACAGTATTATAGCTAATTGTTCAAAATGTCTGCCTATACATGCTTAACCCTGACAGACCCATGTGTGGTTGTGAATTCTTAGATTTCCATGTCAATAAACTCTGTTTGGAATTACTGAATTTATTCTGTTTGTGAAGATACCAGAGCTTTTTGTCTGCTCATTGAATATTGGTATTGCTTCCTTGGTACAGCAGTAGTAGGTAACTATGAACTGCACGTTCCAGTTCTACTTTAGCTGCTGTTTTGGGGAGGGCAGCTCTCTCAAGCTCTAGTTGGGTTGCCTCTTAAAAAGTAAGTTTGTACATACTACTATGAATTGACTCTATGCAATGAAGGTTGAAATACCAAAGTCACTATATTAGCACAGAATATTATTATAGTCACTTTATTTTCAGCTGTGATGATGAACACAGGAACAAACATTAAAGCAAGTATGTGGGGGGAAGATAAGATACTGCCTACTAATATGCTGTGCTATCAAATATCCCTTGGCAACACCTGCCGTTGGGTTCATACGTTATTTGAGATCCTTGTGTATTTCCTTAAATTAAAAACAAAACTGGATTAAAATGGATGTCTGTTAAAACCACTGCTACTGTATTTCTTATTTGATAATGTTCTGAGTTTTACCTGAAAGAATGTAGAAACATATGCATTAATGCTAACAGACAAGGCTTTTTAACAAAGTGATAATGATCTCTCCCTCTGCAAGATAGCATCTCACTCCGAAGTTTACTCTTTCAATCTGACATTGCAATCATTGTTGAGTCTGAATTCTTTTAATTCCTTTGCAGTCAGGCTTTTATATGGTTATGAAAAGAAACTTTTAAGATGTTGTGGCAGAGTGCCTACCTTTGTAAGAGAGAGAGGCAGTTAGATGGTACTAGATGCATCAAAAGTCTCATGTAATAGAAAAAACAATCGAGAATTAATTTGATTCTCCTTTGTCAAAAGCATGTTCTGACTTCACCTAGCAGAAGTGGTGACTTGCTTTCACACATGAGAAGTGACTGAAATGTTGTTTTGCAATCTGGAAGTTTTGGAACAATGCAAAGAGGCAGTGCTGTTTGGGTTTTTTCCTATTTACAAGTCTATTTGGTATCATCTTACTTCTTTAACAGCTCACTATTATCTTTAAGAAATATCAAGATTTCCATCGGCACCTAGATGGATCGTGTTTTGAGTTGTGTTTGACTTCTCTTTCTCCCCAAACAATACATTTACTTTGTAAAGTGCATTCAGAAAATCCACTTCTTTACAGGAACAATATGAAGCTCTTCCTTTGTATCTTTTATGTTCAAGTGATAGATGTGAAAGTTGTTTAGTTCTGCTTTTTAATGTCTGACTTCTGTTGACCCCCGAGCATTGGGGAGTCATGAGAGCAAGCATTTTATATGAAATCATAGTCACTGACAATACCATATACCGTTTTCTGTATTACGTTGTAGTAACTATTACAGGAAAACTTATTACAAAAACGTAGACTAACTGGCTGATCTACATTTCAATATATAGGAAGGATGTCTGATCTCGTATTTATCTTATTAGCTAGGTCAGTACTTCTTGTTCTTCTAGTCTCATGCAAAGCTCTTAAATCCCTCTTTCAGCATTTGGAGGAACAGAAGGATTGAAAGCAATCTAGAGAAAGCTGTTTCTATAGAAAATAGTATGCTTATGAGATGGCATTTAAAACACTGTAACTGCTTGCTTCTATACACAATATTTAATTGCAAGCCAGTGTTGCTACCATCTGATGTTAAAAGATAATGGATTTTTTTTTCTTACCCTTAGAAAAAGTAATTACAATGTGATACATTTGTAGCACTAAATTCTGAAGTCCAGGAATGTCACTGTCTAATAAGAGCTGGTTTAATATGATTTGGAATTGAAATGTAATGGTCTCTGTTTAGAGAGCCAGAGTTAAGTCTCTTGTTCCTGCCACTTTATATATGCTGACTGTGGAATACATTTTTTTTAAATCGCAGCTCCTGATTGCATAAGTTATTATTCCTGATTGGCTGAGATATTTTCTACTTGAAATGATACAGGCAGGCCTGTGTGCATACATTAACACTGTGTAAATACATGTAGAAAATGTGTGTGTGTGTGGGGGGGGTCTTTTTACTGTGAAGTTTTAATTTATTCTACATGTTTTATGTCACAAGATGATTGGAATATATGATGTAAAAATGTGATGTATGGAGTACCAATACCTGTATTTCTTTAATCAGATTAAAATGCATATTAACTTTCTAGTGTAAGCCACTTTGTGAAGAATCTGTATGAATTTTGTTTCAGATGCAGGTGTTCCAGTTCATGAGCTTACAGGTCCATGAATGTTTATTTCTTCCAGATATACAGAAGAGATCATTCCCCGCCACCCGTGCCTGAAACTTATTAGCAACTGTGAGCAGATGCTTTCCAGCCACACATCAAGGCGCCTGATAACCATGGAAAAGGTGAAAGAATTCAAGGTAAGCTTGAATTCTTGATTATATTGTGTAAAATAGTAGCTATTGCATTCATGAAAAGTTTGTGCTGTTCAGCATTTGATCCTTATTTCTGTCACACTTGGGTTTTTTATGATGAGAGTTAGAGTTTTTGTAAAATTGCCACACATTTCTTTAAAATAATTGGGTAGTGATTTAAGGGACCATTCCGGCTTTGGTCTTTTCCTTTTCCTGCTCAGTTTTTGATAAACTTTTCATCCTGAGCAAGCCGCTTAATAGTGTAAAAGAGATGTTTGAACATATGGTTACTTGTGAAAGTTGCTTATGCTTTTCTTGGAAAACTGAACTCTGTGAATCCCACCTGCAGAGATGCCTAGGTGCCTGACTTCCCATTGATTCCAAACTGTAATTTGATGCCCAAGTAAATACTAAGTGCCTTTGTGGGTCTTGCAGTACAGGTAAACTGTATTCAATTCTGTTATTTCATTTTTAGAGTGGTACTTTTTTAGCGTTTGAAATAATTGTAGCTGTGACAACAGCACAGTGAAGCATGTTGGCTTTTTTTTTGTTTTGTTTTGAGACACACTAAGTGCCTCTCCTGAGGCACTGAGACCAGGGAATATTGTATTTAGGTCTCCTTTCTGTTCTTGCTGCTTCTCTCACCTAATACTGTTAAAAGAGATGCTAAACAAAGGTGAAGCAATTTCTTAATGAAAAAACATGCAAACGGTGAGCAAGTGTTCTTAGTTCTTCATTCCTTGTCAGCTGGAAGAGCTATTTTAAATGACAGGAGATGCAGTCAGCCTGCTGTGTCTGCATGGTGCTTGCACTAATAACACAGCAGGGTTTCATTACTGCATTCATAACGCTAATGATGACTGAGATGCTCAAGCAACACCTGAATTTTTTTAAACACTGTATGTGGAGTTCAGAGCCAGAGCTGCCAACTTCACCAGTAGCGAACCAAGTGGGTAAATTATGAAAGTTTTTGACGTGTATGTCTCAAGGTGTTCGTGGAGGTTTTCTGCAGGAGTTTTGGTACTGCCAGTGCTGTAGGATAACATGTTCTAATTTAAAAAATACATCCACCCTTCCGTGAATAGACTTTCATCATTTGTTATTCTTGTTTTGTGCATCACCTGTTCTTCAGTACATACTTTGACAGGTTCATGTCTGGAAATGCTTAGCTCTGAGCACCTGAGTCTAGTTGGCAGGCATACTGCTTAGATAAAACTGTGCAGGTGCTTACACTCAGGACTCCATATGTCTTTTAGATAATTTAAAGATACCAGAATGCATGTACTGTTTCTGATGATGCAAAACTTGTCCAAATAACAAAATACATATTGACTCCTTAGCTAGTGCCTGCTTGGTTTAGGGTCCTGTTGTTTGGTGTCTTAACTATCTAAGATTTCCCCACCCCAGTGTCCTTTACCTGGGACATGTTTTTTCCTGTCTTAATATCTTGAACAACCTTTGAATTGGATACTTCTGACTCACCAGATATGATCATAAAATTCAGTAGTTGGAGCTTTGGCTGTTTTTCTTTTTCCCAAATGGAGTCAATTTTTATGAATATACAAGCATTTATGTTTCCAGATAGTTCCTGTCTGCTTTACTAAACTGTTTTTTTAACCAGCACTCACAAATGCCTTTTAATTCAGCTTTGTGTAGTACTTGCAAGTGGCTAAGAAGTTTTACAAATCATGTAGTGTCATTATGCAGCCCCTTGGTTTCCCCAGTGTTTGTCACCAATAATGAATTGCAGATTTCACAGCAAATTCAATTTCACTAGTAACACTCTAAACCCTTAACTGGAGATTAATTCAGTCAGTTACTGAACGTGAAATTGGTGGTGCAATTTGATTGTGCTTGCAATATAAAGGAGACCAAAGTGAATGTAAAGAATGAATGTCTAGTTGAAGTATTGATCTATCATAATTAATTGTAAGCATGAAGATCATAAATGTTGGACTAAAAACATGACAAAAGGTAGTATATAACTCACTGTCTTGTAAGCATCCAGTCTGTTCTATTTAAGTTTATGATGAAATCGTGCCAACTGGAAAAGATTTCTTACTGAACAGAGCGTTGATATGAATAGACTTTTCCAACATGTGCACAATATGAGCAGAAGAATTGTTTGTTTTTTAACATTTAAGGCTTTTTTTTTTGGACAGCCATGCTGGTCATTAGTAACTCCCCTCCTCCCTAGTCTTAAATTATAGTGATAATAATAAAAGTGAACGAAGGCAGTTGTTGTAGAGGGCAGCTAGCAGTAGCTAGCTAGTGACTTCTAGTCTTCTAAAACTCTGAAGGCAGAAGAATTAGAGAGGTGAAGAACAGGAGTGTGGAGCGGGAGAGGACCAAAACAGAAGTGATACAAGGTGAGAGCTTACTATCCTGATGTATTACTCTTTTCTATGGACATTAGTGTCCCTTCTTCTGGTACTAAATGGATATGGATCTCCCCAATATCTCTCTAAACCTTTCTAATTGATATTATAGCGGGCAGGACTGTGTGTGAGTCTACCCTCATTGAACTGTGAAGGGAGGTTTTTTTCAAGCAGTAAAAACACCAGTTCAGCTCTCCAAAGACTGTAGGCATTCATATGTAAGAACTGAAATACAGTGGTAGTGGAAGAATAAGAGTAGATTCGTGTTGTAATGTCTGTTGACTGTGATCTAGTAGGAGTCCAGTCTTCTGCTTTCCGTCAGATGAGGTTTGAACCAATTCTTCCAGCCCAAATCAAGTGAAAATGTACCTTCCATTGTGCCAGTTTGTTTTTTCAAAAGCCTTAAAAAATAGTTAGGTAAGGCTGAAAGGTCTCAATCTGTGCCACCTATATTTGAATTGTCATCATTATTTTTTATTTGAGTGTCAAATAACTGGTAAGTGGTTAATCAGTAGGAAAACTGGAGTATAAATCCTTACAGCATTATTACCACAAGGTAATTATTACCTTTAATTACAGTTGGTAATTATTAATTATTACCAACTGTTTTCAGAAGGGGTGGACTTCCTAGTGGTGTTTAACGGTAGGGTTGTTTGGTGTCCCTTTCTTTACAACATATGTCTAGCTTTCTGTTTTCTGAGGCTTGTTGATTTCCCCATGCTGAATTATTTCATCTATTGCTGAATTAACTTGTTTCATTCCTCTGCTAGCTGACTCTACAGAAATATATGGTATCTATTTGGCTGGTAGATGCTACCTGGTTCTGAAGTTTCTAATCAGGACTTCTTAAAAAAAATATTGGAGGAGAGATCTGTAATTGACAATGGCTGAGACACCTAGAAATTATGTAGCAAGGTGAAACAGAAAACTTGACTGAAGGATAAACTCTGAGCATATGATTGCCCGTGAAAGGACTCTGAAGCACTGTGCATACAAATCCACCACGCTGAATGGGTCCAGCATTTCCACGTCACACGGTCACTCCAGAGTCGTTACTGGTGTAGAATTTTTCCTACTGAGTGTAGCAGTGTGTGTTCCTGGATATGACTTTGTTGTCCCTAATTTGGAAACTGCTCAGTGTTGTTTATAGCTGTATAACATTAGTACAAGTGGTTTCTATAGCTACTGTCCAGCACCAGAGGTAGAGTGGTAGGAAGCTGTGATAAGGCTAGAAAGATTTTTTTTTTTTTTTTTTTTAAACAAAAACTGAATGTGGGCAATTACCCCAGGGCTGAACTGAGGCATGCTAGATTCATAAAAACCTTTAGAATATTACTTAATATTTGCCAAGATTTAAAGAAAAACAAAGCTTTCTTGTTATCTTTAAGCTTCCTCCTCTTTCTTCCACCTCTTTCATTATTTATTTGAGATCTGTAACACCTGTTTTAGTGTTGTCTTTAGAACAAACAAGTGTTGAGTTGGAAACTCAAATTAACTAAAAGCAATTTGGTAGCATGCACTTTGACAAGAGCTTTGTTGGTTTTCAGTTGTCACACAAGTCATTGTAAAACATTTCAGAGCAAAAGTTTTACATGATAACTGTTGTTTGCGATTAGTCTGCTGTTTTGAGAACTTAAATTATTCAAAGTGAGAACCAAGGATGATGATAAAGAATGACCAGGGATTAACGAACATCTTAAGTTCTCACGTTTACAAATAAAGGAAGAAGTCTTTGTCGTCTTGGTAGTGCTGGCTGGCGGGGGCAGGAGCTGACCTAGTGCCAAGTAGGCTGATCATTGCTGATCAGTCTTGGAAATGATTTCTTTGGAAGTCTCACTGTTTTGTGTTGAATAACCAATTACAAACTTTCTGCCTTAAACTACGCACAGTTGTTTCAAAGGAAATAAGTGAAAAAAGCTACTCATCGCTAGATCCATCTGTGTATCACAAGCAGTACTAATTCCTTTTCCAGTGTGTCATGTTAAAAGGAGGAAAGAGACTATCTCCCTTAAAACACTGTGGTTCAACTCCATTCCCTGAATTTAAACTTTTTTTTTAAAAAGGCAAGAGAAAGGAAAAAACATCCATATTAACTGCACTGGGCAGTTCATGCACTTGAGGGAGAGTTGACACTGCCGCTGACACCCTCCGTAAGAGAGCTTCTTTTACTGCAAAACATTCCTGTCAGATATTTAGACTGCATATTCTACTGATTTATGCTACTCAAGATAGAGCTTAACTGAGGATGTTTGACGGGCTTCCTTACTGAAACGAGCTGGTGTCTGATGCCCAGACAAATTCTAGTGCAAATAGTCACAACAAATTGTTTCATGAAGATTATTTTTGACAAGCTCCCCGCATAGATATAAAATACTCTAAGTTAGAATTTGTTCAGAAATCATTAGTCTCTAAAATCCAAGAATTCCTTTTACTTTGATCACTTCTCGTGTTGCCCATAAAACTGTTTTGATTAGTACATGTCAACAGTGAGTGGCATCTCCAGGTAGTTCAGGATTTCTTACTTTCTCTTCCCTTTTTTTAAGAAGCAATTCCCAATGTGTTATTTTTCCTTAAAGCAATTACCATCTTTATTGGGCAGTCATGTCTGTACAGGGGAGAGGTAGGGAATGGAAGTTCTTAAGCTGGAATTACTGTGATGTGGGCCAGGATCTTCCTTTGTAAGCTCTCCCAAGAAATCCGTGCCTGACTGCAGATCTCCTCTCATCTAGCGAGCAATGATTTGCATAGCTTTTGATGAGGCCTGGATTTACAAAATGGATTCTGCTGTGGAGCGATGCACCAAACCTGTTACCGTTTGATGAAAGCAGATGCTCCTCTTACAGCTGTGTTTAAGTTGAAGTTTGTTCTCTTATATATCATATCCTCCCTTTGCCCTAACCAGCTTGGGGGTAGAGGCGGGTAGTTCCTTTCTTCCTTCCTCCCTTCACCCTGAATCAGCATTTTGTTACTTAAGGAATCAAGATGAATGGTGTACAGATGTGTGACCTCTTAGAGGTTGTGGGGATTAATTTTTATGTTAAAATACTGTTGACCCAAATATCATTATCCTTTGGGGTCAAATATCCCATCCATTTCTCAAAACAAGCACATTATATAGAATTATCATTAAAACACATCCCAAAGGTATAAAAATATATTATATGTTTAGGTCTAAGAAGGATTTGTGACCTGCAAATTCAGGGGAAGAATAAGTGCTCTTTTCCTCTGAGTGGTCCTGTATAAGAGACCTGGAGAAGTGGGTACAGGCTGGCTGTGAGAGGAGTGTATCTTAAATCCTCCTTGCTTCCTGTCTGTCTATAGTAGGTTTTTTTTTCCCCATGGACATGTTAAAAGCCTGTTGATTATCAGCCTGAGAACGGTCTTGGAGATGGCAGTCTCTTGCAGGTGACGAAAAGACAGGTAGTACTGTGTCTGCAGTGGGTTTACTGAGCTCATTTTCTCCTGCTATTTGCCAGCAGTGCAGTATTTAAATAGAACTAATTTGCTGCTACTGGTGAACATGCTTTACGGGTTAGATAGCCACATGGCACTTAAACGTTTAGCAAGTTAATTTAAGCCAGTGGCATGCTACTGGTATCTGCTAGGATAGCAGATGAGAACTACTTCATAGGAACATCTCATTGTGTCCAGAAGAGGGCACTTGTACACGCACACAAACATCTTGCTGCGTTGAAAAACCTTTTGTTTCACTCCTTTAGAATGCGTATTAGGATATCCAAAGCAAGAGGAGGTGTTGATCTTGCTAGGTGAAAGCCTGGAAAGGCTACAAAATCACTGAAGGGGGAGATTGTGCACTAGGATTCAGCTCATCTTTGTGTTGTAATACTTTCATAGTATGAAAATATTGACTTAAATCTACTTCCATCTTCCTGCTACTTACAGTAACCTTATTTTCAAATATGAACAAATAACTCTGAACCATAAACGTAAGTAATGAACCAGTCTGTATGTTGCTGCATTGCTTAAAAAAATTAAAACAATGAGGATGCGTTGCAAAGAAACATTTAGTGGAACAGAGGTTTAGTTCTGTCATATGCTTGTTTTTATTTTCTCTTTGCACAGTGCAGTTGTTCTGTGTGAGGCTGCTTATCTCAGTTCCATCTTGCTATTGAGCATAATAAACTGACATCAACGATAAGTGTAAAACTGTTTTTAAAAGTTGCCATCACTTTTCTTTAGCACTCAGATTAAAGTTTGATGTATTGTTTATCTTACAGTATCGATAACATTAGTTGACAAGTATCTTAATTGTATAAAGCCACAGTACACGATGAACTCTAAGCATTTGTATATATAATGGGCCAATTTTCTAAACTATGTTCTTGGCTGTTGTCAAATAGGTATTATGTGTAGGGGATTTACTGGGTCAACTTCAACTTTCAGAAGTACGTGAATACTGCACAAGAAGAAAAATCCTCTGATTGCGCTTCAGTAACTGTAGGAACTCATTTTAGTCATTTGTGTTCCTCTTGTGTTTGTATCTGCCTTCCACAAACCTCTGAGTGATTGAATTCTCCAGATGGTATTTTTTCTGGAAACTAACCTTTATATTTTCCTTTATAAAAGTCTGTATAGCATAGTACCTGTACTCTCATTCATTCACGCGAGGGTTGGATTCTGGTGATGTTAGCTGAGGTATTTCCAGTGATGCAGTACTGTTAAAACTTCAAATGTCTGGTACTGACAACTTGCATCATTTTGGTGTACAGAACAGACTAATGAAAATTTGAATGAGTACAGAAAAAAAAAACAACAAAAAACCTTGTCTGCTTACAGCTTGTATTTGATCCATGTCAAATGAGAATCCATTGTGTATGGATTTTCATTTCTGTTAAATGTTAAGACTTTGCAGTAGGAAGTATGTGTTCTTGTTAATCCTAATGGAAACCTTAGCATGCTATTTTTTAAATTCTTTAATCAATCTAGTGACTTAAGCGTTTGCCATTGAATTGTAAAAAAACCCAACAACTTTACTCTTGCTTGTAACTGTTTGAAAAAGTCTGGAGGAAAACCAGTGGCAATACATGCTGAACATACTACCGTAAAATCTAATGCTTGCATTTTGATACCATACAGGATCAAGATCAGAATTCTTACTTGTTGGATGGTCAATATATGCCATACAGGGGACACAATTCTTTCCGTGAGAAGTATTTCAGTGGTGTCACAAAGAGGATTGCCAAGGAAGAAAAAGACAATCAGAAGTAAAATATAATATAAACAGATTAAAAAATGAGGAAAGAATGAAGATCGTGTTTCTTTGTAAGGACATCTGGATATGAACATTCATTTGGATGCTTCAGAAAAATAAATACTGCTTTTAATTTTAAAACAAGATGAAACCCACAACACAGGTTGAGAGCAGTTCTTTTTAATTAGCTTTGTTTATAGCAGATTTTATTGTACAAGTTTTTTGAGTCTTATTTAATTTATATTTGTACTTTCAAGTACTAATGATGATTGACTAAAACCATTATTATTGTTCTTTCACCATTAATGTTTACAAAAAAGTAGTAGTATTATTTGGCTTCTTAAACTGTGAACATCTGGCTGGTTTAGAAACACGTGGTGGTGATCAAGCGTTGCTTATTAAGAAGATCATTTTCATTTGTTTTGTTTTTTTGTAAATGGTATACAATAAAACAAAAGATTGTTGTGAGTTTTTTTTTTAATTGTTGCATGAAATAACTGCTCGTATGAATTCCAGTTGCTCTGGCTGAGGCCAGCAGTGTTTAAAACAAACAAAACACACAAAGAAACAAATGCGCATGCGTGCGCACACACAGGCACACACACATACAGCGCCCAAAAGCCTCTGTGACCTGACAAACTCTGGAGAGCCTGTTAAACCCTGTGAAGCCTGTCCACATCTGAAGCTCATCTGTACCTTGGATTTGCTTTTGCATTCCTAAACCTTGACTCTTGGTCAAGCCAACTGTCTGCAAATTTTGGTTCAGAAACTGATAGTTAAAGCAGTAACAACAGCATAAAATCAGTAATGGTTCCCTAATGGTATTAAGCCTAATCAAGTCTTTGAAATTGAAGCTGTATTTGTTAAAGGGCAAACTTTGCTGAATCCACACCATGTCCATCATGAAAATACCTCATTTGAAAACCACTAAGCCCATTAATTCAGGATGTTAATGGCTCTTCTCATTTTGGTGGTCAAATATTCTTCAGCAGGGCGTTGGTGAATATACCTACTTTCTCCAGCCAGAGGAAGCCTTGCTTCTCAGCTTGCTGCAAGTCACTGACTGTGGTCATGCTACAGTCTTTGTAGAGTATAATCTTTAAGTGCCTCTCCAAATATCAGTGACACGTAGGAAGGCACGAGTCGTTGTGTGTATCTGATCGAGTTCATGAACTGAATTTGCTGTTCTCTGTGGTGTGGTCCTCAGCTGCAGCAGGGAGAGCTCACATACTTAATGACAGCTTTGTCTGACCTTCTGGATCTAATCTGTGATGTGTTAGGAAGTTCTGAAATAGTGATTTATTTTCTGCGTTTCCATTATAAATCACTTTGTTTTGAGACTTGTAATGTCAGTCATATAATAGTTGTTCTGGGCTAAACTTGGAGCAAGATCAAAGCTCAGACAATTTTTCAAAAGCAGAACTTGAATTGATCACTTTCAAATATTACATCAAAAAATTACTGCTTCTGAAAACCTGTCTTCATATTACTTCTGACTTCAATTTTAGCATTACAATTTGGCATTCAGCTTTTATTACTTTACAAATTAAAATTACTCTCTGTTCTTCATAGGCAAGGAATTTTTCTAGATGGATTTATTATGCATTTATAACTTCATTTTCATAGAAGTTACTCTACATAGACGTGATCTAAATGGTTATACAAGATGTAAGGTAGTGGCAAATCTGGCTCTGTCTATTCAAAGAGAATGATTTAGTTTATTTCTCCTCTGCCTGGTCCAACTTTTAGTCCATTCAGCAGCAGTGGTGTGGCCTCTGTTTAGCAGTTCATACATAACAGCTCTATCATTACGGGAGAATACCATTTTGAACAGAAACTGTGAGTGTGTTTGGGGTACTGCATCAACATCCGCTAATCGAAAATGGTTTAGAATTGAAATCAGATGTTCGAGCTCTGCTGATCCCCAACTTTAAAGCTGTCATTTGGAAATATTTCTGATCTCTAAACTTCTCCTCACTTCGTGCGCACGCCCCAGCCTATTGTACGCGCAGACTTGCAGAGCGGAGGCGTTTATAGCTGCAGAGCCGTGACGGAGTCCTTGCACTCGCTCTAGCGAAGGACTGACAGGCGGGTGAGTTATCCTTTCGGCAGGATTTGGCCATCGATGGCCGCGGTTTCTGGCGCTTTCGTTCGATCTGGTTCCATTCAGTCTCCTTCCGCGAGGTTCCAGTTTCCTGTCCCTGGCAAGGAGGGTCAGTTCACGAGCCCGCGCTGAACTCACGCCGTTGTCATTCTCTCCTTTGGGGTGGTTTATGCCATTTTCCAGTTTTGAAAAATAAACGTTATTGTTGGAGCGCTTTGTTGCGCTGCAGCAAATTGGACGGAGGGAGGAGCTGAAAGCGGCTGCGAGGTCATATGGGCAGAGGCTGTCTCTTGCTGTAGGGAGCGATTTGTGAGGCAACGAAGGGAAAGAGCCCCCTCCTTTCACAGAATCCCTTTACCTGGCGGTGGTGTTCCTGGCTGCCAAGCCTCCCACGTAGCTACGGGAAGAGGAAGCGGAAAAGTAGCCGACATAGATTTTCTCTTCATTGCTTTTGTGCCCTACCTACTCTCTCTCGCCCATACTTTTTTTAATTAGTGGCCAGTTTGAACAAGTTTGGCAGAAGGTCAAGGTTTGATGCGGTCTTACAGATAACAGGGAGCTACAAATATTGTTGAAATAGGCAGAGGTGTTGAAGAAAAAGACCTAGTTAATATCTTCCAGGGAAAAGGTGGTAATATGAGTTCAACTCTCATTAAACATCAGAGAACCCATGCGGAAACAAGATCTGGAGACAAAAACTCTCCCCAATGTTTTTTGTTGCTCCTGTGACAACCAGTGCTGCTCCTGCTACTTCTTCATCTTCTCTTTAAAACAAAAAGACCCCCAAAAAGCGGACAAAGAGCTTTTTTAGAAGGAACATAAAGGTCTTGGCTGAACTTTCCACTTCCACTCAAGCTCTGAGACCAACTCACAAAAACTCAGACTCAGTAGTTTCTCCTTATCACTCTAATGAGAGACGTCAAGCAGATGTGTCAGCTTGCTGAACATCTCAAGGAGAGTGCAGTCCTCCCTTCAAACCGACCTAAGAAACTGGTGTCTGTTATTGGGACAACATCTAACTCTGGGTTTCCTCTAGTAGAGCAGGCTTTTTGTTTCCCCAGCACTCGTTGCTGGACTTTGTACTGGTACCATGCACTGCAGCAACGTCCACTCACTGGATACGGGCACTTCAACAGCAACTCTTGAAGTTTGGTTTTGGTGGATCCTTCCTTCCCCTCTACCTGTTCAGCGGGGCTGGAAGACCGTGGTGGAAGTCCTTAACTGTTCGGCGTCTCTTCTTTTTCCATTAGACTAGTATTTTAGCTCCAAGTTGTGACTTACAGGAGGGTTGTAGGTATCCATGCACGTGGCAGTTGGCAGAAGGCAGTCCAATTTTTGTGAGTTCTCAGTCAAGGCTCACCTGTCCAAAAATGCTGCTAAGAAGATAAAGTACGGGCTTTCTCTCAGGCTGTTTTGATATTGGTTAACTGTAGAGATGTTATAGGGAGGAAACACCTTAATAATTCTGAATCTTCTCTTTCCTTCTGTCACTGCTTTTTAAGATTTCTTCATAATGGTTATTTCCACTGTCCCCAGGACAACTCCGCAGCCTCAGGGCCACCAGCCAGAGAAGGGTGTCACAGAGATGGCGACCCCGTGACTTTGCGCTGTCCTCTGGCCGCAGGTTTTCCAGAGACAAAAATGTCCAGTTGGAGAGGGCAAGACCGGAGCAGACGATAGGCAGGGGTTACGGGTTTCCCTGTCGGACAACAAGCAGCTCTGGGGTTAGCTGACAGGAGGCTGATGAAGTCTCCAAAAGGCAAAGGTTGTTCTCTGCTGGCTCAGCTCCTGTCACCACCATGTTTCTCTTTTCTGACTCTTCCTTCCAACCCTTCAGAGAAGCTGAGAAGAAAAATTTAATGTGTTCTTTCTTTGCTGTTTAGCTTGGTCTGCAGTTTAAAGTGAGGTCCAGAGTTGAACAAGGCTGTCTTTTCAGTCTGGAAACTTCTTCACTGCTCCTAAAAAAACCAGAGTTGTGGGTACCCAGGAGAATGCAGAGGACAGTATCCCTCTCTGCCTTACTCTTCTGTTTGCTATTTGGAAAAAACGGGTTTTTAACCTTGTTCTTTTATGTCATTGATTCTGGTGATCACATAAAACATAAAATAAATAAACAGCGAAATACATCTTAGCTGCCTCCATGCTACCCTTTTTAATATATTTCTCTGATGTTCTCTTATTGGCTTATTGGACTGTAAAAATCTCCGTTGAGGGATGTGTCCTCACAACTGTTTTCATTATAGTTTTCTATCATCATGGCTGCTGTCACTTTGTACAGTGCCTCTCATCAGTTACAGCTTTCCTGGGCCTATGGATGGGGAGGACACCACCCAAAAGAGATGTCAGCTCTCTGTTAGCTAAAAGGCCTCGTCAGACCCAAGGTCCCGGAGAAAGGACAATCTGTCTGGCTACGCTAAGGGTATGAGGCCTCAAGACAGGTTTGCTAAGTAAGATCTTTCTTAATTCTTGTAGGTTACTTAAACCTGGGCAGCTGAAAGGTAAAATCCATTGATAGGAGGGAGATCTTACTGTCTGTACTGCCACTGTTGTGATCTTGGGTATCCGTACGCTCAGTGAGGTGCCCAGGAGATGCGTTACGGATTGCTGACAACCCACAGCAGACCTAGGCGCAGGAGGCTTCGACCCTGCATGTCAGCTTTGACAAGGAGTATTTTGAGTACAGCTGGGTGGGAACAGGACATTTTGCTTCATTTAAAATTTCCCCAAAGTTAATTTTTTTAAATTCCATGTTTGGGTGCTGGAAAGAGACCATTTTGTACAAAAATACAGTGCTTGCCAATGATCATCTGAGATTCTAATCCAAAATTTCTGTTGCTTTACATAAAAATAGTTAAAATAAAAAAAAAAAAATCTTACCTTCTAAAGATGTCCAAACAGGATAGTATTATCACTGTTTTAATTCTCTCCAAAACTAAGTTTTATTTAAAAATTACTTTTCAATTTTTTTTTCCAATGAAAATGCCACTTGCTGTATAAAATTCTAATATAAAACTTGTTCTTCATGGGTTCATTCTAATAAATTTTTCACTAATAAAGTGTAAAATAATAGGTCATGTTACTGTATGTGATGGGATAAATAGTTAATTCTAATCAAATACGTAACTCCTAACTAAACAATCTTATCTCTGTAAGGAGATATCATTGGCAAAATAGTCATATAGCAATTAATCATAATACTTCCTTCTTTAAGAGTCCATCCCAACAGATGGGATGTCTCTGAGTGATGACTAAGGATGGATGTTCAGTGCCATGACTGGACAGCCCAGAGTGTCTTTGCTTTATCCTGAGACTGATACGAGAGATTTCTATTCAACATTGGGAATCATGCTGGTGATTGATTGCATTTTGGAGGCAAGACTAATCCTTGATCTATCTATCTTTTTTTCTATTGAATGCAGCACTAGGAGACATGCAAGTGTAATTTCAGTACAGGATAAATTTAGCTATGAAAGTTAACAAGTAATAGGGAAGGTTCATAAAACATTGTGATTTTTGGCTAGAGATGAAACATAGCTATGTGGAGAAAATCCTGTGAGGAGGTGGATCTATTCGATTGGAAGGATAGGTCCTTACACACAGGCAGTCTTCTCCACTGAGTTGTGGTCCCATTCTTCGTGCAAATGTAGTGTGATGGGTGGAATGATGCCTCTCTGACCACAGTTCATGCCTTTATAAATTGTTCTGCTCTACAGGTTTGTTTTGAGGCTGTTTGCATAAAGCTGTGGGATCCTGAGATGAGAAGTGCTAGGCAGGTGCAACGTGTTTATTGCAATAATAGTTGTGGCAGAGGCTAGGATAACCAGAATCATGAGGAGCACCATAGGACACACGCTCCTGTCTTGGAGAGAACCTTGAGTCTTGCTAATAAACAGACCCCTAGCAATTTAGGAAAGTTTTGGGAAGTTTCTACTCTCTCTTCAAAACGTGTATGTGGCAGAGAGTACTTGTATGCCTTTGCTTGAACCTCATTCCTTAACACAACACAACCTGGAAAAAGGTAATGAAATTACATGAGAAAAGGGGCTGGTTCGCTTAATCAGTAAATATTTGTCAAAGCTGGCATTTGCAAAATGTCCTGTTTTAGTCTCCACGGCTTGCAACAGGAGCTGTCACAGAGGTGCCTGTGCACCTATGGGTGGTTCTTCGGTAGTGGTTACTGGAAAGCAGCTGCTTCTGTAGCGTGATGCCTCTGCTCAGTCCTGTAATTGCAGAGCAGCTGGTACAGACAGTGGTGAACACGCTTCTGCATGTTGGGCAAATACGCGCAAGCGCCCAAGCACCGCCTGCGTCGTTCTGCCTCCCCGTTCCGGCGTTCCCCAGAGCCGCCTGACAAGCTGCGGGCTGAACCCGATAAACGGCTGCTGCCTGCTGCGGGGAATGACCTGCCAAAAAACCGCACGGGCCCCGGCCCGCTGGGGCCAGGGAAGCAGGACCTCCCCTCTCACCCCCAGCTGCCCTGCCTCGTTATAAAGCAAAAAAAAAATTCTACCTCAGTAAGAAATTAATTTTATAATAACCGTAGAATAGCATTTTTAGCCTTATGTAAAGATGTCAAAGAAGGCAAAGATAGGGACTATTTCTTAATTAAATATAGATTTTCTTCTGGATTTTGTTTTCACTCTAAAAGCAAACCAAAACATGTTTGTGCCAAGGACTGTTATATCCCACCCCCCTTTCTCTTTTTTTTTTAAGCGTATTTTTATATGCTTGGCAGAATTAATGGTGAAAATCTTTCCAGCTGTGACTTTGCCAGAATCCCTTTCTGAAGCTCCTACTAATTTGGATTAAAACTGGATGGATGAAAGCCTCAAACAGCTAATGCTGGCAGTAGATTTGCTGAGGCCCCACAGCATATACTTCTCCAACTGTTCTTATCTTCTGAGGAAAAAAAAAAGGCAAAAAAAAAAAGCAAACATAATTTTGTAATTACACAGTTGTTAGCGCTCTGCCTGCCTTTCCCCTCCCTGGGCTGGGGCAGCGGGCATCTGCGTGCGGGGCACGGAGCCGGCAGCCGGCGGCTCCTGCCCTCCCGCGTAGCCGGCTGGGGCTGCCCGGTGCGGGACGGACCTCTGGCTTCTGCAGGGCGAGGTTTTGATTGCAGGGTGGCGGGTTTTTTTAAGCGCTATCTCATACCAGCTACTCTTTGTATTAACAGCCAGCGTGGATTTTAAGAGAGAGTTGCCACACTGGGAAGTCACTGTTCAAAACGGCAAAGGTGGGTGCGCAAGCCTGTCATTGCAGGGACCTGAAGCCACCGAGCCTCCCCAGTCCCAGCTGCTGGGCGCTCACCTCGCTTGCTTAATTCTAGCAGCATTGGCGCCGTGTTTTCTTACTGTCCAGGCTTCCTGGAGCCAGCAGCTGCAAGCTCTCCTACTGCCACAAACAATTAAATTAATTTCTTTAAATTGGACAGATCAATCTCTGGCAAGTGGCCCGTGTTCCTTCCCCTCCTCCCTCTCACCAGGAGAGTCTTCTGGAAGCTTGTGAGCTTACTAAGGCCTTGCGTGGTGTGTTCCTCTCGTCACAACCACGCTGAGAGCGAGCAAAGGCCGTGCTCTGAACGCCGGCAGTGCCGTGGGACGCTGACAGCCTCTTCCCGTGGCCTTGCCAGAGGCTGCCCCCTCCACCAGCGCAGCCCCTCCAGGTGGGAGGCTGCAGCTCGCAAGCACATCCAAAAGCTACTTGTGAGCACGTCGGCTTAGATGCCATCACTTGCCAGAGAGGATGGCAGGAGGTCCTTGCTGCAGATGCTCTGAGCACCTTGCTCACCTGCCTGGAGCACCTCCTGCATGGAGAGGGAATACCAATACTACCAGTTATATTTATGGCATATTCTGTCAATCATTATGAACAAGAGCAACAGCAGCTTTCCCAAATGGACCACTTACAATTTCTGGTAAATCTGAAGATTGTGAAGGAGGTGGCCACTGCTAAAGCATTATGGGGGATGGTGTAGGCAGCAGCATCTCCTGTCTCCAGGCTGTGCCTGCTGGCACGGAAAGCCGTGCAGCCCCTCTGACCTCCTGCAGAACACCTACCCCTTCCACTCATTTCCACTGGCCTGGGGACTTCGCTTTTGAAGGGTGTGCTCCTTGTCACCGTTCGCCGCTGGTTTTCTCCCCTGGTTGTTCAGCAGGTGTGAGCAGATGCTTGACGGGCTGCCTCAACTTGCCTCCCAGCTCCTTTGAAGGAACAGGGGAAACGCACAGTGACTGAGCTCTTCTTTCCTTCTTAGGATGCCTTGAGGTAGGGATGAATGTAGTCTAAAGGAGGCAGAAAAAGGAAAGTGAAATGTCCCAGCTGAAGTCCAGCCTGTCTTTCAGTCAGGAGAGGCAGCACTGGGGTGTATTTTCAGCCATCATCCTGCATATTTCCATACCAAATGTGCACAGTCTGTGAGCAAGAAGTACTTCTTCCCTGACTGCCACCTTTGCAAATGCATTTTGAGTTCTGTAACAGCAAGTGGATTTTTTCTACTCATCCTGTTACAAGCAGAAACAGTTATTCAGGATTATGTATTCTCCTTACAAATTCTTTATAAAGCTATTGCTTTCAGATTGTGCCCTTGAAAACATCTGCCACAATCCACCTGTTTATAGTATTAGTGCAAAAACAAGGCATGAATTTGGACACGCTTCTTTTTCAAGATATATTGTTTAATCATCTTCTAATTATCAAGAATCAGCAGGTCTTGAATCTCACTTTTGAAGTCATTAATAAAAAATATTTTAATGGGTTGCTTTGCTTTTCCATCAACTTGTAACTCTGAGGCTGGCAGGTCAGAACCTAAAAGTCCGTAACGTAAGCCACAAGGAGCATTAATTTTTGCATGAGCAATTCCAGCTGTATTCAGTGGCAATAATGCGTGCCATTCAGAGAAGAGAATTTAGGTAAAAGATAATATAGAAAGTTCTTTGTTGACAGTAAGGCCGATGTGATCCTTACAGTGATAATGGATTGAAATGAACTTCCTGAAAAAGCTAAAGCTTTTAACAAAGTAACCTAGTAAACGATGGAAATTACACAATTTTAGTTTAATATGATGAAGTTTTTAATTCATTCAACTCTACAAGAACAGCAAGACATGGAAGATTTTTGAATCCTTCCTCTGATTTTTCGTCTCGCTAAGAATCATTTGTACTTTAGAAATGTATACCTAATTAACAAGAGCTATCCATTTAACTCACTAGCAATGAATGGGACAAGATAGTTTATTGTTTCCCATGATACTTCATTCTCTATTGATTTATGGAAATCAGGCATGGGTTGGGAATGACACTTCCAAAATTTGAGTTGTTGAAACCATACGATACTCTGATTTTTTAGAATTTCACATAGCAGGCTTTCAGGAATTGCTACAAGTTTGAGAAAGCCTGCTTTCCAGATACCCATTTTGAGTGGTATTGATTGTTTTAATTTCCTTTAATTTCTTTTATTAACTGGGTCTCATATCAAGATTGGTACTGCTGATCAAGTTGGCAGGCCAATACTTTGTCTTTTACGAAACTGGCACAACATTCGCTTTATTCCAAATATCTTAAGTTTCTGCAACACACTGACAATCAATATTTAGACTGAGGTTTGACTTACCTAATCTTTCCTGTCAACATCTATATCTAAAGCAGTTATGTTAGTCTCCTTCTAGCCAATGGAGAGGAATAAGTCCAGAGCACTTGTCAGTCTGCTCTTCTAGAGCTCTTGGATATGCACAACTCAGACTTGCTTGTTTAAGAATTACTCTAGTTGGTAATGTTGTAGCATCTATTTTTTTATTGAAACTCTTTGTTTACAGTGAGGCCAGTTAATTCACCTTAATTTCATATATGCATATCAGCTGCTGCTTCTATAACGCTGGATAAGAATATTTATGAAATAGTTCTGTGTCTTCATTTTCATCTACTTTGTCCATCCAAAAAGGTTTTGATATACAGCAAAAACCAAGAATTCAACAAACACACAGGAGAGCAAACACCCAAACATCAAAATCTCTCTTAGTGTCTTTTGGTAGTCACAGAATTTATTTCCCTTTGTCCTTTTGGCCACCTTATCAGTTTTCTGGCTTATGATTTCTATGAGTTGCTGCCTACTTCTCCTTTTTTCCTGAGTTATCTAAATATTTGTACCGCTAATTTTACGTCCCCTTTCACTAGATTGTTACTTTATATGTATGATGCTTTGGGGAGCTGATGGGTGAGATACAAATCCTGCTTGGGAGTACCGGATTACATTTCATGAAAGGTTCTGCAGATGAGTTATTGCTCCGCAGCAGGTCCTCAGCCTGCGGTTTCACAAGCAGGCAAGCTAATGTGACAGTGCAGTGCTGCTGAAAGGAGAGGTTTTGTGCCTTTTCCCTATTCCCTGGTCCTGGCTTCTCTCATGCTGTGCTCAGCAGAGTTGCCCACTCTTGCACTGACTCTGGTTCTTACTGGAGCCTTTCTTGTGCCAGCTGAATTTACTAAGCCAGCAGAAAACTATTCTTTTTGCTGAAAAAGATTACTGCAAGGGAGTGAATTTCCTTCCGTCGGAGGTGAGCTGTTGGATCAGCTCGCTGCGGTCATGAAACTGTGGTCTCCGTCACATCGCTCCTAGACCTAAGGCTGACTGCGGAGATTATGCAGCTCCTCGATGAATCGCCCAAGAACCTCCTGGCAGGAGGAGGAAAGCAGCTGATGGTCTTTTGTGTCACAGTGGGCTTTGTTGAACGTAAAACTGTGGAAGGTTGAAGAAGAAAAGTCATTAGCTGCCTTTCTCAACACAGATTGACCATGTCTTTGAGAAAACGAAAGATAAACTAAAGTGAGAAGGATTGCCTTTGGGGGTTATTTACTCACCTGCAACTTATGCTGTATTGTGTTTTTGTTTTAAATGAAGAGCTATGTTGTGGCTGCTGAAAGCTTTCTTTTCTTGTTGTGATCCAGGGACAGGATGTGCCAAAGTTAACCCAGAGGAACCAGGAGGATCGGTAGTGGAGCCGCAAGTGGGCTGTTGGTCCGTGGGATTTAGCACCTCGGAGGGGCATGAAGAGGTTTGCAGCCCCGGGGCACTTGCAGCCTCTCTTCAGGTTCCGGAGGGTTTTGAGGTGTCTAAAAGTCCAGCCACAGTGTGTGTTACAGCAGCAAAAATTTCCTTTTTTTGTATGTGATTGTGGATCTTTAGGTATTCAGTGCTCTCTTTTTTAATACCTCCTAATTATTGCTTCTGTTTTTTTCCTTTCAAAAATTCTTTCTCCAAGCTGATCTGGCTCATAATAGTTTCCAACCCTGTGAAACTGGCCCTTTTGGAGCATAATGTGTTTCTGATTTGGTCTTTGTCCTGTTTGGATTTGCATCTCAGTGGCTACTGATTTTTTACCGAGAAATTAGTTCTTTCCTCTTAGTCTGTCAACTGAGGGGTGGCCTGGGATTCCTTTAATTTGGATGCTGCAACTTTTTGACCGAGGCATTTCAAAGATCATGCCTGGGTAGCTGGTGTGAGGATGCGTTGGTTTTTTTTTCTCTCTCTGAGTGTGGTTTGGTGAGACAGTCCTTGTCTGTGTGGGTAAGTTCTAAGTAGCAGGACATAAACCAGACTCAGTGTGTGAAATCACTGACTAGTTAATCCCACCCTGAATAGTATGGGGAGCAGCAGTGTTGTGTAGCAAGTTAAGTCAGTTACCCAGCAAACAGCAGCATGTGGAGGAGTTTTGGGGGGTGTTTGGAACGAGATGCTCTGTATACTCGTGGGGGTATTTACACCCTACGTGCTGAGCTGATGAAGTGGTACAAGAGTGACAGAGCAGCAGTTGTGACTGCAATGGGTACCCCAGATTTTATATCCTGCCTGAAGCCTGAAGGGGTTTTCTGTGTGTGAAATGCAAGCAGGCATTCATCTCTGAGGCTGAGAACATCTTCCCATGTGGAACATCGGCCTTCAGGAATGCAGGGTGAAGACTCCTTTTATATAGTGCTGTGGCCAGTCTTTCTACGAATTATATAGGAAGCTAGGACTCCTTATTCTGCAAAGCTTCCAGCCACAGAGCTTGCATAATTATTTAATGTATTTATATAAACCATCAGCTCTGGGTCCCCCAGCATAAGAAAGGCATGGACCTGCTCAAGCGGGTCCAGGGGAGGGCCATGAAGATGATCAGGGGGCTGGAGCACCTCGTCTATGAGGACAGGCTGAGAGAGTTGGGGTTGTTTAGCCTAGAAAAGAGAAGGCTCCAGGGAGACCTTATTGCTGCCTTTCAATACTTAAAGGGGACCTACAGGAAAGATGGGGAGGGACCCTTTGTCAGGGAGCATAGCGATAGGACAAGGGGTGATGGCTTTAAACTGAAAGAGCGTAGATTTAGATTAGGTATTAGGAAGAAATTCTTCACTCTGAGGGTGGTGAGGCACTGGAACAGGTTGCCCAGAGAAGCTGTGGATCCCCCCTCCCTGGAAGTGTTCAAGGCCAGGTTGGATGGGGCTTTGAGCAACCTGGTCTGGTGGAAGGTGTCCCTGCCCATGGCAGGGGGTTGGAACCAGATGATCTTTGAGGTCCCTTCCAACCCAAACCATTCTGTGATTCTGTGATTTGAGTGTCTTGCATTCTTGAATGCATTTGTCCTCACAAGATCCTTATGAAATAGATATTATTCCCATCATACAAATGTGACATGCCCAAGGTCATACATGATGTCATAGTGGAGCAGGAAAATTAACATCTCCAAAGTCTCAGGTTAGCTCCCAAACCACTCCATCATCTTTTCTTCTAGAGTTGATCACAACCAGCTCACAATGCCATACATCCACTGGGATTTTTTTCTGTGCTAGGAGATCGGGGAAGCAAAATGTTCTGGATGTGTTAATCTAAATCTGGATCTATCTGTGAAACTAGTAATTTTGTAGGGTTCTGTCGTAGCATTTAATAGTTTAGTGCTTGTGGGCACCGTTTACATTCATTTGCTTTCTAACTGGAAAGAACCAATGATCCATAGAAGTGTACTGAAAATACATGGAAGAAAGACTAATTTTAAAATTGATAGGGAAATTCACGGTGAACTAGAAAGCAATTGTCCACAATATACTGCACGTTCTCTTGAACAAAATACAGGTTATGTAAACTGCTTGGTACCATGAGCAACAATGCAAGCGGATTTGTCAATGATTGTTAAATATTTCTGGACAATTAGTATGATCTTCAAGTAAAACTTCAAAGGTTGAAATCTGCACAATTGGTTTCATTCACTCTGACTTGTCATTTGTAAGGAAGGTACTCTTTATTTTATACTGAACTACAGCAAACAGATCAAGACTAGGAAACTAAGAGAATTAATCCTTTATTGTAGCGATTATCTTCAAAACTTGTCCGAAAGATTTTTTCCACAAAAGACCCAACTGTGTTACAGTTTCCAAAGAAAAAAATGAATGTTTGTGATTGCCAATGTCAAGAAAGACCAATTTATCTATGGAGCATTGCTAGTCTGTGAGCACCGATGGTGCTGGGACTAAAATGTACTCATAGAATTTCATTAAAACTGGTTAGTAATTGGTGCTTACCACTCCACATCTAAAATAAGTGCCTGTCTTATTTAACTCAGTGTTGTGCTGAGATGATACTCAGTATGAGGGACACAAGAATAACATTTAATTTTTAAGAAAGCTTTATCTTTTTAATGGCAGACCTTCACAGGAGTCATATGAGAACGGAGATGTCATTTAAAACTTACTATTCTTCCGTGTCACCTTCAGGCACGTTTTGCCAGATCTGAAATCTAGAGCAGTGTTGACACTATTCCCTCACTCCAGAGAGAATAGACCATTCAGATCGTCCTCCATCACTCAGCAGAGCTGTGACAAGGTGAAGAGAAAAACATCACAACATTTCAGAGAGTCTGTCTTAGCCTTCTTCACAGGATGCAACACATCAGTGCAAAGACAGAAGACAGGGTGGTAAGGTACCTCCAGCACATGCCTAGAAGATTATTTTCAAAGTTTTCTGTTTGTTCTTCTAGAAATGAATTCCCACTCTATGATGATGGATATTTTCAGTCTTAAAGGTAAGAGGCTAGACTATCAGATTACAGGCTACCAGATATGGACAACTGATCATGTTGGCTCTTCCAGCAGCCTGTGTTTTTATGTCTGTGCTTAACTCCACCTTTCTAACCTTCACTGCTGCAGATGGATACTGGACTGCTATTTCTAGATGAAATTAGAATAATAGACGCTAGAGATGGAAAAATACCTAATGGTCCATTCCCCTGTAGCTGCCAAATAGACTTTATTAAAAAAATTGCAGGCAAATATCTTTCATGGCAATCTTTTACCATGAAATATTACATCCTCTTTATAGTCTGGGCAGAGAGCAGGAAATCTAACCGCTTCTTGGCTTAAGGTTTTGCCAGTCTGTGTAAGCTTGGTACCCAAAGACTCTATTTTGGTACCAGTTGCCTTTTGCTTTGTAGATTTGGAGCATCTGGAAAGTTGGATAGGGCAGTTTTTAAAGTGTCCAACTAATCTGTTGTGTTAATACCTAAGTTCTGAAAAAGGGGGTGAAGAATATCTGTTGAATTGCAAACGTTAAGCACCCAGTCCCACAGATGGCTTTATTTATAGCTCAAGGCACAAATGCTGTAACTTTGCAGTAGTCCCTGCAGTAACTGTAGGACGACTTTGTAGCTACAGTGGTTGAATGTACTTCACTTTGACTCACTGTCAAAAATATCGCTGTTGTGAGTGGGACAAAAGGGGTGCCTTTCTTCAAAATGATCCCTATCTGCTGGCTGTCCTATCAGATACATAACTGCAGTGTTGCTTCTGAGTTTCCTCAGAACTGATCTCAATATGGGATTTTATAAACCAGGGTTTTCAGCATTCAAAGGCTTGTGGGGGTAGGGGTGAGGGTGGACGGGGGGGTTTTGTAAATCTGGACTCTGTAGAAGTAACTAAAATGCCTCATTTAGGTTATTGAACCCATAATGGAAAAACAGCCCTGCAGACACTGTAATGGTTTAATTGGTATTCAATTGCTTGTACTTTTTCAGGCTTTTCAAAGAAAATATCAAAGATTGAACTATAAAACCAGATGTGTATCTCCAGAGACTTAAATTGTCCAGTTTCCAGTGACATGCTTTAATTCTCCTCCCACTGAGTAATTTTACATTGGCGCAAGTCCTTTGGATAAGAAAGGGCAACTGACCCCTCCAAAATTATCGTTCATACATTGAGCTGGAAACAATGGGACCTCACAAAATCTGTAATCTCATTAATTATAGTTGTATATGTATATTTTTTAATTCTGAATGCTCTAATTAATGTCTTGGGGGTGATCCGAAGGAAGACTTCAGTCTGTGCAGTTTTGCACATGCTTAGGTGCTTAGCCAGCTTTAGAAATTATTATAGGTAAGGAATTACTGACGACAAAGCTTTTCCACTCCTTTCCCCATTCCTCCCCCTCTCGCTCCCCACATCGTTACTTAGATTTCAGTTAGTTCAGGTGCTCCCTGTTACATAAATATCTGCCTGAAAAAAAAAAAAGACAACCAAACCAAGAAAACCCAGCCCCCAAAAAACCCCCAACAAAGCCTGGGTTTGTGTTCTGAAGGTCCCAAGTCTTTGTTTCAGCTGGTACTTGTGAGAAAGGGGGTCCTGCTGTGGCCAGCTTCGAGGTGACACACCAGCGGCCAGTGGCGGGTCCCCTCTTAGCACCTGCCTGGACGGGCGGTTAGAGGGGAAAGGGATCTGTGCCGGGGTGTCACAGGCCGAGACAGACACCCATTCTCCCCACCGTGGTGGGAAGCCAGCGTTGTTGTGTTGAGCTGCTTTATTTTGTGCTGTTGATGCCTTTTCTGAAGCAGGACATCGTGCCCTGACGTGCAGGGCTTGGAAGGACCAAAATGTGCCATTTGCTTGGCTCCAAACATGTCTCCCTCATGCCAGTAAAACCACCCACCCCTTTGCAGGTGGTAGAGCAGCTGATCTCTTGGGCTGGGCACTGATGACCTGAGTTCTCCTGGTGACAGCCGTTCTTCTGGGAACAAATTGTGGTAATTCAGTCAGGTGAATGGCTGGGACCTCTACTTACAATGTGCAACAGAGCAATAAGGTGGGATAGGGATTTAAACCCAAAGGAAATAGCCTCTGTTTATATGAATTGGAAGAGAGTTTGAAATCCCAAGGTCTCATCTTGTTCTGGTTTCTTTGTGGGTTCACCTTCCTCTTTCCTACTCATTACTTATGACAGAATGAAGTTTACTGAGACCTTTCATTTTTCTGACTCCTGTCCCAGAAGCAGAAACTCAGGATGAGGTAGGATCTACGCCAGCCTCGGTTTCTTTTCTGTTCTCCACCAGTTGTCATCCGAGTATTAATTACATCAATATACATACAATAACATATATATTGGAGAAACAGATACAAAGTATGATTTCTACTAAAAATGATCACTTTATTTATTATGGAAACCACGATCTTGCCTGTTATCATTGGTTTAAAATATGACTAATTGTTTGGACAGACCAGCAGTTTAGTTGGATGGTTGGCTAAACTGTGTAAGTTGTTTAAGAGTGAAGTAGTTGATTTTGATGGTAAAATATGCTCAAATATTATTACAGTTGTGTGTTTGCCTGAAAATTGAGGAGAAAGGTTTTTTTTTTTTTTCTTTTTTTGGCTGAATTCTTGGTTTTCTTGGCCAAGGAAATTGTTCAGTGTCAATCTGATTTGCAAATAAATTGTTCAGTGGAGACCCGTAACTGTTTATTAGAGCTGTTGGGGTAATGCTGAGATTGGGGACCTTTTGTTAGAGATGGAGGGCAGAAATTGCTTTTGTTAAAGAGTCTGAGGAATAGAATGAGCCTGAACTTATTATTAATTCTACTTGCAAGAGAAGAAATTGGAAACCTGCAAAATAAAGGGTCACTCATCTACTTCCAGCTCCATTTCTGTTGCAGCTAAGATCTTGGGAGAGGTTGATCTGTCTGTTTTAGGGTTATATTTTTCCCTTCATAATCTAGCTTTGAAAGTCATATGGCAGAGAGCAGGGAGACTTGTAACATCTTTGAATAAGGGTAGTATTTCTGAACCTTTCTTGATTGAAGAATGATGTAGTCCTATAAAAGTCTATGAACCTTTCTGTATCCCACTCTTGGATAAAAGGGTCAGTAATAAGTAAGAAAATCTTCGGCAATTGAGCTAATCACTTTGCAAAATCCTAGCTGAATCTTGTAATCAAACAATTTGATTAGAAGTATTGATAATAAAAATGTCTTTACACCTGCCAATAGATCCTGCCAACCCATAAAAACTGATGGCTGAGTGACTGGCTCCCACTGTTTTCTCCAGCAGGCAGTGATGCTTCCCAGCAAACCCCCTTGGAAGCTGTGGGTATGTTTGAAGCAAGGTGTAGTCATTTTAGCAGCCACCTCCTGATGTTGTAGAAATCCCGATGCTCTGTGGACCTTGAGCTGAGTAGCAGAGATGAGAGAGAGCAGAGCTGTGGCCCCTCACAAGCCCTTTTCCTTCTTTTCTGTCTTTTATAAAATTGCAGCTTTTGAGCTTCAGCTGGATAAAGTGGAGATGCATTAGAGTTGCTTCTTTACCAGGAATTGGGAAGCAAATCCAGTGTTTCCCAAAGGAAGGAAGGAGAGCAGTTCTAGAGCAGGAGAACAGCCTCTTTTCCTGTATTTTGCCTGGTGGGGTGATGGGCCTGAGCCTGGGGAAAAGGATGGAAAATCCTTCTATGGTTACATCCCGCAGGAGCGAGTGTGCTGAGAAGCACTTAGCATGCCGTTGTCCTTAGGCCATGGCTAGCCTAATGGGGCCGGCTGCAGGATGTGCACAAAGTGATAACAAATCAGCAGAAATGGAAGCAATGCAGATTAACTTGTTGTACAAACCAAAGATTTTCAGGCTGATTATAGTGGAAATCCAAGGTGGTTTTTCAGCTAATTGCAGCACTACCCTTGGCATAGCCTCTAGTATAAACTTTGGGAAATCAGAGTTTATAGAGCTGTATTCAGAGGTGATGTGTCAATTATACCATCTTCCACAGATACAGGTTTTATCCAGCCTTCAGCTGCCTTGGATGAGATGATAAGCTACTTTCTGTGACTCTTCCAGTTGTAAAATGAAGTCTAGGTTGTTGTCTCTAATGCGCCATAGACCTAGAAGTAAAATTGGATCTTCGAATGTGCATTTCTACCTACGTCCTGAACAAGAGGAGATCCAAGTCCTACAAAGGAAGTCTGCTGCTGGCTAAGTGACTGAGTGGGGTTAAAAAGGAGGCATTACAGTAACCTACTATTTGGAGTCTGGCACTCCGAGTATACTCATCATTTCTTAATCTGTCCCTGGGTCTGGTTATAATTTGCATCTTGAGCAATCATATTGCTTTCTGCATTTGCATTTGTGTTTTCTTTTTCTATTGTTAAACCTGTTTTCATCTTACACATTTTTTCATTCTTCTGCAGCCCGTAGCCAGTGATAGATGACAAGGTTCAAACACAGAAGGTCAATTTGATCATCCAGCGTCCATCTCTGCCAGCACAGGATTATTGCTTTCAGGGTCTATTTGCTATTGTTTTGTCCAGCCGATTGCTAAATAGGTCCTGTTTATTCGACAAAGTTTTGCCACCAATAATACCCCACATAACCTTAATTATAACAAGGGAGTAGTCTGGGGTATTGTTGAGAGGTGGGAGATGGTCTCGTATGGTCAGAAAAATTATCTGGTTTTTGACTCTTCTTACTCAGATCAGATTTGGTACATTTTTCTGAAGCACATTTCATTAACTGGTCAAATCAATCATCTACATGAACAGCACTGTTTGAGTCTTGCTTATCTCAATCCTTTCAGTCTAGAATATTCTCTTAGCAGAAAACAAGATGGCTATTGGCATGCATTGTCATTGACTCCAAGATTCTTTATTTAGTAAGAGCATGTTTGCTTGTATGTTTACAGTCATTCTGGGAAAAGAGGTTTCCCTTCCCGTGGTTTCAAATTGCAGTGGTTTATCTAGGAGGTAAGCCTGTCCTAAGGAGCTAGATAAGACACTACTGAAAATTACTTGCCTACAGAAGGAAACAGAGTTTCACTGGGAGCCACAGAGACAGAAATCCACCGAATCTGAGACTAGGAGTGATGCTGCATTGCAAACATCATTATGAAAATGACTTAGTGCACATTTACCTTAAATTTCAAAAAAAACATAATACAAGTCTAAAACATATATAGTTCACACCAATTTCAAAATTATTTTCTAAGGTTAGACTTTCAAGATTATTCTAAATTTGACAATGAGAAGTAATCTTGTAATTATTTTAAAGCAGGTTTCTTCAGTGCCTTAAGGTCTGCATACCAACCAAAATCCGTGGAGATGTTGCCTGCAAGCGATATACAACTGTCCGTATTATAATATTACATAAATAGATTCTGCTCACGCAGAAGCATTTTACTGTTAGCTGGATAAAATCACATAAATATTCCTTGGGACAGCTGTTTTTTGGATGTAGCGCTCAGCTGATTTCACAGAAATACTCTTCTTGTACACTTAATAAAGGAGCATAAGGAGAAGGTAATTTTCTGGCAGAGTTCAGCAGATATTGCATCCAATATAAAAGAAACACAGAGCTGTGCTTCTCTTCCTCAGGGAGAGCAGATCCTTCTTTCACAAGGTAGCAAGCACAAGGGAAGATAACAGGAGTCTGTCTGTCAGTTTTCCATGCCTAATACAGGGGTGAGAAAATGCTGACAAAGAGCTGGCTGTGAAACTCTTCCACGTTAAGCTTTTACAAAGTTTATCTGCATCTTCATGTTAGTGTGAGTCATATAGGCAGCTATGGGATTGTTGTGTTAGTATCAGATGGGGAGATTTCTCAGGGCACCTAAATCCTGATTTCTAGGCACAGTTGAAAGGCCATGCTCTCCACCAGCCTCCGGCTGTTGTCATGCTTACCGCAGCTTCAGTCTCGGTGTGGCCAGTCTTTTCGGAGCCCCACTTACCTCCACGTTCTTGCAGAGCAACTTCTCAAACGGAGCATGTCTTCCCCCATCGCAGCTGTAGGTCAGCCTTCACACTTATCCTGGACTGGGTCTTGCTTTTGCAAGCAGCCATAAATAAGGCTTTTTTTCAGGATGTATTGGACAGATGCTACCCAGTAGACAGAAGGCTGACCTGGGAAGTGGGGTATTTTTGCAAACTCGCACTCTCTAGCCAATTCGGAACAAAAATTTGCATGCCGTACTCTGACATTCTCTGTTGGCATTCAGCTTACTGCTTTGTCTGGTGTTTTAAGGTGAGCCTTTCTCTGTTTCTCCTGCTGAAGCCGTTTCTCTTTGCGTAGTCGCTGGGGGAGGCAGAGGGTGCAGGGGAACCTGGTTTGACATGGGTGCTCAGATGCGATGTGCAGCAGTCAGGACCAAATCCTTGCCGCAGATCAGGCAGCATGGTTTGAAGCAGGTTTCCCTCCTTTGTGGAGAGTGAGCTAGCGATCGAGCTACTGACTGCAATGGGAGGAGAAGAAAAGAGCAAAGTGTCTTTTTGTGGCAAAGGGTTAACTGGGCTTGAAGACCTACCTTCAGGAGGAGATTCAAGACTGAGCAGAGAGAGTTATTTTTGCTGTCTCTGACTGTGGTCCTATTCTGTTCTTGTGGTTTCTCCAGGCCAGTGTAAATAACTTCATGCTCAGTGTGCTGGTTTCTAGGAATACTATTCTAAGGCACCTAACTCTCCCTGGGAATCGTATCTTGACTGTCTAATTCCTGGCTGAGGAGTCTGCTAGGCAACAGGAAATCTGCAAATTAAAACATTGCAACATCTAAGTCCCTGGCTGTACCCCAGCTTTGCTGGAGGACCAGTTTTCATCTGTTTGCCTATGAAAAATATACTCAGATGTATATCCTTTCTCTTGCATCATTTAAATGATTCCTCATGTTTCCCACTGGCTATTATTTTTATTACCCATATGCAGTCACTTTGCTGCTCATTTTGTTCATTGTAATGCAGCCAGTAGCACTCTTGTTTCTTGATCCCCCAAAACGTGTGGTTTAAGGTCCCACATTAGCAAAAGTTGGTTAAAGTTAAGTGGGTTTAGCCCTCCAGCTTCTGCTATTTTGTGGTAGGAGCTGGACCAGCTCATTTACCCATTGCAGAGACGGACTGTCCGTCGTGATTCACTGGGCTGGATGGCTTCTCCTTTTCCCCAGCCCTAGTCTTTTGCTCTTCCTTATAAAGAGTTTGGAAGGGACTGTGCTCTGAGTCGCTTGCTGGCAGCAATCAGTAGGACACTAGTCATCTTCACTTCTCCCATTTACGGACCGCTCCAGTGTCCTCTCTTTATGAATCCAAGAACTATTTTCTCTTCCTTCCCCCACAGCACGAGCCCACAGCTCACTAACAGCAACGCTAACCTGGCATCAAGAGGGACCTTCGCTGCTAGCAGTGTCCTCTTTGAGAAGACAGAGTAATCTGTGGTCCTGTGGCTGAAACACTCAGAAGTGTGGAAGTGACAAGTATTCCAGTGCACGCACGGGTGCTCAGGGAGCCCATAAATTATTTTTGGAAATCAAGGGTAAATCTAGTCAACATTTTTAATCCACTGAAGAGCAAGTCTGAATGTTCAAGCAAATCCGTGAGCATTGATGCTTGGAAGATCCTGAAGCTCTTGGAGACTCCCAAATTTAAGTGCCAGGTCTACTGCGTCTACTCCCCTCCAGGTCTTTTTTGGGAGAGAGGTTTTTCTTTTCTTGCCCAGGAGAGGAAAGGGTCTTGCCTGTGAGTGACGCTCAAAGGCAACCTTTGGAAAAAGGCATAAACCAACAAAAATAAATTGAAGTATTTATTCCTAGGGATATTTTTTAGTGTGGCCAGAAGTGTGTGTGCCCTCTCCTATTATTTGATTTCTCTGTCCTTCCATAATAGTATGATGCTCAGCACTAAACAAGCTTTTCTTTCAGATGACATGCCTGCAGAAATGTGAGAGTGAATCACTGATATTCTCTCTAGATTTCTGACGTTGACACCATAACACACATTGCTCTGGGGACTTTTCATCAGCCTTCTACATCTGCATTTTAAAAAACAATGAAAATGTTACCAGAAAACCAATGTTGATATTCAGGATTTCCTGGTAATAGACTATTGAAACAGTGGAGGTGGGGACAGACCATCTTTGCCTGAAGATGTTCAGTCACCTGCTGTGCAGAGACTTGGTATTCAAAGACTGGCTGGGTCACTGCTTACCTCTGATGGTAAAGTAAGGCAGACCCCAAAGTACTGAGAAGGGATTTAGGCGCTTCCAGCTCTACTGACTTACTTACCCAGTCTGTGGGTTACCCAGTTTGAAACCCCTCCTTTGCCAGAGGGAACCAGGGCTGCTTAACCCACCTTCTAGGAGAAAAGGATTAGAAAGCTTTGTGGTGAGGGACCTCAGTCTCCCCACTGAGGCTGTCATCTTTGTGTTCAACGATTTAATGACCACGTTCAGAGGAAGCACCGGCAGAGGCAAGGCTGTCTCGCCAGGCGGCAAGACCTCTCCAGAGACTGTGGAGATCTGGATCCCACTCTCCCACTGCACCAGATCTTTCAGACAGAGACAGGAGCCCACTTCTCACCCTCCCAAGTGACTGTCACTGATACTTCTCTAGTTCACATAAAACAAAAGTGCTTGTATGTGAGGCAATGCCCTGCAGAATGGAGGGAAGATCCTGTTTTGGAGAGGTAGGATGTGGGAAGGGGAGGAGAAATTGAAGTAAAAGGCTCAACATCTTGCAAGAGAAAGGTGAATCATACCTATTTATGCTAAAAAATTGTATGCAACCAGTGGAGGGCTCAGTATTGCGGTGTTTCAGTTCTGTCTGCAAAACTGGACCTCTGGTCTGTGTAGCTGGGAGACAAATAAATTCTGGATTTGGAAGGACTTGTCCTGAACCATAGGAATAAAAACTTGTTTACAGCACACAAGGTAAGATTTACTGAGCGCTGTCACTATTGGTAGTATGAACCTATGTAACGACTTACTCCTTTCTAGCTGACAGTTCCCTGGCCCAAGCTGAGAGTCCTGGACTGTCATCAAGGACGTTGTTATGCATATTAACAGCATTGCTTCAGATTATTTCTGATTACATCTCTCTCTTTGTTCCTTTCCAGTTTCTTTTTCCCAGGTCTGCTCATTCCCACTCCGCTTCATCCCCCTCTCTTCTGGCTGCTCAGCTGCCAAATTTCTAGTCTGTTTGTGTGCTGCCCTGTAATCACTGCGCTGGGGGCCAGCCTCAGCATCCCAGAGAAAGGTGGACATTGAGTCCCACCTGGGTGGCATCGTGAGCATCCCCGATGGGAAGGGGAGCCACTGGCTCTCCAGGACAAGAAATGAGAGTCTGGCCCCATATTCATATGCCAGAGCCCCAGGCTCTCAGCTAATGTAAGTTAGCATTGAAACAACCAGGGGAGCTTTGTAATATACATTAGCTGAGCATCTGCTTCAGAAAATGTGTCAGATTTAAGGGTATGGAAATTCCTTCATTATTGGAATTCCCCAAACTTTAGCAGTCAGCAGTTTTTGTATGCTAATAATATTTGTGACAACAGGGAGCCTACGTGGGGATTAAAATAAGGCTGGAGGTAGAATTAACCCAAATTCCTGGCTTTTGCCAGTTACAAACAGTGCTGCACTATTGAAATTTTCACCTTATGTATTTTAAGAATCACTGCACTAGAGCCAAAGCTGATGGGAACAGCCTTGCATTGCCCTGTAAATTCAGCTGCATAAACTAGGAGGTCTAGCTGCATAATTAGATTTAATCTAACCTGTTATTCACAGAGTGGTGTGTAAAGTGCATTAGGAGAAATGGATTTATTTAAGATGCCATCTAAAGGAACTGATTTTAATAATTGGGCAAGTGCTGAGCCAAAGGCCTAGATTTTCTGTTTATCAGCAACTTTTGCTGCTTCATATGCAAATTTGATAATATAATGAGTGTTGGGGCCTAGTTTGTCCTTGAGCGTACGTGCAGAGCTGGCTGACCCCAAGGACAGGAACAGGCTACATGCTTCCAAAGGCATAAGGGGGCCTCTTCATTTGCTCTACATAAATCTCAGTCTTCAATGACTTGAGGGAGAATGTTCGAATACTTAAATGAACATTATTCTTGAACATGAAGTTTTAATAGTGCACATTTTAAGTTTTTCATCAACCTGTATAAATTTATAGCAGATGAGAGTCTGTACGCAATGCGTTATCTGCTTTGAACCGAAAGCCTGTTCCGTGACTGAGGAATCCATCCTCCATGCACTAGGTCCCAAAGAAATCAACTCCCCAGCCTACAACTTGCTGGGAGAAACTAATGATGAGCAGGATGGGTAAAAGGATTTCTACTACAACTATCTATATATACGTTAGGAGCAGCAGCTGCAGCTGCCATGGTAATTTTACTTTTAGTTTTCTGTCAGTATAATGAGGAAAGAAAAGCTAGAGGACTGGTTTTTAATCATAGCATTGATTTTTTTAGGCGAGATGTTAGTTGTGTGTCAAAACTGAAATCTTTGTAGGTGGAAATGATATGTTTACTGGACATATTTAAAAGCCTTAGCATTCAAAACAATACCAAAATAGTTTAAATACATATTTAGTCAAATATACTTTCAATAGCGTGAGATGTGTAATAGAGCCACTTCTGGTTTGATTTCAAAACAGCTAGCTGTTGTTTTCAGTCTGAAACTGCCCACCATTATAGTTGGGTAACTTTCTCATAGGGTGGGATGGAAAGGAGCCATGGAAGTGTAAAAAACCCCTTGCAATCTCCTATGAAACAGCCAATAAAGGAAACCCAAACCCAGATGATTTTAGGTGCTTCTGCCATCGGCGGTGGCAGGAGTGACACCTGCGGGGCCGGCCGAGCCCGGGAGCCGGGGCCGTGTCCCGGGAAGCGCCTGTCTCTGAGTCACTGCAGCAGCTGAGCTCCGGCTAAATTGGAAACAGAAATAGCGATTGTCATGTCACCCGGATGCTCTGCCTCCAGCCAAATGGTAGACGGAAAAAAAACACTACCAGATGTTCTTATGTTATTAATATTGTTATTATTGTTATTATAAATAATATTTCTTACTGGCTGGCTTTCACTCCTGGCACATCTGGAGAGCACATGCTTGGGAGGAGAGCGCCGGCAGCCCACTGCTCCCCTGTTTCCCTGCGCACCTGTAAAAGGGGCCGGGTGGGCCCTGCGCCCTGTGCTGCAGGGTGCGGGGCGAGGGGGGTCCCTGTGGCGGGGTGCCCCCCACCCTGCTCCCCTCCCGCTGCCGCTGGTACTAGCCTGAGCTCTGCCGGCGTCCCGGCGGTGCTGGCCAAGCCCAGGCCTTCGTTCCACTTTCCTCTTTCCAACGGGGCGAGATCCTTTCACCCACAGCCCTGTTTTGAGAGCTTTGCATCCATACGCAGCCCTGCGTTTATACAACGAGAGCAAGGTCGGCTTTTTTGCCGTTGGAGATGCTGATGTGACATGCCTGTGGTCTGAAGCACCTCTGGCCAAGAAAGCAGGATGCTAGGCGCCACTTTGGTGGAAGTTTGCTGGCTAAACCTCCTTATCTAATGTTAGACCAGAAAATGTTTCTATGTAATTGCTCCCACTCCATGTCACCAAAAAAATAGGCTCGTTTTGGAGGTGAAAATGAAGAGTATGGCATCACTCCAGTGTGGGTCTCACCATAAACTTCGGCAAACTGTCTTAAGGATACACCAGCTACCAGGCACCATTTAACGTTAAGCGCCAAACCATTGCTGGAGTGGAAATTATCGCATTATGCCCACTTAGGTCAACTGTCTAGGAATACAGGAACAAGAAAAAAAAATACTGGAGGAGGTGATGACAGTGGTTCGTTAAAAAATCAAAAAAATGCTAGGATACTATTAAGCATGGCATACCAGTATTTGTATATCTCTAAGCTGAGCAAACACAGCTCCAGTATAAATAGATGGAACTTTATAAGTGGACTTTTGTGGTCACACTAACTGTGTAATAAGACAGTGTATTTTTAATTATTACATTGTGGTGACATACAGAATGCATAAAGCTCTTTCCATGGACTTGGGAAGATGCTGTGCCTGCCGCTAGAAGTTTACAACTGACAAAAAATGAAGTACAGCCCTCTGAAGGTCAGGTTTGCCTGGGATGGCTGTACACACAGCACATCTCCCGCCACATGGCTCTGTGCCACGGGTAGTACTGCTGCCCAGGCAGCTGAGGGCCTGGCGGGGCTCTCAGCCCCCCACCATGAGTCACGATTCCCAGTGAGGGGAGCACAGACCCACCTGTGGTCCTTGCATTCCTGGCTAGAAATGGGAAAGATACCCAGTGCGGATGCTGAGAAAGGGCAACGCCCGCTGTGGCTGTAGAGCCTCTTCCCAAAGGCAAACCTGAGCGAGGGACACCCTGGCCAAAACAGCCAGCTGTGTTCTGGGTGAAATCTCAGCTGTGCTCTGCACAGGAGCTAGTTGCAATCGCAACAAAACCAGTCATCGCATCTGACTTCAGTTGCTGTGGGTCTGTATTGGAGCAGTTCCTTTGCCAATGGCTTCAGTAACAATCATCTTTTTTTATCTACACTTTGAGCAAGGCTCATCCTATGCGATGAGATTTCCATGCAATCAAGTTTTCTGGAGGATGTCTCCTTTTCTAGCTGGAAGGTTTCCCCAGGCAGAATTTAAGAGTTTTATACACTGGCCAGGGGTTTTCCACTCTGTGGCTACATGAGGATGTTTGGGCTTCTGGAAATGCAGAAGCTGTAGGGGAAGGGCTCGGGTCACGCGCAGCCCCTCTGTGGACACTGGGAACTTCCCAGGCAGGTCATGGAGGTGCTGCTGGCCAGAAGCCCTCCTGGGAACAGCGGGGGCCCTCGCGGGTCTACGGCTGCAGACTAAATCCTTCGTTCCTCTATGGACTAGCTTGGTATTTCTTTTTCTTCTCCCCCCTCCTCCTTTTCCTTTTGCACCTCTGGGGAACAGAATCAACCAAGTATATATTGGTGGAAGTGGCTTTTTCAGACATCTCGCATTCCCCCAACGCGCTGCTGGAAAACAAAACCGGTGCTAGTCTGAAGCCATAAAGAAACAGCAGGAAACCCTTTCTCTATTAAATCAATGAGGTATTGCCATCGATGTGAATAAGTCACAGACTTCATGCTTGCCACCTGAGAGACATCCACTCATCCTATGGAAAAGAGAGAAGCAATTAGGCTAAATCATGGGCAAATTAAGAGATAAGGGTGTTTGTTCCTCTCTTCCTTTCCCTGCTATTTTAGAACCCAGTAGTTTTCTGCTCCAAGTGGAAAATAAGGATAATCATTACTGTATTCAGCCTTGGTTTTTGTTAGATGCTTATAAATCTTGCTAATTAGCTGTAGAAATCATAAAAGCTCAGCATCATGTTTTAATCATAAGCTCCTCGGGCCACTGATGTTCATGTTGTTCCCTGGATCCTCATTTCCACGTACAAATTACTGAGCCCATAACACTTTGGCAGCTCATCTCTCATGCCAATGATATTTCCAACAGAATTATTATTTCAGTAACTAAGCCACAAGCCTACACCTGCAAAAAATAAAAATAAGAGAATAACACAGCAGTGGAAGGTCCCCCCTCCTTGTACTGGTGGAATGTTAAAGCTTCTTCAAAGTAATTAAACACAGGTTTCAAGTATAAAGCCTGGCTGACAGATCAGTAAAACCATTTTCTCTTTCCCAAGAAGCTAAAGAAAAGTTCCCCAGTCAGCAGCCGAGGAGGATAGGAAACTGTAAGCACTGCACTTAGACACCAGTGCTAACATGCTGGGAATTTCTGGGGCAGTACAACAGGTCCAAGGCATCGTGGACACAGCTGTGAAATCAAACCTCGGTTGAATTCTTATCCAAATCACCATAAACGAGGTCAGCATCTGCTAAGACACTGGATAATAATAGCTTGCTTAATTATACATTTTGCCTGTAATTTAGTCCAGACCAACTTTCCTAGTGGCAGTGGAGGAGGGTATTTTCCAGTTCTTTTATGTTCCTGTGATTAGTGGATAATGCCCTTGGTGTATGTGCATGCATCTAATTTTCACTTTCAACTTTAATGCAATTTAACATTGTCAAAATAAATATTATTCTTCACTTCTCCAAATTTTGTTTCAGCGCTTGTAAAGTAAATATTTTGCTTAAGAATGTGGAAAGCCTGTGCCTGCTTACTGACGCTCTCTCTGAGGGGGAGAAGGAGCCCGTCCCTCTGTCGCGGCAGCTCAGGATTGCCCGGCAGCCAATGGTGCTTCTGTCAGGCAGGTTGAGGCCTTCCTAACCTGTGGCAGAGGAGCAGGGTGGACAGCCAGGGATACCTGCTTTGGCCACTTCTGTCAAGTTTGCCTTAGTTACAGCCCAAATAATAAAGGAGGAATGGGATAACGGGATAAATTTTTTTTTTTTTTGGTTCCTTTACGTGAATTGGCACACTAAACTCATCTTTGAACTGTTAGACATCAGTCACGTTCATTTACTGTCAGCAAGATGACAATGCTGGTCAAATTTCTGAGGAGCTCAGAGCTCCTGTGCTGGGCACAGCTGTGAGAACTACAAAAAAATTGAGCTGAGCCAAGCTTGACCATTTGGATTCCCCCATCTCTGCAGTGGCATGGCTGAGGTGTCGCAGGCCTCTGGTGGCTATTCCTCATACACCTAAAATTGGTTGCTGGCAGTGAAGATCACCATTGAAAAGAATATCTTGGCTTGCAGCTGCAGCAGAAGAGCATAAAAGACCTGGCCTGCCCCGAGTGTGCATCTCCAGCCCGTGCTGGGGGAGGCTTAGGTGAGTAAAGGGAAGGTGAGTAAAGGGAAGAAGCTCTCTGTAACTGTTCCCTTGGTCAAACAAAAGCACCCCTCAAGATAGAGAAGTTACATTTGCTAAAAAATTGGATTAAAAAGTCACAGATCATGAGTTTCTGGTTAAGTCTTATTTTCTGAGCTGTTTTCAAGCAGAAGTGAAAATTGAAAACTGGCAAACTTACAAGATCAATAGGGTTTACTTAAATGACTCACCAATTAGCATGTCTGTGGCTTTCAGTAACATTGTATTCTTGCCAATCACACTGGTTTAAACTTTCCCTCATATATAAATTACACACCCAGATTCATGTCTCCTTTTCCCTTTTCTTTTTTATCTTTTCTTTTTCCTTTCCTTTCCTTTCCTTTCCTTTCCTTTCCTTTCCTTTCCTTTCCTTTCCTTTCCTTTCCTTTCCTTTCCTTTCCTTTCCTTTCCTTTCCTTTCCTTTCCTTTCCTTTCCTTTCCTTTCCTTTCCTTTCCTTTCCTTTCCTTTCCTTTCCTTTCCCTTTCCCTTTCCCTTTCCCTTTCCCTTCCCTTCCCTTCCCTTCCCTTCCCTTCCCTTCCCTTCCCTTCCCTTCCCTTCCCTTCCCTTCCCTTCCCTTCCCTTCCCTTCCCTTCCCTTCCCTCTCCTCTCCTCTCCTCTCCTCTCCTCTCCTCTCCTCTCCTCTCCTCTCCTCTCCTCTCCTCTCCTCTCCTCTCCTCTCCCCCCTCCACTGACTCCTACATCTGATGTCCCCAGGGAATTCTGTCCAGCAGGCAAGAAGCGTGACTCAGGCAGATGCCCTGCGGCATTGGTAGGACTGAAGCAGAGATCGAGGCAAGATCGCCAGGCTCCCTATGAGATGTGTAACCAATATTTCTTATTTCAAGTTCAAAGGTCAGCAGGGCGTAGAGGGTCTTAATAAATGCACTTTTTAGAGGCTCAAGTGAGAGCTGTGGTCAGCGCTGCTCTTCTTTCTCCAAGTCTGGCCGGCAGATCACGGCTGTTACTGTTTTGGAAGCAGCCCTAGCTACTGTCATCCATGCCTCGTCCCCTTGTGCCTGTGCTGCTGCGGTGGCAGCAGCTCCCTCCCAGGGTGCTGGGAAGGAGAAGGTGCGGAGTGCAGCTGGCCTTGCCACATGGGCGGCTGGGCTGGGGCCGGCAGACGATGGCCTGTGGACAGATTAGCTTGCACAGAGTCTTGAATTGAGTATAAATTCCCAGTTTTAGCTAAAACATCTGCAAATAGCTAGGAGCTTGCGTGCTCGAGAGGCCTGTCCCTGTTCTTGACTCTGTGTGTGCATTCATCCATTCGGTTTGACTTTGCTATCCAGCAGAAGGAGCTGCGAGCCCAGTGTCCTTCATGAAGCTCTCTTTGCTTTGACATTCGCATGCGAGACACGCAGCTGCGTTGCCCCCGGCTTAGTGAGGGGGACTCGGCTGCGGAACTGCAGTGACCCGCGGTACACGTCCTCTCAGCCCCCCGGGCAAGTGAGGCAGGAGCCCCGGGATGCGAACCTCGGTGAGGCCGGCTGAAGCCGTGCTGCTTCACCTTGCGCTCGCCATGTGCGAGGCGTGCCCACGCAGACGCTCGCCGCACGGCAGCTCGTTAAGCAAGGGGAACCTGATCTTGTGTCTGAGCCCTTGTTCAGCCTGAAACAGGCCAGATTTGTTGATCTTAAAGGCACACTGCAAACCACATTATTCCTCATAGGCATTTGCAGAGGTTATGAGCCTGGGGAACATGTGGTTAAAAGGGAACTAGGCCATTTATTTACATGGTTTCATTTTATTCCTTTCCTGGTGCAGCACATTATTTTATACGAAAATGCCTACGGCAATTGGATAGGCACTTTTCTGCGTGCAAGAAATCTAAAGAAATTAAAAGTCTTTGAGGGACTTAAACATCATCTTGTGTTTAGCTAAGATGAAGCTTAACAACAGCCTGGACTAAGATGAGTTTATACACAGGCACATAAAGCTCCAGGGTGGTCTTAGCGGGTCTGCTGAGTCCGCCCTTCATCTGCAGCGCTCCAGCCGTGTTTCCTGCTGTGAGTTTGCACAGGTGTCTGCATAATCTGGCTTCCAGTGTGCTCATTTCTTGCGAGGAGACACCAGACCAAAAAAAAAAAATCACATTACACCAGCTTAGCCCGAGATCAGTTTGCTGGGCTGGCAGTCAGGGGAAAACCTCTGGTGAACTGTGCACGTCTGACATGGAGAATGGGGAGACCGTCAGGCTCTGGACCCCTCAAGACTGTTTTTAAAGATGTGCTTTCCAGGGCTGACCTGCCCTGAGCATGACATAAGGGAGCCCACACAGTGAGTCAGTGCTGGAACCGAGTTCCTGGCGCTCGGTCCTCTGCTCAGTCTGCTAAACCACACCGAGATTAAACCAACAGAGGCAAAGAAGCAGCCTGGATATGAGGAAATTTAGCAGGGAACCTGCCTTGACTCATTAATGGAAACTTTTGAAAACAGGCAGCAGCAGTAATTTTATTATATTTTTTTCTCCATGCTGAAACAATTTGTGTGCAGTAGAGTCATTCCCTGGAAAAACATTTCTTTAATTTATCTTCTTTAATTATCACTCATCTTTAGCAGCATCTGGTTCTGATATTTTATTAGAAAGTTTGCATGTTTGAACCAGGCCTGGGTGGTATTTCATTTTTTCTTGTTTCCATTTTCTACTGTGATGGTACTTCCCGTGGTGGGAAGAGATTGGCTTTGCTTTATTTCACAAGGCATAATAAATCATACGGCCATTCTACTTTAACATCATTATTAGCATGTAAGCATGCTCAAAGACATATCCTGCAGATTACTTGGTGTATTTACTTGAGGTTAGAATGCCAAGCATTGCAAACAGCAGACTGGGTTCCTGTTGTGAAGATGTGCATACTGCTTATGGGAAGATGTACTTTCTAGCCAAGATCTTAGCATCTGACTGGTGATGCTGAATAGCTTATGATGTCCAAAAAAAAGCCCGATTTTTGTGAGGACTCCCTAAAATTGGGCCCCTGTAATATTTCTCAAGTTGTGCATCCAGAGCATGAGGTACTTGGCATCCAGCTCCCTGCTGAGATTTTGAGCTGTAGTTTCTAGAAGGAATTGTGGACAGAAAAGAAAAGATTGCAGCTCTTATGGGCCAGTTCTTCCCTTGTTAGTATTGCTTTTCCAGACCAGCTCCCTGCTAAGGCACAAGGTACTGCTTTGGTTATCTAAGGTTGACAAACCTTTTGTTTTTGCTGCTGATTCTTTCTCCAGCTAAATGTTGTTTTCTTTATGACTTTCTTTAAAGTAACCTACCAGTGTTGGTCAGAAATCGTCTATCAGATGAACAATAATTCACCTGTAACAAAAAGATACCTGATTTTCTGAACAGGAGAAAAATGTCTTTTAGAGAATTGCAGATATAAGCTATCACCATTTTACACCTGAAAGAATAGAAATGAGATCATGAAGCCATTAGAAGAGACCTTTAGATAGAAATAAAGAAATGCAGATGTCAGTTGAAGGTTTTCAGTACCTACATTATTGTCCTTTCCTTCCAGTGGCATCTGCTTACTCAACATGCTGTACTGGATTTTGTGGTGTATACTTAGTTCGTGGTCTGCCTGTTTTCCCTATCATGCAATGTTTTCTTCTGGTTAGACAGAATTATGGTCAGTGTGGTAAGGGTAAGTTAAATATGACCCAGCATTCACTTGTCCTCGTATACATAAGCCAGTGAGTGTTCACTGTTGTCCAGCAAGGGCTGTGTCCTTTCTTACTGATGCACGTCTATAATGCCCACAGAAGTCTCAATGAAATTTCATCTAAATAAGCAGTTTGGTTTTGGAAGAGGAGAACTGCTAGTCCTGAAATGCAGCATGGAAAAGCGATGCTGTGAGGATACGCTTAAATGATCACAAGGAGGACATGCATTAGCACTTCTTGTTACTGCCCTGGAGCTGGAAGGCAGGAACTGAGCAGGCCTGGTACCTACCCCATTGCAAATGTAATGAAAAATCATTAACAGGCTAATAGATCACAGATAATTTCAGGTGACTTAAACTAGCCTAGCTTACTTATTCACAGTAGAGCAAAGGATACTAGGTGCTAGCAAGAGGTGTTACCTTCTTCAGCCCCAAGAGGCAATGCTTTCACTTGATGGTATAAGCTTGCCCCGTGCGTCTGTTCAAGCATGCTCTGTCCCACTCAGGCTGACTGCAGGACTAGCAACACTTCTGCCCCTCTGGTTTTGGGACTCGGATGGGCTGCAAAGCCCACAAGAGGAGAAAAAAACAGTTTGGCTCAGACATCAGGCACTGCCTGATGCTGTTCTTGGCAGGACAGATGTGGAGGAGCCAACTGCCAGTGTCTGACCAGGGTGATCTAGGACCAGCTGGGCTGTGGGGGTCACAGGGTGGCCTCTACATCCATAGTCCCACCAGAGCGTGTTACTGGCAACTGGGTTTTGACCTCACCTTGGGCACTGAGCCTTGGCCAGCTGGGGGAGATGTCAAGAGTTTGGGTCTCGTCTCTCCTTGAGTTGCCAGGGGCTGCAGTACAGGGAGGAAAGGTTTCACCAAAATGTCCAGCCATGTTTGGATGCCTGTGGACTTTCCCTCAAGGATAGTGTGACAAATGATGCCCACAAAATGCCAAAACCGCTTTCTCAAAACTATAGTGTTGTTTCCTTTTCCAAAAAGCATTTATAAAATGAGCAATTTTTCCCCATCCTCCAAGTTATCCAAAGCTCTGCCCCTTTGGCAACTGAGGCAGGTCTCGCTTCTGCAGACACTACAGTGAGTGCCTGAGTCTCGGTCTGGTGCCCTTGAACAGCTCCCCAAGATCTCCCTGGCTCTGAAAAGAGAGTCCTGCTGATGCAGCCAGAGTTCATTTGTGCTTCTCGGTTGTCAGACTTTTGGTTCTGTTTTTCCCAACCAGTTCAGTAGGCCCTGCAGGAAGCTGAACCAGACTCCTGCGAGCCCATGACTTTCCCATTGTCCTGTGTTAACTGCAGGGCTGGCTGAATTCAAGCCATTTTTCTTCCTTTCTGACTGTTTTCCTTACAGTCTGCTATTAAACTTACCCAAAATATTTGTGCAATAAACAGTTATTAGGCCAACGCACACTGTTAGAATTATTGCAGAGTAGCTCTGTGTCCATCACACCACGCACTACTCAGTCAAATATGCAGATATGCTCCTTGTCCATCACATATACAGATGCCCCTAGGACATCAACTTTAGAGTCGCGCAGCATGGTGAACATAGAGAGATGCCTGCCCTGACACTTGTGCCCTTCTGATCAGACTAAGCAATCTACAGCTTCAGGGATGTTTCCGAAAAGGTTTTGTTAGAAGATTTGAACTGGGGCCATGTGGTAATGTTAAGGTTTGATCTGGGATGGTCATCATCTTGTTTCACTGATTTTGGAACAACAGCGAAGAGATCACCCAGCTCTGAGGTGAAGTACAAATAGGCAGCAGCTCATTTTAATCAAGGATATAACATCAAGGTAGTGGAAGGTGTTATCATTTGTTCAATGGACTGCATTAAATGCATGACATCAGAGTGTCATTGCAGTGGCTAGAGAGCATAAGCTTTTTATCCAGGTAACAAAAAAACACATCTCCATAGTCTGTCTTTGCTGGATCTTAACAGGTAACCCAAAAAGAAAATAAGCGTGGACATTGATGTGCTCCTTCGTCTCTACCTGAGTCCCGTCCCAGCTCCCTTTTGGGAGGGAAGTACATTTTTGGTAGAGGGAGTTTTATGGGGAGCGTGGAAGGAGGAAGGCATTAAGGAGAGGAGAGACTAGCAATCCCACTCATACTGAAAGCAGCCTGGCCTCCCACCCAGAGGGGACAGAACCTGCTTAAAGACACTCCTCCTGTCCCAGCTATCCCATCTTGGGGAACAACAAGAGGCTTCATCTTCCTGGGGTACCAAACAAATCATCTTTTGCCCTGACAAAGCCACTGAAATAGAAGGAAAGAAAAGCTTCCCTCAGAAAGGTGGAAAATGGTCATGTAATTAGCAAGCTGGATCTCTTCTTTCTGTTTTTCGGCTGTCATGGATGTAAACTTGGCCTTGTGGTTGAAATGGCAACAGCTGTAAACTTCAAAGAATAAATTCCTCCACGCTTTTTTAATAAGCGTCTACCCTCATCATCAGACAATCTGCATGGTTTAGCTGAGTTTCTAATTCTCCAGTACTTACATGCACGAAGTACAAGCTATGGTTGTTCAGTCTTGTTTTAGGACACAGCAATCACCCATTAGAGGGAAATTTTTCCGTATTGCTCACTGACAGGATATGGAAGGAGTGAATATTTTGCTGGAAAGACCTGGGGTTATTCCCTAACAAATTGTGTGTGGTATCTGTGGCTTGGCATGAACATCAGCACCAATTTGTCTCACTGTAGCCCAAAATCACTGTGAGATATCTGATTGCCCCAGCAGGCGCATAGGCAGGTTAGTGCACTCCTTCCAGGTATTTTTTCTCTTGCTTTCAATTAATTCACTCCCAGGGGCATCCTAGAACTGACCCTCCGTAAAGCACACAGTCCCCTCTTGCTCTGTCTTCCTTTTCAGCCATTTTCAGCCTTCTTATGTCTGAAATTAAGTGGAGAAAGGAATAAGTACACCATGATATTTTGGTCAGAGGTCCCTGGCTCATTTAGTGCTTATTTAGTAAGCACCTGTTTTTACTGTTGAGCATTTCTTTCCTTTCCCTTTAAAATTTCCCTCTCATAAGCCTTAGTGGTTAGGTGCTGCTGAATATTGATCGTATGGCACTAGGGTCTTGGATCCTATCTTCACAAAATTTGCGAAGAGCCTCCTATGCCTTCAGCTCTCGGAAAAAAATCACAAACAAAAATAACCTTTACATTAAATCTGAATGATGTGGGGACATCTTGACCTTGCTGAAGCTGACTTCAGGATCATGTCATGATTCGTGGCTGGCCAGTGCCATGGCCTGTGTCTCTGGGAAGTTCCCAGATATGTTGAAGAGCCAGCAGAATCCAGTTGCCAACTCACTATCTTGTTCTTGCGTCAGTACCAGTAGATTTCTTTTTCAAAGGGGCCATTTCCCACTTCTTCCTTATCCTTTTCTGACTCTTCTGGAGAAAATAAGGGCACCCAGCATTAGCACTGGCAATCTGATCCCAACACCCAGTACTTCTGGCTGTAACTGACAATAAAGACGTAGCTTATCGCTTCAATAAAGCAACTTTGCAGATAACATGTAGGTCAGCTTGGGGAACGCAGCCATTTGCAAGGCAGGTAGTGTGTTTTGAATTCACTTCCTTCCCTTACTCTCCATGTATATCCATGGCTTGACCTTTATTAGAGATTTTTAAGAACAGATTGAACACATCCCTCTCAGCTGTATTTAGCCTGCCTCACATTAAAAGCATGGAGTAAATGACTTCTTGAGATCCCTTCCAGCCTTGTTTCTGGGATGTTTATGACTCTTACTTTACTAGAACATGCTATGCAGAAATGTTACCCTGCATTTTATGTATGCTTCAAGCCAGACCCCTCCCCAGGCAGTATGTCTCTGGATGTTTTCAGCCTATGTATGCGGACTGCTCTCCAATTCAATCTGCTTCTTTTACGCTTGCTGTACATTTGTCTTTTAGTTGTTTTGTCTCCTTTTGGAAGTCCTCTTATGCATTTCAATTTGAGGAATCAGCTTCTTGTTCGCTGGTTCCTTTTTTAGTAGCTGCAAGATCTCTTGTAGGTCAGTTAGATTGTGCTGAACAAGAAAAAGGGAAAGCTTTCAGGCAGGGCTCCTTCACTTCTCTGAACATAACCTATTCTGGGGTTCCAGCTGTGCTATTTTAGGCACTAATAATGGGAGGGTTGTTCAAAAATCCTATTTTTATTGTTGCAGATCATTGGGAGCCTGTAATAATGCAGTAAAGCTTCACAATACCATGAATAATTACCATGTTTATTGACCTGAGTTTCCATATGGGATCAAGTAAAAGTCTGGAGGGTTGGTTTGGATCTATTCTGTGGATCCAGATAAATAACTAAGAGATGGCTTTTTTTTTTTCCCCTTTCCCCTCCTCCCAGTTGTGTCAAAGTCCTGGACAGATCCACAGAAGGAGTGTTTAAAAGGCCCTTTCAGAAATAGCTACTCCTAAGCAGAAACAGCTCCTGCCTAGGTCAGCCAGTTGATGTACTTCAGGGGACACACGAGGACACTGCACTATCAGTGATAAGTCTCATTTACTGAAATGTTAGAATTATCTCCAAGATATGTAAAAAAGAAAGTTAATTTTGTCTCTGAAATTTAATCTAGTCAGCTGACTGAATGGATCATAGAGCTCTAGTTTTGAATGCCTTTATTTTGTGGGGAGCTGTTGTTTTGTAGGGATGTTTCTACTTATGTCAAATAAATGTTATTGCTATTTGGTATGGAAGCCAGATACCACTGTCTGCATAAGAAAATGCTACTTTTTTGGTACACTGGGATGCCAAGTAGACGTGTTAATATAGGGCTACATGTATACATTCCCTAAAGTCTCTTCTGCTACCAAGAGTGGATGAAAAGAATAGAGAGATATTTACTGGAATATCTGAAGATAACTAGAACACTTATACCTGCAAAAGAAGTCTTATTTTGCATTCGTGATCAATCAGAAATACAGTCCAGATCCTCAGGAAAAAAACCCGCAAAACAACAAAAAACCAACTCTCTAAGAACAGTGAATGATCAAGCTGCAGTCTGTATTTTTTTTTCCTAGGGGAACAATGAATGAGGTGTTGATGAATGCCTTCTCTTAGTCTGCTTCAGCCACAAATGTTGTAAGAGTACGGGGTAAGTTAGCTCCAGGCACATACTCTCTGTCCAGATCAGGGGAGTGGCAGGGGCACTTTGCAGTTACCTCCTGGGCCATAAGTCAGGGTTTCCACTCCATGGGATGGAGAGGACCAGTCTGTAGCTGGGTCTGCTCCCAACATAGCATTGGATGTAGCTGGCGTGAATACCAAGGCAGAGGAGCTAGGAAGTACTCCCAGGTCCTGCCGGACAGACATGGGCAAAATGCCCGGTGCTTGTAAAGTGTTTTGGAGCAGGGATAGATGATAGATAGCAAATCTTGCATGCTTAATACTTACAAATTACCTTTCCAAAGACACACTTCCTTCCTTTCAGCCAGCTGTTCTGCCTCAGCAGTCTTAGCTGGTAGTCTTCCAGAGCTGCAATGTGAGTTTAAATTAATTTCTTGAAAAATCTTCCTCTTTGCTGCAGTTTTCTTACCCTCTTTCCTGAAGCTCTGTCAACTGAGTCTGCTGTGCTATATAAGAAAGAGTTAGTTGAACCAAAGTTATTTTCAGCAATTCTTGTTCTATTTCATAATAAAACTTGATGAGAAAAAGACTGGTCAGTCAAATATCTTCACTGACCTTTTCTGCCTGTTGTTTGCTGTCAAAACAAAATGTTTTTGAGCATTTTCTTTTCATTCGTATTGCCTGGGTTTAGGTAAGGGCTCAGTCTAATTCTTAGCAAAGGCAATAGAGTCCCTTCACATACAGGCTTCTGTGGACATCGGATCAGCCCTAACTGCCTGTGTCTGTATTTTTTGCCATGGAAGTAGAAAGCTTGGGGGCCTAGATTGGAGCCCTCACACAGGAGAAATAAACAGTGAAAATCCATCTGATAGAAATGGGAAATCTACTTGAGCTGCACCTTCACCCTTTTTCTATTTCTCAAAGTCTGGAAGTCTGGAGGGACAGTGAGAGATTTTGAGTGTTTGCTGCTGACCCCAGCAATGTAGGTACGCAGCAGTAGGTACTTTCACTGCCCCCGCTTATCCTGGCAGCTATCCCTATCCCTGTGTACTAGGATCATGGACTGTATATGGATGACTAGTATGGTAGAGAGGGAGGACAGTCCTCAATCTGACGTGTAGGATAATGCACTCAGATTCCAGTATTGTCAGTCTGCTTGTCTGATCATTCACACAGGTCTTTATATCTTTAAATGCCTCAGCTTCTTACCAATAAAATGGGAATCATAACATCTTGAGAAATAGCCATGATGTACTACAGCAAATGTCCATCCAGCTTATTATCTTCTCTCTCTTACCACCCAGTAGCAGATTCTCAAAGCAGGAGTTCTTAGTCACAACCTTGTTGATTTATGTGGGAGTTTTTAAAAGGTGATTGAAGATTTTTTTTTCTATCCCATCCCTTTAGCAGTCAAAGAGACATTAAGTCTCCTCCTCAACTGTCATAATTCACAGTTTGGCATATTAACTTATTTCTTCTCGTTCTCACTTCACCTTAGTGCCCTGGTCTGTGACCTGCAACAGATGCATGCTCTGATTCATGGTTGCTGCTGCCTGGTGACTGATGGCCCGTGGGAACAGTAACCCCTCCAGCCACCGCCACTAGATTTGGCAAGGACTGTGAACCAGAGCCCTAAAATTAGGGGAAGTGAGTGAATCTCTCCGTGCATCTAGCTGTGATTACACGTCACGTCTGTGCACAAGCTTCACATATAACCTCCCCCTCTAGGTTATTTATATAATGTAATCATCCCTGTGTGTTTTGGAAATGTTTAACCTTTCCTTTAAACCAGTCTGATCATTTTATTCTTATTTAAAGACAACGGCTCTGAAGTATCACAGGTGAATTTATTACTAAAAATGCCCTTTCCAACTGCGCAATGCATTTATTTCAAAGTCTAATGGTCTTCCTTTCCTTTCTCACTATGTAATCTTTATTAGGGTCTTCCATGATTAATTCTGGAACAGGAGCACGAAAGGGGCAGCTCTCCCAAGAATGGCATTGTCTGCATTCACTCTCAGATGGATTTTTTTTTTATTTATTTATTTGTTAAAAGATATTTCATTCAGAGAATCCCTGCTGAGCTTTTTATTGCAGAAAATTAGGGATCATAAATCGTCTCCCAGAAAACTATAAATCCAGTACTATTGAAACATTCCATGGGCAGAGCTTGGCTCTTTGATGAAATCACTCCTTTTTCTTGTATAATTTATGAGATTTTTTCAGCATGGGGGGATTTATGCTTTTAAATTGCTCACCAGGGTTTTATTGAATATAATTTGCTAGCAAATTTATATGAGCCAAATATATTGCATTTTATCCACAATTATGAGCAATAAAATTGATGGGGCTTTACTTTTCATTTTCTTCTGGCAAGCAGAGGAAACATGAGTTTATCCTGAACTTGGAGTGAGGTTTCTCGGGGATACACGTGTACAATTAAAAAGAAAAGAGTGTAGTCAGCAAGGCAGAGGTGACATTTTGGAAACTTTATTTGGTGTATGGGAGGAGGCAAGCTAGATTTCTCTTGCTCTAAAGGGACCGTAAAACACTGAAGAGCTGAGTTAAAGCCACTGAAGCCTATGACACACATCGACTTCTGCAGGGTTTGAATCACACTTTTGGGAGGGAAGGTGTAGATAAGCTGTCTAAGAGCTGCTTGTCTTTCAAGGTCCCCTTTGGTCCCATTTTCCTGTGATACTCTGATTTTCATTTGGTTCATCCTGATATATTCAAAGGCACAAACAAAAACCCCAGTAAATCCCTAGTACGTTCAAAGGCACAAACAAAAACCCCAATATAACCCTACCTTCTATGATTTATTTTATCTACTGTATCTAAATTGTGTTCATTTCTGTATGCCTGTTTTCCTTGAGGACTTTTCTGACTGACAGAAAATAAGAATAAAACTCCACATATCATTAACCTCTTTAAGGCATAAGGAGCCATAAAAGTGTTCCATGTCCTGATTCTTAACAAGCTGTTATTTCCAAATATTGTTTCCTCAAAATGAGACTTCTAAACCCATAGTTACCTTCATAACACAGGCAGATGCAAATATTGCAGCTTGCTTCTGAGTCAGTGTGTGACATTTGGGGTGCAGCAGACCACTTAGGTGACAGGGTATGTGATGGGAAGACAAATTAAGGTGCAAGACTATGCCTGGGCAAAATATCCCTCCTAGCAAGGCCTTACCCTGTCTTGAGCTTTTGTGCCGTGGACTTCCACCTGCTACGGGCCAGCACAGCTACTGAAGCCCTGCCTGCCTGTTTGTCTGTCTGTCCCTCTCTCTGTTGGCTTCATAGGCTCTGAATCATGTCTGTCTGTAGAAATACCAAACCCTTACAGCAGCGACTTGTAGTCTGGGGGAAGAAACGCTTAAGCCGATTTAGCTGAACTGGGGCAAGCTGGTTTGTAGACACACATTACAGTGCAGTTTGGGAAAAGGCTGAATTTAGCTGCTCTAAAATGGCAGGAGTTTCAAAAGCAGGAGGGCATCAGACCCTGGCCCAGACCCTGTGGTTGTCCAGAGGATGGGGGTCTGACCCACCTCCGTAACCTTACTTTTAACAGGAGGGAAACCACCTCATGTCCTGAGGGAAACATTCAGAGGAGACATCCTAACGAAGATCCTTGTAACTTTTCCCTCCCTTTTTGGCCTTCTTCTTTAGGTTTTACAGCAGCAGGGCTCAATTTGGCACAGAGCAGGTACCTTGAGGTTTTCTTTGCACTGAAGGAAATTAAGGCTGCAATTTGAAATGGGCAAATCAAAGGAAATTCAAAGTTTAAGACGCACATACTGTTTCAGCTATTTGTCCCACAAGAGCCCAAGCTGTTGGTATAGCCAGTGCCTTAACAGTGAATATCCTGTCTGGCTCATGCCCATTTTTTGCCATAGCTGTATTATTATTTAAACATTCTATAGGTTTTGTACTTAATGTATACAGAGTGATGATCGCTGGGGCCATAATAATGAAATATGACTTTCTTAATGAAATTTCGGTCCCAGCTCATTTCACTGCTGACATTGAGGTGACTGCAAATAAACACTTTCCAGAAGAGTCAGTTAAATGGCTGCATAAGCAATTTATCAAATACTGTAACATTTAAATAAATAAAAAAGAAGTATTCAAGTACGGTATATTACTGCCTGTGGCTTTGTTCCCAATAACCTCACTCCTTGTCTTTCTAATAGTTAGATTCCCACTGACAGAAAACAAATCTCTCTCCAACTTGGAGAATTTTATCAGATTTATCTGAATGTCAGCTCAATCTGTAGGAAACAAATGGAGTCAGCAACATGATTTAAATTAGAAGTCTAACAATTTACAGTCTCCATTGGTTTCTCATAAACCTTATTAACGTTTGGCATTGGGTACCAAGGAACTATAAATAACATTCCAAAAGAACATTTATATCTGCTTAGACTCTCGTTATATGTCTTCAACACAGCTTAAATAATGTCAGTAATACCTTCATCATGAACAGGAAATGAAAAAGTTACCCCATACATGTTTTGTCTTTTAATCAAATATTATTTTCTCCTTAGAACTGCAGAACTGTTTTTTTTTTAAATATTTATTTTATTTATTCAAAACTTATGGCTACAATTTCCACTTGTTTTTCTAGATCTCAGTAGGGTACAAACCCCTCCCATCTGAACAGAGCTGAACAGTTTCTTCACATGTCTCCATGCAGTTCTTCCCTCCCACCCCTTCACCTTGGCTGCTGTTGGAGGCCTGGCTCTCTCCTCAGGGACGTGGGCAGGGACAACACCGTGACACCATGAGCTGCCGGTGGGAAGAGGCGGCACGAGGAAGGAGGGCACCATCAGGCATTTCTAAAATTGAGTCTGATTGTAGCAGAGCAGGAGATGAGATTTATAGATGCCATCCCCAAACTGCCCTCACTCATTTCTTATATTCCTAATCCTCTTTCTTTCTCTCATTTTAGTCTTTTCTCCTGTCGATGTGCAAAGATTTCATTTCCTTCCTTAGAAGAATGGACCCAGATTTTCTTTTCCATCCAACACATCCAAACACTCCTGTCCAAAATTCAGTTCTGTTCTGAAATCATCTGTTCCCAGCCTGCTGCGTGGTCTTTGCTAATTTGACTGCTTCTCTCAGCTGGAAGACTAGTACTTCAGGAAAAGATGTAGAATTTTTCTCTGCTTCTAAAATGTTGTGCAACTGATGGGCTCTGTACCTAAGAAGTCTCACCTAAGGTGGGATTCATTGGGCTAAATGTCAACATCTACACCAGAAGAGCTACTTTTGCTCAGCCAGTGAATTCAGAGTGAATATTTTGTAATGGAACCAGCACCTAATCATGTTGTTGATATCTAGTAAATGAACAAGGCAACAGAGAAGCAACAGACATCATGCATCATACATATAATAAAGACAAAGAAAGATATCAAAATATGAAAAAGAGTTAGTGGTCTGGAAAAGAACAAATAGTAAGAAGAAGCAAAAATCCAACAAATGTTGCCCATTTCGACATTGTAAAAAGAGAATTAGTTCTTACAGATATGCAGAGCGCATTCATCTAAACTAATTTTAGAGGCTTACAGAGCCTACTTCATTTTTAGTCAAAGAAGAGAAATAGGTATGTTGGGAGAGCAATTCATCTGTCCTGTTTAAGATGTCTGCCTTAGGAAGAGGTGAACTGCATTTTAGATGTGTCTGTTTCTCCCCATCAACTACAGAGTGAGTTTAGACAATTAGTCCAGGTGTAGATGTCTATTGGCATCTAATAGCAGGTGAGATGAACCTCAGTGGCCATAGCAGAAAGGATGCTGCCATGCACTCTGTGCCAGGAGCAATGTGGCAGCCTTTTGCCATGACTCACCACAGGGAGCAAAGAAATGGGCTGCATAGCCAGAGCTTCATGCACATTGGTGCAGCCAGTCCCCTGGGACTGGTGCCAAGTGGTACACGATAACTCAACCCATGCAATGGGAAAGAAACTGTGATATTATGTCCTACAAATAGCAGTTCCCTCCAGCAGCTCATTGTATGAGATGAAATCACAGAAGAGTTGCATCCTTGTAGTTAGCTTTCCTCCTTTTCAAGACACCCAGACTCCAGGTCACCTCATCTGCTAGACTCTCATCATGGCCTCTTGCCTTTCTTGGACAGCCCATCCCACAGCACTCCCAGCTAGAGCCTAGAAACCCTCAGCCAGCCAGCTTTCCAGGGTTGCTCTCTCCTTTGTATTGCTCTTGTCAGCCCCTCTCAATACTTGTCTCTCACCAGTCGTCAGCTACATCTATCCCCATGCAGACTATTCCATCTGTGAAGCAAACTCTCGCGGCTGCCTTTCCACCCAGCCACCCACACTCCCCCTCTCAGCCCAGTGGGGCAGGTGAGACCCTTTTCTAAAGTATTAAGGAAGTCAGCACACAGCGGTGAAGCCTCACTTGCAATTTTTGTTTTTAGCTTGGCTCCTAACAAGGCACTTAGATTCAGAAGGGTCTTTAGAGCCAAAAAAAAAAAAAAAAAAAAAAAAAAAGTTGCAAAGAGGCAAAGACAGAAAAGGAAAGAATACAGACAAAAATTAAAAACCCACAGAAATGCTCAAAGAAATATTTCAAAGAGGTGGCAATTAGATTTAGCTCCTCAGAATTATGTGACAGTTTCAAAGGCAGAAATATTTGACATTCAGTAGCATAAGAACTGGTGGAAAATTAATTCCAAGAATGTCTAGCCATGAAGCCAAATGTTTCTTCACCTACAGAAGTCAACTGCAAGAAAAACAAAACCTTTAGCTTGACCTTCAAACAACAATTAGTGGCTGATTTATTGACACAGTTTTCCAGAAAATGGACAATGCTTATGAAGACATTGAGAGGACTGTATAATAAATTATATTTTCTTTGAGCTTCAAGGGATGTAGCCAATTTTCCACTTTAAACAAGCTCTGCCAGGGTGTCCTTTTGTTAGGTCTAAGAATTAAAGTCAAACAAAACAACAGCTTTATTGTAGCATGTGGTTTAGCAATAGACCTGAGGCTACTATTCAATATTAAATCTCCACAATAAAAAAGAGGAATAATTACACACTTTGTTATGGAAATTACATGATAAGTTCATTAGAAACCTCTCTGAAAATAAAGCTAAGTACATGCTAATTCAGTTTTCCGCTACCAAGTTATCTCCTCACTTTGACTATTTGAGGGAAATCGTTGTGTTCTGCATGGGAGTCAGAAATCATTGTAAGTTGCAAGGTCCCATAGTCCCTTCAGTTGGGACAAGGAGAAAATCTGTCAGAGTTACTTTTTATTTTTGAAAGCTTGTTTTTTTCTTTTCCCCTCAAGTGCTATGATTATTGGTAGCAGCCGTCTCTAAAAGTGCCTCCAAAGCTACGTGGCACTCACAAAGCTGAGTTTCGGCTCTCAATATACAAGTGAGATTTGTGCAATTTTTTGAAGTGCCTAAGTTCCATTTTTGAAAGGGATTTGAGAACCTAAGAGCCTGGATCAACTACCCGACTCCTGCAGCATAGCAGGTTATCACGTGTCTGCTAAGCTGCAATACCTCTCCATGTGTCTGCTTTCAGTCTGTGGCAGCTCTGAACTTACCTCATAATATGAGAGGTTTAAATTAGGTCAAGTTACATTGCATTTGTATGCACACAGACATTTACTGCCAGTCAGCTTATGTACAACCTCTGGTAACTCCTGGCCGGACAAGTTTGAGTAACCTGACCATGTGTTTGATCTCTAAGTACCACTCAATGTCAACAGGGCTTAGTAACAAAGGTACTTCTGAAAATTTTACTCAGAAGCTTGCACTTGCTTGTGAGGCACCCATGTTTGATTGATTTAAGGAGATCCTAGCAATTTTAGGAATACAACAGTAGGCAGCCTGAAAGAGGACAATACTTGCTAAAGGAGCTGCTTGTCATCAGATGATCAATCTGGCATTGGTCCTAATGCCACATTATACAACTGATTGTCCTCACATAGAGGTTTCCTGCTTAAATTTGCTTTAATGTCTTCTCTGTGGAAAGTATATAATTTGTGTGATGACACAGATGAGGGGGATGACTTTCATTCATTGTAGGCCCACCAAAAATCCCAGTCAAGGAGCAGAGCCCAGCTCGATGACTTGTAAGGGGACCTCAGCCCCAGAGACCTCCCCATACGCCTCCCATTTGGGACACAGGATGACAATGCTGGAAACACAGCAAAACATTCTTCACCTCAGCACTGACAGGGGAGGACCCAGAGAAGAAAGCCTTGGGGAGTGCCTGAGATGCTTGAGAGCAGCCAACATTCCCATGTGGCCAGTCACCTGTGAGTTGCGGATTGTTTTTATGACACATTTTTCTGAAATGCTCTCATTCTGGACATTTAATGCATTGCTGTAAGGAAGCTGGGCAGCCTTTTCATAACTTTGCCATTTTCTCCAGACACAGCAGAGCAACAATGGTTGAAAAAAAGTGAATGCCCGTGATTCGTGTGAGTAAAGTCATCCAAAGCAATCACTAGAATGTGGCTTTATTCAGAGGCAGCTTATGCTGGAAGAATTTCCTTTTGCAGACACAATCAGGGGTTATTCTACCCCTGCTGGCTCTATAAGCTTTGCTGGTAGATTTTAGCAATTCCCTACTGCCTTGTCACTTTGTTTGGCTAGATATTGAGCTCCTGGTCTGCCAGCTGTCCAGAAATCCTGTACGAAGGCCACTCGGCGTAAGTGGCAACAGTCAACCTGCACATTTCCACAAGGAGTCTTGCATCTGGGACTTGTTGGACTTGCAGTAAACGCTTCAATCAATTGCCATTAGAACTTGGCTGAAATCAGACCATTCTGGATTGCCAGTAAAGGAAGGTCTCCTTATGCTATACAGCATATGTACATCCTGATTCAACCTGACTTTAATTCTGTATTGAAATAAGAGACACTGAGTATGAACTGCTTCAAAGTGAACATCAAAGGTTTGTACAGATTTTTAATAACTGATTCTCGGTCCATGTTGATGAAGCAGATTCATATTAGCATACCACATTTAGAAATGGGGAAACTGATATAGACATTTATGTCCAGTAACTTTTAGGTGGTTAAGTTGTTAGGTGAACACTTCAGGAGAAAAAAAAAAAAATATTTTTTACAGTAATGTAAAGAGAAGGCCTATGGTGTCTCGCCCTAGCAAGAAACTTGCAGTCCTGCTCAGAGGCTGTTTTTAAAAATTGCTCTAGCCCGGTGTCCCAAGCCACACAGGGAGTCAGTGAGAAGAGCCAGGTGAGAGCTAAGGAGTTTCTGATCACTGCTTGTGTTTGCCCACTTCTAACCCAAGCCTCTGGACTAAATTTAAAGTGAGCTGTCAAGTAAATGCACTCACGTCGTATGCTAGAAACATCACAAAGCTTTGCTGGCCATATAAAAATCGCTGCACATGGGAACAATAACTCTTTCTTGAAAACCAAATAACTATTCCAATCTAAATCAATCAGGCCTGAGAAAGACAGAAAATCCATGCCTTTCAGGATACGGTCATTGCGCAAGTGTTGGGAATGTAGCAGAGATTTAAAAAAACACATTCTCTGGTACCTGCCCTTCTCAGAGCTATTGCTTTTAAGTGTGAGCTATAAGACCTCTTATGACAACATTTTAGCCCAGAGGAAAAATCCCTGTCGGTGATATAACCCCTGACATGTCGAAGTCCTTAACTGGAAGCCAGCCCTCTTGGCTGATGGAGTGACCACTGCAGAGCACATCGTGAGGTATTGGTCAGGTTCTCCCTTGCACTTTTTCTCCTCCATTCCTCATTTTCAATGTATGATAACTCAAGAATTAAATTCAAGACAAATAATTTGTAGAAAGCTGGGCAGTCACTGCTTTTTCAGATGTGTAATGTAAAATTTAAAGGTAACTGTACATCTCTGAGTTCTGTTTCTAACTGCAAATTTGTTTGAAGGCATAAGGACAGTTGTGTCTGGGTAGATCTAATTTGCTGTTTATATTTAAGTGGAGCTTCAGAGACTTTTGAGCACGTTATTGTACAAAAAAACAACGGAAAGGAAGACAGCACATCAGAAAACCCATGCACCTCATAGAGAAGTGACAGAGGCATATATGCGGCAGGAACTTTCCCTTTTATTTTCACACTACCTTGTGTAATGAGCTTAACTAACTTCCAATCAGGACTCTCAAATGCAACAAAAAATACAAGCCAACACCTTGTTTGGGCTTTTTTTGGTGGGACAGGGGTGTTTGGGGAGGGGGAATGGGGTATCCCACAGCCCTCTTCTCCATCTGATACAAATCATTCTGGGACACGTTTGTGAACTGCAACCATGTCCCTCCTGACACCCTGAACGACCCCGGCCCTTTTCCATGCAGAACCAGGATCTATGTAGTTCCCTTTAAAAACAACTGGCTCCCTGCGGGCTGGAATGAATGAGCCTAATTAGCTATGGTTTGTATCCCATGGCTGAGCAGGCACCAGCCCTGACCGAAACCCCTCCTGGGACTGGGGCATCTCTGAGGGCCCTGCTCATGTGTGCGCTTGCCGAGCTGTGCTAAGGGTACCCTTCCCTCGGGCAGGGCAAGGTCTCCCTAACCAGCCTTGAGGACAACTGGCAGGCAGCTTCAGAAGTGGCTTGAGTGGACTGGAAAGACAGAAGATGAATGTGAACACGGGTGGACTGGCTGCAGTGTTCCCAAGGCAGGCAGGCAAACAATTCAGTGTTTATGATTTCAAATATTACGACTGCAAATGCAATGATCTATGTGGGAAAATATGAAGGAGAGAAAAGAGGGTTATGGGATGACCTGGAGGAACACAGCAAAGTTAAAGAGGGGGATTTGCAGCTGGGCTCTTCAAGGTCAGCCACCAGCGTGGTTATCATTAAATGTTGCAAACAGAAGCCAAAATAGAATCATGTGACAGCAAAATTCAATTTTTAGAAGTGGTTTGAGGTTTGTTTGCTTGTTTGTTTGTTTGTTCAGCTAGCATCCCACTGCTTTATCCTTATCCCGCTGCCTGAAATCTACTTTGCGTATACAGCAAGTCCTCAACAAAAATCTCGCAGTCTGATCAAAGCTGGTGAAGGGAAAAGGTCAAAGCACAGGTTATAATGTGCGCAGCTCCAGGGAGCTCTGTGTCACACGTGCATGTGTATATATAAACAAAACCCTCTCTGCACGATGCACTGACAGTAATAAGATTCATGGAGTGCACTAGTCAGGAAGCAGCGCTGTGCTGACAAAACTGCGTGGCGGCTGGGAGATAAGCAGTGTGAAATGACCAGCTGCAGAGCAGAACCTTCCTGGGCAGGCCTGGATGCTCGTCCCCATGCTGAGACCTGGATCTTGCAGCTATTTTTTTCACATGTGGAAAAAATACTGGGAAATCTTTAAGATTTTTCCTAAATAGTAGCATAAAAAGTGATTGCAATAGCCCCACTGCCTGGTTGTTCATGACTTTACTCTCCCTGTGTGGCTCCCACTTGGCTCACCATTGAAGTGCTGCTGGAGCCACAACATATCTTGCTGGGCATGACAGAGGGCTGTACTTTCAAATATAAATTCATAATTCAGAGATTCATAAAATGTAAGGCCAGCAGAGACTGTTATGATAATTTTTTCTGACCTTCTCCATCATGCGGGTCATGGAGTACCATATATATATATATACACACACGTATATATTTTTATATATATATATATATATATATATAAAAGAATCACTGAGTGCCAGTTCGTGGAGCCTGACTTTATTTTATCTGATTCAAAAATCAGACTAGCACGCTACTTGTCTTTCCCTCCTCACTGCTTACAATCTTTATTTGGCTTCAGTGGACTTGTCTTTCTCAAACTTTTCTCTATATTCCTGTTAGGTCTCTGCATGTAGATGTACCTTCAGACCCAAGGTCTTCTGCCTGCCCAGCACCATGCAAGGCAGAGTTTGCTAGGGGAATCTGCCTAACCATGTCTCAGGGCCAAGGCGAGCTAAGCTTACTCCCCAGTATGAGCAGCTATACTGTGTCTGTGCGGTGCCATTGAACAAAGCTGCTTGGGGAAACTACAGGACTGGGAGTCTGTCTCTAGCTCTGCTTTGCTGCTTCTCTCCCACAAATTCCTCTCCTTCTTCTCCCTCTCCCTCAAACATTTTCCCTGTTCAGCTCCCCATCACTGGCAAGATATCCTTCTTTGCTGCCTTGACTCTATTGCTTGGATGTACTAGTGCTCAGCTACCTGATTACTTTTAATTCCTTACTTTGTTCTATTGATTTTGCCATAACTGAATCCATCTGCTGCATCTGACCGACGGGAAGATGGGAAGGCTGTTTTTCAAATTGCTTCTTTCCTCCTTAAAAGGGCGGTGTTTTACAGAACTCAGCATGAGAGTTTTGGTGCTGTCTAGAAATTTCCACAGAACATGTTCTGTATCATTTCATTACCGCTCAGCTATTTGCTGGTTATTATTAATAAATTTGATTATGGTGGGTCAAATTGTATGTGAAATATACAGTGTTCCCTTTCCCTTGTTCCTCCAAATAGCTATTTGTGCCAGTCATGTACTGTGCTCCAAGCCAACGACAGTCCCACAACTGCCAAAAACGCAGTTGAAGCAGGAGTCCCCCATATTTTCATCGTTCTACTTGCTCCTTGGCCAACATCCTCAGCTTCCTTTCAAACTACCAGCTCCGTCATCCTCATGACATGCTTGGCCCGTGCAGCAATCTCCTTCCCGTCCACAGCTCCCTTCCCTGGCAGCTGGCAAGAACAAGGAGGCGCACAGTAAATAGGAGAGACCTCTTTGGTTTGCTTGGCATGGGGTCCCTCTTGCTGATGGTCTGCCCATTTTAGCTAGTGGGAGCTGTTTTTGGAGCAGAGGAGTGAGCCAGATGCCCAGCAAAACCCATCCTGGGAGCAGTGCTGGAGGGAGCAGCAGAAAAAATGGCAGCGGAGATGTTTCAGAAAGGACGAGCAAAAAAAGTGGGAACATGAGTGCAGGAAAAGCAGGCTTCCTGACTGCTGCTAGTTGTGTGCTCCAGCACCAAGCCTTCCTCTGTGGCCAGCCGGGACCTATACGCTGTTCACACTCTTCATTCCTGCAAGTACTCCTGCTCAACTTAAAGCAGTTGGTCACCTGAGCACGTTAGGTTGTTGTTCTGCCTCCAGATGGCAGACAGTGATACCAAGACAAACTTTGCAGTGGCTTTCCAGCTGTGAATGCCAGATGGTGCTTCTTGGACAGACACAAAGATAAAGTCAACATTTTCCTGACTCAGCTTGTCTTCCACAAGCTCAGCTGCTATCACAGAGGTGAAAGACTGTATCACGACGACTCGCTCATTATACACTATATATTTCACAGAAGGTTTATTAGTATTTTTTTAATGCAGATGCACTGAGCAAGACTTCCTGCCTGATGGCCAAGCATAACCTTGAGGCCATGTGAAAAACCATCAAATCTCTTTCCACTGTGATTAACTGCCCTGAATGCTGGATTTGTGCATAACAGAGATAAATTCATCCCATAGCCTGGGGCGAAGCTTCGTTTTTCAAGTAGAAGCATGATCTAAAACACCTCAAATCTGTAGGTAGGACCAAAGAGTTAGCCAACATGGCTGACGCCACCTCTCTTTTGGCCTGTTCTTGTGTTCCTGTGAAACAGGGTCAATGATGAATCCCAGCGGGTCTGCTACCAGCCTTTTGCATCCTCCCATGCATGCAACAAATCTGCAGCTGTTCTCATCTCATGGCTTATGGTAGTGGACATAGCCAAGGACAGTGTGAAGGTGGGTGAAGGTGGATAGGGTTCATGGGTGAAGGTGGAGAAGGTTCAAGGATGATTCAGAGGTTAAGGGAACTTCTCCTAGGAAGTTAAGAGAGTGCCTTAATGGTTAAGTGAAACCTATCCAATGTTACTTCAGCCTGCTGGCTGACATTTTGATACAACATGTATGATGGAAATCAGCATTTTAATTTCTGCAATAACCGCCACAGTACAAAAGTATTGTTCAGAAATTTTCTATTACTGTCTGGAGCCTTAGTTTTTATGGTGCCATATACATATGCAGTATGGACAAGTTACAGTTGCCGTGGGAATGTTAGTAATGAAATTCTTGAGTTCTCAGTGCTTAAAAATCTCAAATGAGTTATAAAGGAGACTTGTTTGCATTTCATTTCCTTAGTTAAAGGCAGAAAAAATAGTTCCCACAACCCGCTGTCACAAAATTTGCCAAACTAACACCCCTCCATCTTAGAGATCTGTTCGACTTTTTTTCCAACAAATCTCTCGTTTATCCCTCATTACTACGACAAGAGCAAAATGTTTTTCTAATAGGTGTGAGGAAATACAATGCCCTTCCTGCCACTATCATTTTCCCACTGATATTTGTTCAACATGAGTTCTGGAAAGGTGAAATTGTGTTCAGGGTACAGAGCGAGAGCCCTAAAACTTGGGATTTATTTCTGGTCTTGAGCAATCTTCAGCATCTCCCCTGACTTCTGTTTTTTGATTTTGCTGTCTGTAAAAAGAAGTTTTGCTGGTCATCCACCCTTTTCTTTTTTTCCTGTGTCTACTCAACAGTGAGTCTAGAGTGCTCTTGGAAGTCTGGATGAGGTTGAGGTAGGGAACTGAAAAAATCCAGGTTAGTTCATGCTGTGTAAGCCAGTTATGCCAGAACATGTAAACATCAGGTCTGTTTTGGGAATTACAAAGGAGAATTTTCCCCCCAGTAGGTATCACAATTTTCTGTCTTAAAATGCTGGTTGCCTCCACGTCATCTCCCACTTGCCCCTTCCCACTAGTGTGCATCACCTGACATTCATCAGCATCCTCTTCTTGTTCAACAAGACAGTCCATTATCATATCGCCAGCATGCACACGACTAAAATGTTTCGTGCTCTTATCTGTGCACTGAGATTGAGCAGTATCTCATGAGAGTTTCTTCAATTCTCACAATGTTAAGTGGGAGAGGAGTTTACTGTTATCACAGCCCAATGTTGGTTTTGTTTATCTGAGAAATCGTCTCTTTGAGAACGATTTTTGGAAAGTGTCTGATATTTTTGATCCCCCCCCCCCCCCCCCTTAAAATTATCTCTTAACCTTCTTTTGGCAGGAAAGGAATAAGGTCTAGGGCCTGAAGACAACAGGCAACCACATACCGCCAGGAAAACAGTTCATTGTTTTCCTCATAAGAGAACAGTTGCTGGAGCAGAAGCTGACCACAGGACAGCCAGAGCAGCTCTTTCCAGTTAATCTGCTTCCCCTTCAGGCCTCATTCCGCAGCACAGATAACAATAAAGGATTTAACAACAGGCAATGCCCCATTCAGAAAGGCACTGTGAGGCTCCCTGTGTATTTGAAGGCAACATCAACAGGAATCGTAGGGTCTCAGGCTAAAGTACATAGGGTGCCTAACAACCTGTTACTCTCAAAGCTGTAGTTTAGAGGCTAGGTACACATCTGGTAGGAGTGTATTCGTAGCAAAGCCAAGGTCTTTGTAGAGCTTACAACTGCAACGTAAAATGCTATTTTGCACTCAGGAAAGATGTAAGGTTATGTTTCTGTTTCAGACACATATCTAGATGTACGTACAAAATGCAAAATCATACTACTGCTTTCCAGTCTTTCTTTGAAAACTGCATTCAGGACAGTGTTAAGTGAAAAACTTTGCCAGTACACATGATTGTAGGGATGAATGCAGCATGTGAAAAAATTACAGAAAGCTTGGGAGCCACAATCCTTCATTTGTCTGTGAGGGGGCATGCAACTCCTTAGAGTAATGTGTTGTCATTATAGTACACCAGTGTAAGGGTCATGAGTCCATGTGAAGGGGGTGAGATGGGCACTTGATATTAAGGATATAGGTATATGGATGGGAAGAGAGAGAAAGGATATGGGGGAGATGTGGTAAGAGATGTAGGTAAAAGGGCATAGTCTGAAGTTAGTTGAGGAAGTGAAAAAGAAGAAATGAAAGAGGGGAAAGAAAAGACAAAACAGTTGAAGAAAAGAACGTATAAACAACAGAGCCCCATAGAAGTCAGAAAATGGATAAGACAACTTACAATAAGATTGATTAAAGTACTACACAGTCACGATGGATTAATGTGTTACATAGTCATAGTAAGACAATGAGGACAGGTGCCTCCAATCTGCTCTGTCTTCCAGAGTGCTCCTTTACAGACCCTGGCCTTTCAGAAACCTGGATGTATTGAGGAGGCTGGACAGGAAACTGTGGAGAGTAGATGTCTCCACCGGCCCAGCTCTACTACATAGTCTGTGCATTAATCATCAGGTCTTGGAATCTGGAGAAGCAGTCATTTTGGGAAAATTAAGAGGCAGGGCTTGAGTGTGAACGAAGGGTTTGCATGTAGCAGTATAGGAAGAGGGATCTAGTGATCAAATGCTAGTAAGAAGACGACAGAAACATTTTACTTTTCACTACCATCTTCTCACTCATTTATCTGATAGCACTCTACAGACATGTAATTGTTGACTATAGAACTGATCCAACGTTGATTTGAGCAAAGGAGGTGAACCTTGTATTGACATTTTTTCTACTCCAAATTAAAAGAGTACCTAAACTTAACAGCTTGAACCTGATTCTTAATAACAGTGACAATGTCTATATTTATATAAATATACATTTTTATATATATCTTATTTTTTCATTTGCTGAAAATAGAGCAATCAAAAATGGGGAGGGAAAATTGTTCTAGGGGACACAACTAGGATTGATTTCTGAAAATGTCAGGAACTTGCTTTATATATGAATTTGCATTTGAGAAAAGTCAACACAGAGCCAGAGGAAGAAGAAGAAAGAATAATAAAACATTACTGAATTACGCTATGAATAGCATTGTTTAAATGAGTTATCTCATAACTGTGAATCGGATGTTCTTTTTCTAATCATTCCCAACACATGTCCTGTACTGGGCAGTGTTAACCTTTCAGCTCAGAGCATATGAATTCTCAGCTTCACATGTCATCTGAATTCCTAAATCTCTAACCTTTTAGGGTCCCAATTACTTCCATCTAAGTTGACTAACTTCATGAATGGGATTTACATGCTTGATTACAACAGTGAAATTTGGTTCAGTGGAGCAGATCCTTGGCTATCAAGCTTCAGAGGCATGGTGACAGCTCTGCCAGTCAAGGGCCTGACCGGTAAAGTGCCAGTGACTTAGTCCCTTACAAAACACCATGTGCCCTCAACATCTTGTAAAGGTGCTGGCAGCTGTGTTAGCTCAATACCTTGCAGAATTACTTAGCATCTCAAAAAAATGAGTCCTGAACTGATTTCATAATCTACTTTTTTTTTTTTTTGGCTGGTTTTCTTTGCCTCCTGAAAAGTCACAGGAAAAATCACAACAATGCTGTTAAAGTTGGAGATGGAGCATAAATGGAGCCTTTAACCAAGCCCATCCCGTCCCCCAAATTTAATGATTCAGATAAAATGGAATGACATCCAAACCAACCAAGTTGTTTTTGTTTTTGCAAAACCAAAACCTGAGTGATGAGGTTTTGCACAATTCAAACCCCAACCACTCCATTTTGTCCATTATAGACATGAGACTGAACTCAAAACCTTTTATCTGGGCTCTCTATTCCCTCTGGACTTTGGTGGTTTGGCTAAAAATGGAACCTGGATTTAAACCATCGCTGATTTGGGTTGTGCAAATCACAACCCAACTAATGTAGTTCTTCAAAACCATAACATGGCCTTCTTGTTCTGGCCCTAATTAAATTAAATGTTTTGTGTCCAGAGCATTATGGAGACTGAAATGTACAGAAGAATATTATCAACATAACACAACCTTCTATTTTATTCATTCCCAAAGGGCCTGATCCTGAAATCACAAAGCCCTCTCTCGCCTCATCAGACCATCCTTGTGGGCACTTGGCGAGATACTTCTGCTTTGAAGAGGGCTGCTGCTGCTTTCTTTGAAAATAGTGAGTTAATTTTCATTGAATTCAAGAGTAATGTACCCTTTCTCACTTGTATTTTCTGGGTACTTTGTCATCCCATGTATGTGCAGGTTATGAAATCTCTTCTGTTACAGGAGGGGCTGAAGTAGAGCAGAATTGGCCATGTCCCTGTCATCAGAAGAGAGCAGGTTTATTTCTTGAACAAGTGTTTTCAGCCTCTGACCTCATATTAAGTCTAGCACCAAAAGAAATAGGGCTCCCTGTATGGCATCTTCTGGCATTTCTGATAGACTCTGCCATCTTGTTGATCTTCTTAAGAGAGTGTCTCCTGGCATAAAAGCAGTTGATGCAGCTCCTAGGACAGTCCTAAACACCTTCCTGGGCAGGGGCATAGCAAGTTCTCAAAGGACTTTCTGTGAACCTTTGCCCATTCTGGACTTTTACTTGTGATGAATGTATGCTTTCTCAGCTTTGGCACTGTCTCTGTCTTCCCTTGCTGCCACAAGCAAGGGTCCAAGGGCAGTGCTTTTCCACCTCTGGGCTCTCTGTGGACTAATTTGAAAAGGCCAGTGAATGGTAACTAAGAAAAACAAGCCTAGTGGCAACAGGATTTAAGGCAGTATCATGTACTCTGCCTCAGCAGCGTAATGTTTTAGGGGGTCTGCAAATAAAGAGATGCCTGAAAACCACCATCAGCATTCACAGAGACGTCTCCTGGAGATCTGGGAAGGGAGATGAGTGCTGCCAAGAAGCCAGCTCCACCCTGACTCCTGAAGGAGGCAGACTGTCCCAGCTCCCCCCGCCCGGGACCTGCTGCTTTCCCAGTAGCTATGCTAACAGACCAAGAGTCTTTTTTCTAGGTCTGTAGGATGGTTGCAGGCTAAACTTAAGCTAATGCTTCACTGTATTTATTTAGCTGGATCCCATTTTCTGATGTTTTGGCTGTTTCTTACAGGTAAATTGTTACTTGTCTGTTAGTGTTTTTTTCTGTCGCTGCCATTCTCTGCTGATTTTTTCTGTTTTTTTCATGTTTGGATTCAAATAGGTCATTTGGAAGGAATAATGGCAAAGGAGAACTTTTTAAGAGCAGCATAGGCGGATTAAAAACACCCCACCCTTTAAATACCAAAACCTGTGAGGTTAACAGTAATAGTTTTCCTTGTCTACTCCAAGTGCTAAGGTTCATACCCTTTCTGTACAGCTACAAGCTACTCTGAGGAGAAACAGTCACAGAACCGGAGCAAGCTGGACATTTAACCAGATAGCTGGCACAATTACAATTATACCACAAGTCATCTTGGACTAATAAGTTGAATGAAACTCAAAGCCCAGTGTCTTTTTTCGCCCTAAGCAATGACTTTTATCCAGTATGTTCTCTTAAAAAGAAACAGGCTAAAAGCTAAGGACAAAAATGCAATCCTGTGTGCCTAAAGTTAAACAATGAAACCCGTGCCAGCAGTGCCTCCTTACCCTGCCCGGGAGCCCCAGGGGAGGGGATGTTGTGGGTTCGTCCTCTCTTTTCATCCACAGTGCAGGGCAGGAGGAAGAGGGAGAGTTTTGTTTCATGAGAAGAACAAGAGAGGGATCTTCTTCCTTTCTCCTCTTCAAAGTCAGGAAGGAGGAGGCAGTTGAGATGGGGGTAGGGGAATGAAGGGAGGTCATGAGAGAGGGATTTACTTTCCTTTTGGCATCATGGGCTCCCTCCAGAGAATCCCACCACTTAGTTTTTGAAACAAGTAGAACTTCTTTCCCCTGCCTATTATCTTCCTGTTGACCCAGAGCATCCCCCTCCTAGTCTTCATTTGGTACCACCAGGATATATCGCTCTTCAGCAATCCCACCTGTTGGACAGTTTGCGGGGCTGGGGTGGAGCAGTAAATATGGATGCCTTATGTCTGGGTCTCTGTAGTACTGCACAGATGGGTAAGATTAAACAAAGCCAGGGGTGGGAAGTGCCAGTATAACAAAACATACAAGCCATAAGAGCTCAATTTAGGACCTGTGCATATGTTTTCAATGCTTATTTGAAGCAAACCTTTTCAGATTCATGCTTCAGTGTCCTTTTGCAATGTCTAGAAATGATGTAACTCCAATGGCTTTCATCCTTAGGACCACACTGTTACTTGGCCTATCCTGCCCAGGCTCCTAACGCAAAGCATATGCTTAGCATCTCAGAGATTTTTCTGTCAGAGCAACTGCCCCCATATAGGTTTTTGTCAGGCTATCCCTAGAAATTTCCTCTGGTGTGAAGCCAGGCCGAGCCCTAGAAGTTTATGGAGGGGGAAGAGCCCAAAGCCATTGAGATCCCTTATACGGGCCTTGATATGGCTCCTCTGGCAGGGCTGGACACAGGCAGGTCTGAGTGTTGTGCTGCTCAAGGCCCCGACAGGTCCCTGGGCTCAGATTCTGCTGAGCATGGTGAGGACTGAGACCAAGTGACAGCGGGGCAGCATGCTTGGAGGGCAGAGCTGCTGCAGAGCTGCCTCTTTCTCCAGCTATCTCATGGCATCCAGCTACCTTTTGTGAGCTAAGAGTAAGGTGGGCAAATGTGAAACCACGTAAAAATATGGGTGTTTCAAAACTTGCTGCTCTGGAGCAAAGGGAACATAAAAATATTGGGGGGAGGTTATGTAGCTGCACTAAATCTGTAGGTTTGATTTAGAACAGGCTGGATAATATTTTTCCACTCCTGTGCCCTCCACTTTTTAACAAGATCAGGCTAAGCGCCAAAAGAGACCCTCTGAATCTGACCTGCAAGCTCATCTCCATGGTTGCCCCATATCTCTCCTGGTGTCACCCGTAGGTACGAGCAGAGAGGAGCTGAAGGAAGCACCACCAGCTGAGGGAAATGGGGAAGGGCATGACTGTCCTGAGGGACACTGATGTGGCAGGTCAGAAAGGAAAAGTTTTAGAGTTTGGGTGTTGAGTTTTTCAATGAGAGAGGAAAAAAAAAAAAAAGAGCTAGGAAGAAGATACTTGTGAGAAAAATCCCCTCCAAAGACAGTTGTGGTAGAAATATTTTCGAGAAGCCCAGTCTTCAGATCTGCTTACTACATTTGATTGAGTTGCACTGTACAGCTCAGTTCTCAAAAGCTGTTAAAAGCGTTCCTTCTGAGAAGGGCTATCCTTCCTCCCATCCATCTGCCATGAAAAACAGGTTTCCCACCATCAGATGCAGAACTTTTGAGGCAGAACTGGCTTGAACTATAAAGTTAATAGCACGTCCATAAATAAGTGAATTATTCTCAGACATTTTGGTGGATCTCTTAAAATATTTACTTTTTAGGGGCAAGTTGGGTAATGGGTTTTCCTCAAACTTTAAAGTTTTAGTGGGCAACAAAGAATGCAGAGTGGAAGCTGCTTACCAGATGTTCCACAGCCTGGAGAGATAAAAGGAGATTGTTTTTACAAGTATAAATGGTGATATAGTAGCCTGCACTGTGTAAAGTACATATTTTTATTAAGTCATTATGCAGTTGGACAAATAATTTTCCATATTTCCCAGTCATAACCTGCCTCATCCACATTGAACTTTTTGCCAGTTCTAACTGCTTCTTTTTCACTTTACAATGCTGGCAAACTTGTTAGGATTTTTTTTTTTTTTAAACCTCCTCAGTTTTATTGCTTTAGTCATTTAAAATGACATCATCTTTTGAAACTTTAGATAAGCCTAATAAAGCTAATCTCATTAATAGAGTGCAAAAATATCCTAACACTCCAAAGTGATTAAACAGTTTGGGGAAATCGCTTACTGCAGAAGACACACCCAAAGGCAACAGAGGATTCAGATCTGGACTCATGTAAATGAACTTGACTTGGTTACTAATGGTTGCACTAATCTACTAGGTGTAGATCTGGTCCTTAATTTATAAGAGTCAAACAATCAGAATAAATTGGGTGAAAGTCTTTAAAGCAGCAGAACAGCAAGAAAGTAAAGGTTTATTTTCCCATAGGATCCACCATCTTTTTAAATTTTCTGCACTATGTTCATGAAGTGAAAACCTTGAAATCTTGTCTGTTTTCAGATCAGAGTAAATAAAGAAACCTGAAGAAGCAGAGAGTGTGCTGTCATCAAAAGCACATGGGAGCTCCCCATTTACTCCTGTCTCAAACAAGATTCCCCAGAAGTTTGTTTTCTTTTTGAGTGTGCAGGTTTAGTTTGGTTGTGCGTGCTTCTCTGTGTTCAGTTAGCCCCTTTATAGCCTTTTGCAGAAAAAAACCCCAAAAACCCAAAAAACAAAAACCCAAAGAAAAAGAATAAGAAAAATATATATTTTTTGTCTCAACCCCTCCCCTGGGCCAAGTTTTTTTTTACAGCCTTATGTTATTGGGATACCTAAACTTCTCTCTATTCAAACAGGTTCTGTCCTACAGATGCTTTTCAAAGTTGCAGATGACCATAGAAAGCGGGAGGATGTGCAACCTTTGCCTTCATCCTGCTGAGGAAGGATGACAGGAGCCCAAGCAGGCAGAAAGTGATAAGATTTTGCATTAAGTCACCTTTAACAGTACACATAGGACACATGCTTTTATTAAGCACTGGAGTCAGGTGATACAAACCACAGACAGATGAACTGGTCTGGCATAACTGACTCCCCTGTGCTTCTGTCTGGAGAATATAGGTTATTTGCAGAATTGATGCTGAATAGAGCAGTATGATGCTGAAGCACTCCTACAATTTCTTTGCTGTTCTGGTTGTGATCAGGAATGAAAGCACAGGTCCTGAGATGCTATTAAAAATCCTGGACTTCATGAAGTCCTGGACAACAGGTGGTAAAGCCCACTTCCAAAAGACTTCTAATCTCATGCTGTGAATTTTGTAGCTTTGGATAGGCCTAGCTCTGAGAACTCATCAAAACTGAACTGAAATTAGAACTGTCAAAGAGTAGCCTGTTGCTGGTGCTGTGAATTAAAGCAATATTATATATAGCAGATCCTTGTGGCCTAGAGGACATCTAACAGAAATTGCCAAAATGCGCCTGAAAAGACTTATTCTGATTTTAACATTTCGCGACCACACTGTTTCTTTTAGGCAAGAGCATTTGACCCACTGTTTACATTAATTTAAGGTAAAAAATAAGATAAGATAATCCAGTAAAGTGATAGATTGGACCATCTTACGTGCACTGTCAAATGTAAAACCCATGCATTTGAAAATTAAAGCTCTAGTTCCTGAATTCAAATCTGTGGGTTTTTACTCTACAGTTTTGACTACATCTGATTTGTGAGATTTAAAGCACTTCTGTGTTTTCTTTTTCTTTTTAATCTAAATGAGAAATAAAGCCATGGAAATAAATGGAGCATTATTCTTGGCTTTGATTCAGTTTCAGATCCAGACCCTGAACCCCAGCTGAAATCTACCATAGATCTTAAATGCTGCTTTCTTGACCTGCCTTCAGTTAGAGTATGCTGCATTTCACATAGTTCAATGCAATCACTACCTCTGAATTTTATGCTTGAACAATAGATGGAGTTTTAAAGATCCAAAGCTGTCTCAGTAATCGCTACCTGAGTGAAAAATATCACAATATATTACTTGAGAATATAATCTATATAATTTTGAGGTCCTGCTAAGAATGAATGGCCAAAACATGAGATGACTGAAAGGATCCTTCTTCCTTTCTCCCAACCAGTAAAAAAATAAGAGGTAATTTAAAGGTTTCAGAAAGAACCAAACAAAAATAAAGAATTGCAGAAGAAAACTGGATTTCCTCCCATGAAAACATGAAAATAGGAGGACAGATTTCATTCAGGAGAAAAAACAATCAATGAAAGTTTCTTATTGAAATGCAAATCCATGTGTATTTTCCAAGATGTTTAAATGGGAGCCAAAGAAACTTTAACAAGCAGTGCAAGATGAAAATAAAAAGATTAGAGACATCCTAAAATAACACCCAGACGTATATCAGTGTTATATTTCAGCTGGGAAAAAGTCTGAGCAACAAAAGGAATTGTATTTGCAGTTTGAGAGATCTGTAAATAGCATTAGGAAAAATACATCTGCTTTGAAACTGCATATTAAATGACCCACGGGTGAGACAGTTTGTTGGCATATGATTCACCAGGAGTATCATGTTTTAGATGCTTTTTATTTTTCAGTCTTCAGTTTCTCTGGAGTAGGGTGTCATCAGCTCTGTGCAATGCCTCGGTCAGTGTCATATGTACAGCAATAAGTCCCATAGAAGCAATAGCTGGTATATGCTGTAAGGTACTTCATTATTTTTACTGAATATTCCTGTGAAATAAGCCTTTTAACTCTGTTTCACTTCAGAAACTCCTGTGAAAGATTGATCCACTTCTGCATTAGAAAGTGAGCGAGGAAAGTCGCAACGTGCAGAACTATTCTCTTTAGTACGTGAGCAATACCCAATACCTTTGAGCTAGCAGTCTGATCTCATTTTGCATGACCTCTTGCCAAAAACATTTAGTGAGATGGTGTTTGCGTCTAGCTTGAAGCTTCATTGGAAAGATGTCTGGCAGCTCCTGAAAGACCACAGGGGATATCAAAACTCCAGCAGCAAGATCCTCCTCCAAGAGGGTAGGATTTAGATAATATTTTATTTAACGCGGTGACTCCATGTCCTGCTCCTCTAGCGGGAACATCATTGATCTGCGAGGCCTACGGTTACTGAAACACTGATGTGTTGCTTTTCATATTGCTCATTTGCTGAACTCTACAGTCTTCCCATCAGTTAAAATTTCCGGTGTTTTTTATTGTTTAAGTGCCTCAAAAGGTCCAGCCCCAGCTGGAAACAAGTAGGCATGGTATTTGCTGAACAGGGGTTATGTAGGAAATTCTATATATTCTAAGAATGCTACCTATTATATTAAACGTAGGTGGAATTTAGGCTTTGTGGACTTAAGCTATTGTTATGAATGGTGGTTCAGCGCCAGAGCATCTCAGGGTTATTCGGCTGCTCTGTACAAACAGATGAAGCCGTTGCCTTCCAAAGCCAACACCAAGAGGGCAGACAAAGCAGCTGTCCGGGCTTCCCAGTGTTGTCTACTTCTATGTACCTCAGGTGCTGCTAAAACTGGCCTCCTCTGTGTAAGCACCAAAGGGTAAATTCAATTACCATGTCTCCTGCTAGAGTGAGGTAACCAGACATCCCAGACTCCCTGCTTGGCCAGAAGACCTGCGATTTTTAATAGCCATTAAAAATATATTTATTTTTTGCTGTTCTTGGCTGATCTTCTCCTTTCATGCTGATTAACAATGCTCTGATCTTTTACTGCTGCCTTTTAGTAACATAACAGCCTTCCAAGATGGAAGAAGGCCATGCTATTCCTCTAACTAGTGTTTATGTACCCTGTAATAACTTTTCTTCCATGGTTGCTGCTTTTGCTAGTTTCTTCAACATCTTATTCCATACATTTTATTTTAAATATAGGGGCACTTCTCTTAATTTTCCATCAGGCCTTTTATTTGTCTTTGATTTAGAGTTTTGAGTGTTGCTTCTTTGTCTGCAATCCTTGCAGACATTTAAGTTACCAGCTGCGATTTTATGACATTGCTAGTAATTTCTCCTTTTGTTCTCAATGGAATATTCTCTGACACGTATTCTTTTGATTAATCTGAGGTTCTTTTGTGTTAACAAGGGACAACATGGCTCAGGGAGTAGGCAATGGGATATGAAAACATTTGTCACTATCTTGCTACTCCATGTCTAGACTGAGGAAGTTAACAAAATGTTTTTGCATGAGAAGGGCGCTAATTCAATCCTCAAGAAGCAATTTTAATAGCTGTTAAAAGTGTGACGTTGCTAATGAAAATGAACAGATTGCTACTTCATTCTACAATAAAAACAAGTGTGTGTGGTGATGTTATTAGAGGAAAAATTCTGCATGTGTAATTGATATTTTCCTTTCCTATATTCTGTTTGTTTATAGTGTAACAAAACAATTTACAGCTAAAAAAGTTGCATGTAGTGAGCAGATTGTTTCAAATGAAACCAAATTTGTTCTTCCAAGTGGCACACTGTGAGACCTGTTGAAGATTTAAGTAGCAGACACATATATATGAATCTCTTTAATGTACTTCTTTTTTTAATAAAAAATCCTACATGAATGGAAACTTTTAAAAATTAACTATAGTCACAGAAATGCTTCAGCTTTTGCAGGTGGGCAGAGGAAATTCTACTTCACTGTATAAATCACTTAAAAACGTCTTGGCTTGCAAAGCTTCTGAACTCTGCTCCGTGCAATATCAAAGGATTATGGGTGTTACGGAAAGAGAGCATGGATTATGGGTATTAAATAGGAAGACTACCAAGAGACACATGGCACAAACACGAAGACAACCTTGTGGATAAAAGGATTTACATAGTGGAAGATTTTTAGTCTCCCCTTCATGACTTGATGCCTTCATAAAAGAAAAAAACCAACAAATATTTCTCTGCCAAAACAGGTCATTGGCTATTGCTGCACTCAGTGTTTTATCTGACATTGTCTTGGTCCAGCTTTGGATCAGTGGGTTTCACTCAGGTTAAGATTTGTTGCGGCTGTCATGCTTTTGTTCTTACAAGAGGGAGAGTTATCTTAATAACTCTATTAATTTACTATGTAATGACAAGGTCACAGTGCTATGGAATACGGATGCTAGTGGTAGAAAGAGGCAAAACATAGTATTTTATCTCTAGAAAAACACTTTTGAAAAGATCTTTGCAGTACTTTTGAGTCAACCCAATTGGCAACGACCCTAGCTACATTTGGAGTCATTTGGTGGTCCTTATCTGAAGCTAGCAAGCTACTGCTTCTGAAGGCTTAGGGAAGTTTTATTTCAAGGTCAATGCTGATTCACAGTAAAAATGTGTATTCTGTTTTTGCTAATAATATGTTTGGTTTATGTTTACAGAAAATTTGCGGGGTCTGCAGCCTTGCTTTGCTAAACATTGCACATGCAGAAATCAAGAAAGTACTCCAAAGGTCTTACAGATCAAAACAGACAGTACGGAGCATGGGAAAAGGCAAATATCTCTGTTTTACACAGAGGGAATTGTGGTCCAGATCCTCCAAAATGCTTCCCGCTTTATGCACCTAGATTTAGGCTGAAATCAGCGTCAGCCAAACACCCAAGTGCCTTGAGCATCTGAGATTCTGGTGCCGGGGCTGGCCTGAGCTGGCACCACACAACGCGGTGGAGGTGAGCCAGACAGATCTGGTGGGGATGCAGCGCAGCTTGGCTTGTAGAACGGCATCCCTGAGCCCACAGGCATGCCTCTCGACAGATTGATCAGACAGGCACACCCCCATCCATGCTCACTTATGCTCAGTCAGTACCCTTTTCCTCTAGCCTTCTCGATTTTGGGTTTGTTTGGGTTTTTTTTTTTTTTTTTTTCAGTTTTGAATGTAGTGTTAATGGAATCAGCAGGGTCATCTGTCTACAGACCTACATTGGCACCTTCCTAATGACTTTTACTTGGGCGTTTAGGAACCCTGGAGCTGAGCCAAGGCCATCTGAAGATCAGTCTTTATCCACTGGCACTATCCTGTGTCCTTCCTACATTCTTTCAGAAAATATTGCATATGAAGGTTCTTTGTGTAACTGCAGTTGCATTCAATGTGTGCACTGCAGTTGCAATGGTTTTTTGTAGAATATACTTCAACACCCACAGTCTGTGATGCAGGCATGCACATACAATGCTATGTTTCAAACCAGCTGGGTGTTCAGGACACAGAGGCAGTGTAAGGGCAGAGGACTGTTTCCAATCTGAACAATTAGTCAGCTCCACTGGCATCACTGAAGCTCACAGAAGTACTTCTGAGAGGCTTTCCTGTGCCCTGTTCACAAGGGTGTGCCATTAGCCAAAGCCCAAATTAACTGTCAACGTTGAGCTAAGTGAGGACTTGAATGTGCCCTGAACAAGACAACTTTTTCTGTATAGGAATGAGTTTTATCCGTGGTGAATAAATCTCACAGGATCAAACCTGTAGATAGTGAAAAGTAAACAAGATGTTAGCAATTCACTTTAATCGCACCAGGCAGTTATTAGTAAGAGAACAGGAGGAAAAAAGGAATCAGTTATGCTGAGTCTCTTCCTTTAAAAAAAAAATTAATAGAAAAATTATTTCCATTTGCTTGAGCTGCTCTTTTCCTATCCTGCTGTCTTCATCTCTCAGCTGCCAAGGGCAGAATGATGTGATTCATAGACTTTTTAATTGAAATTGTACACAGCCAAATCATAGGGCTGCTGCTCCCTTGGAAGTCATTGGCAAAATTCCCACTGGCTTCAACAGAAGTAAGCTTGGTCTATCAATGGATAGGGAAAAATATAACATCAACCTGGGTGATCCAGAAAAGGGTCCCTTACATTTGTGGGACCATGCCCTGGTTCATGTCCTGTGGTACCTTACTGGTTCTTGCATAGATGCAGATCTTGTGGTTTCATCTGTCTCTTTTGAGAGTCTGCACTTCTGCCCAACTGATTTTATAGTTAACTTCTGATGTTTAGCCTAAATGTGTTATCTCAGTGTGTTAGACTGTTCCAGCACGTCCTGTACCTTGTCAAGCGAGGACTATTTCCCTTTAGTGTATTCTGTGTAGAGTAAAACCTCTTAAAACACCTGGTTTGAAGATTTTCTTTGTTTGTTTTAAAGATTATACCAGTATAACTCTCATTCTGATCATCTTTCAAATCTTCTGTGATTTACCTACTCATCTGTGAACAGTCATCACCCTTTCCTACCCTAAATGCAACTCCGTAGAGCGCTGGAAGGACGACTGCAGTCTCCAGGGTTGCCGTGCCAGATCCTGGATGGTGCTGAGTGGCTTGGTTTGCTCCAGCAAAGCACTTAAGTGCTGCCCAAAAACAAAGCAAGTGAGTAATCCCAGAAGCAGAAGACAGTGTCACTCCTTACATGCTTTATTGCTGAGTGGAATTCAATGGACTTGTCAGCCTCCAGCTAATAAATGGGAATGATTACAGAGTAGCTGGCAGTACCAGGGCTGTCAGACATACAGAGACCAGGGAGACCAGGCCTGTTGAGCGGAGCCTTTACAACACTGACAGAAGGAGGACATTTTTTTAAAGAGAGAGATGCTTTAGTTAGATGTATGTTCAAAATCTACATCTGGAGCTAATTATTTTGTCTCATTTTGAATATTAGTCAGATGCCTGGCTGATCAGTGAGCCTGCTAGACTACTATCAGTGATCTATGAGCAGTATAGATGGGTTATCACTTCTTCTACCACTCAGGAAAGATGTTGGACTGATTAGTGCCAGAGACTGAGGCTCTCTAACGCAGTGGTTCTCAATCTCTTCCAGACTGCGACCCCAAGTCACAAAAAGAGGGAGTTTCAGGATTCCTCTTCTCTGATCCTAATAAAAGAAGGGTGTTTCGTGCACATGTGTATATATCCCTGCAGACTCATCACATCCAGTAGACTGATTTTACTATTATTTACTCATTGAATGGATTAAACATCTGCAGCACTGCAGACATCATCTCTTTCACATCCACTTACAGTGGAGTCCTCCATGTCTTTGTAAGCCAGTGATCTATAGATCTGCTTTGCTGCATGCTTTTGCACCTCCCAGTCTGAAAGTGGCCTCTTCAGCTATTTGCTTTCTTCTGGGCTACTCTAAATCTTCTCTTCTCTCTGGAATAGCTAGATCATCCTTGCTGATTTGGAGGAAGGGGAGAGAGCTGGTTCATATAAAAAAAAAAAAAGAAAAAAAAAGATTTTGCAATGTTTATGTGAATAGGTTGTCTGATCATAAAATTAATTTGATTTTCATGAACAGCTAGGTGCACACTCAAATTTCACATGATAAGAGATCCCTTCAGTGTAGACAGTTATAATTCCTACATTTTTTTGGTGCTATTGATCAGTTCAAGTGAAAACAATCAAGTCAGTTCTGCCAAATCCTCCACCCATGTACTTCTGGTGAGCTAGGCAGCAGTGTGCTATTGCAGAGCACTGCACTAAACATCTGTGCAAATTTGTAAATGTAGATGCATTGCAGAGCAACAGATTTTCTCAGTAATAAGTGGAAATGGCAAAAAGAATACTATATCTCCTAGATGAAAAGTTTGTTATAGGTCATCCATACGTTCTTTTTTCCCCAACTTTTGTTCACTTTGTGAGTGCAATTTAGGCTATTTTGGTCAGAGACCTTGCCATGCCATATAGACGGAGCTGCTGCCTCTTCCCACAATTTCCATGTTTGAAGCAATTTTTCTTCAGGAAAGAAGGTTGCTTTTCCCGTTTGTGAGCCAGAGACACAGACTGCAGACATCTGGGAGGCAAAGCGGATTTGGGGCAATTAGTCTGAAGGGGGAGAGTTGGCACAGGAAGGGTCCTACTCTTCCCTGTTCCTCCTCCCAGCTCTTTTGGGACTGAGATGTTTAAAGAGTAGTGGGGAGCACCACATAATAGTATATAGAGCTCAGCTATCCCCTCTATACAAGAGGGGATAGACCTTGGGGAGACTTTGTTCTTGCTGACCTCAGCAGCATTGCCAGGGGCATGCTTCTTCCTCCTTGCTGGCTCTTGACTCCCATGGATTAGCTTTGGGTAGACTCTTAGGGGTAGCTTTGCCATGTGGGAGTAAAGAGCAAGGCAGCAAGCTAAAATATTGAAACTTCCCTTTCATGACCTGTTCCTTCCCAAATTTCATTGTAACACCAGCAGTACTACATTTGTGATGGAATAACTCAAGGCATTTTATACTACATGTGAAATTATATAAAGTTGCTCTTGGTGGTGTTGAAATTCCAGATTTTTGTTGTATACTATCTCATACAAGTAGAATGGGTCAGATGTTGATCTCTTTTATCCAGGTACATTCTCTCTGAAGTACTTCTCCAAGCACCTGTTCTTCATGCAGTAAATAAATCACAAGGGAGAGGAGAATGATATTATTCTTTGACTAAAATCCTAAATCAGTTTTCAATGAGCTGTACATTAAATTTACATTTATTTTACTGTGCTGAATAGTGTGAGGTTTTTCTCTGGTCTGCTTAAACACATCAATTGATCTATAGTTGGCAGTAGCAAACCACTGTATCAGATCAAATGAAGGGTAAAAATGCAGTTTTGCCTGGAAAATTTCACAGTGATTTTCTTTCCCCTCCTCCCTCCAAGTTTTCAAATGATGGTATATAACTGAGATTTCCCACTGGACAATAAATAACCTGTTCAGCTGAGGTAAGTCTGATGCGAGAGAGAAGAGAGCTAAGAGAGCTGTGAGAAATGATGTCTCTTGTGTTTATTCTAAAACAATGCTCCAAGGAGTTAAGCAAACTCAGAAATTCAGATCTTGCCACCATCTGGTTTGTATCAGCAGAAACCAAAAGCTTACAGCAGTCTGGCTGGATCATTACACTGTGACTGCGCGCACGTGTGTCTTAACTTCTCCTGACACTACCTGAGAGATCACTAGACTGGAAGATGCTCATGTTTCTTCAAACACGCACACATGTCTGCACAAACCAGCATCAGGTGTATTCTTCATCTGCTTAGCCTCCTCATCCCATTCAGTGTCAGTCATGTGAACGGTGCCATCTCTTATGGTCAGTCAGGCCACCTAATTTAGGTACCTTCCACTTCCACTAAGAATATAGCAGACCTTTCAGAAATATTGGGTGCTAGTCTCTACTCAACCGCCTCGTCTGCATACCTTTCTTCTGAGAACAGGTACCTAATGAGAGAGGGGACCAGAGGGATGCTCCTTTCACATAGCAGTGATCACAGTGCTTTCATGGACAGCGGGATGCCTTGAATGCTGGCTCCACTCAGCTGGACGAGGAGCAAACTTCTCTCTTCATCTCACAGAAGTAACCGAGATGCAAGGACATACTGTATCCCACTTGAGAGTATCTCTTCCTTCTCTTGAAGGTGAACCACAGGAAACAGCAGCAAGAGACATGTTGACTTTAGCTGATTAGTTAGTTACTTGACTGTGAAGGGAGGAAGCTGGGGGTTAGACCCTACTTCTTGGGATGGGTATGCATTTCCCTTCAGTTTGTCACTGGACTAGTTGTGGGTTAAAGAAAATCCAGAACAGACCTGGGAGAATGGGCTAGGCCTTTCAACCCTCTCCCTCCAAGATGAGTGCCCTAACCACTAGCTTACAATAATATTCCTTGTTGCCTTTTCTCTGGCTGTCTCTGTAGCTCTTGCATGCCCAGCTGCACTGTGGCTCAGTTTCAAGAGGGAGAATGAGGAATGCTCTTGCCCAGCGTACCCTATGATCTGGTGGTTAGAGCACTTTTTAGGGAGTAAATGGGCTTAATCCCTCTTAGGCTGATCAGTCCCTTTTGCTTCCTGCTTTAATCCTTTACTATCCAAAGGCAGATACCAACACTACTTCTGACTGTCTTTAACTCTTCGTGCTTCTCCTAGAGACTTGTGCAGTGTTCAGGTGCAGTATTCATGCACCAAAATGATTCTGCAACAGAGCTTTGTGTGCCTGTCTCTGCAGAGCATGCACTTTTGGAAAAAGTCAATAAACATGGAAATGCCCAAGGAACATTTATATAGGAATAACAAATGAATCTGGGTTAAATAGTGGAAGGAGGATTGGATTAGCATTTGTGCAAACCTGCTTGTGCCTGCACATAAGATTTAAAGAACAGGATGCCACCTTGATCATCTGCAGGATTTCACAGATGGTGCTGCTCAGGATGTCATCCTGAAGTGCTCCAGTCCCTGCGAGTAGCTGTCACTGCTTTAGTCCCTCAGGAACCCATACAAGAATTCTTCTCGGTTTAAAAAGAGGCAGTACGTGCTTTGGAGACCTGTTTCTGTATGCCAGCACCTTCACATGACTACGTATGTGTGGTTTCTGATTTCCACTACTTTGGTTACACTTCTCCTTGTTTGAATATTGGCAGGGCTTTTGTTTACAACTTTCTTGTTTTTCTTTTCTTGGAAATAAAAATTACAAGTGACCTGTGAATCTTATGGGTTCTTATATCAATAAAAAATGGCTAAATCTGCTCCTAAATATTATGATGTGTGATATACTTCTGAAGTTACTGACTGTCTAACTAGACAGTTATAAGAAGCGCTAATGCACAGTCCAAAGGTTTTTAACATCTTCTGTCTTAGTGTTTATGAAGTTTATACTACGGCTTAGTCAACTAAGATCATCTTCTTATGTTACAATGTATTTTAATTTTTTTCTGTCTTTGCAGAAATGTTTAGGGAATAATGAGCTGAGGGTGTCCTGATTCAGTTATACATCTCTGTACCCGGATATCCTTTATAGCTAACAATATTTCAAAGCTGCTTTTAGTTTTTCCCTCCTTCCAATGTGGAGTATTCCTAAGATGCAATGATCTGCTGGTAGTTAGAGAAAGAGAGAGACACATGGATGTGCTTCTATGTCCCTGTGTCTTTTTTCCTCTTTTTTTTTTTTTTTTATCCATCCCTCCGTACCTGTTTCTCCTCCTTGTTGCCAGTTGCATTTAATCTCATTTTTTGTCTGCACTTCTGTTCTAAAGACAGATAGAATCATAGAATCAGAGAATGGTTTGGGTTGGAAGGGACCTTTAAAGGCCACCTAGTCCAACCCCCCTGCAATGAGCGGGAACATCTTCAACTCGATCAGATTGCTCAGAGCCCCGTCCAACCTGACCTTGAATATTTCCAGGGATGGGGCATCCACCACCTCTCTGGGCAACCGGTTCCAATGTTTTACCACCCTCATTGTAAAAAACTTCTTCCTTATATCTAGTCTGAATCTGCCCTCTTTTAGTTTAAAACCATTACCCCTTGTCCTATCGCAACTCCTGCAATGCAATACTGTGCTGTTGTATAGTGAAGAAAATGTGCCAGGCTTGCTGACTTGTAAACTGCTGCATTTTGACTTTTAATATCAAAAAGATGTGATCAGTAAAAGCAGAAGAAAAGTTTTCAAAGCTTTTGAGACCTCTTTGGAGAGCCTCAAAATCAGTGATGGAAAGCAGGGAACATACATTTCCTACCATACACTTTTTCCAATTTCCAAAACATATATAATTATGGCCAGTCCTGTTTAAATTATACTCTGGAAAAAATTATTTAAATAGTAGAAGATTCCACCGCATTAAGAAAAGCTTATATGTGCATGAGAGAGGATGCTGTGTCTAGCTGCCTAGAAACGTGGTTGAAGTCCACACTGACCCTGCTGAAAGGATCAGAAATCTGTGCTATCCCTGCTAGGAGGTATTTGCATACAGCTGGTCAGGGACAGATTTACTGGGGAAGCTAAAGGAGGAGAGCAGTGGTGGAGTAACAGTGGCTAAGCTAAAACATCTAAGATGCTGAAGGCAGATACCCAACCTCCTTGGCACCTCTGGGATGTTAGGAAGGGCCCATTTCACACCTGTTTGACTAGAAAAATCCATGGGATTATTCTCTTTCCTGTCCTTCAAAATCTTTTTAAGAAAGTTGAATGGAAAATCATATCTTTCAAATGTTTCTGATTTTTATTTCTTCGTGAACTGTGTTGCCATTTCCCCACCATTCTCTTCTGAAAGAAGAGGAATTTCTCAACACTTCTCTCCCATAAGCGCAGTGTTAAGAGGTTGAAAAGATTGGGCAGTAGCATTTTCGTTAGGAGGCTTAGATCAAATAGATGGTTGGAAATACTCTTGTTCTGGTTATATTTAACCAAAGAAATGTAGAAATTACTACTGCAGCTATTTGCAGACCTACACATTCAGTAGAGCATAAGGTATAAACTAGTTTCAAAGACAAAGCAGCTACCAGAGTCTTAACAATAGGTCTCTGTAGGACAGCCATGTGTTCAAAGATAAATAGAAATCTCTTTCCTTTCTGGCAGGGCCTGGGAGATGAGTCAGGGGAGCTCCTGGGAAGGTTCAAAAGCCAGTGCTTGAAAAGGTGCACATGTGAGTAAATCTGGGCAAGGGAGTGCTACCTGCAAGCTCTCTGATCTCGGTGCTGGGAAAGGTCATGGAGCAGATCATCTTGACTGCCATTACGTGGCACGTGTGCGACAATTGGGGGATCAGGCTCAGCCAGCATGGGTTTATGAAAGGGAGGTCCTGCTTCTCTAACCTGGTCTCCTGTGACAAGGTGACCCGCTTAGTGGATGAGGGGAAGGCTGTGGATGTTGTCTACTTGGACTTTAGTAAGGCCTTTGACACTGTCTCCCACAGCATTCTCCTGGAGAAGCTGGCTGCTCACGGCTTGGATAAGTGTACTCCGTGCTGGGTTAAAAACTGGCTGGACGGCCGAGCCCAGAGAGTGGTGGTGAATGGAGTCAAATCCAGTTGGCGGCCAGTCATGAGTGGTGTTCCCCAGGGCTCAGTACTGGGGCCGGTCCTGTTCAATATCTTCATTGATGATCTGGGTGAGGGCATTGAGTGCACCCTCAGTAAGTTCGCAGATGACACCAAGTTGGGTGGAAGTGTCAATCTGCTGGAGGGTAGGAAGGCTCTACAGAGGGACCTGGACAGGCTGGATCGATGGGCTGAGGCCAACTGTATGAGGTTCAACAAGGCTAACTGCCGGGTCCTGCACTTGGGTCACAACAACCCCAGGCAATGCTACAGGCTGTGGGAGGAGTGGCTGGAGAGCTGCCTGGTGGAAAAGGACCTGGGGGTGTTGGTTGACAGCCGCCTGAACATGAGCCAGCAGTGTGCTCAGGTGGCCAAGGCAGCCAGCAGCATCCTGGCTTGTATTGGGAACAGTGTGGCCAGCAGGACCAGGGAGGTGATAGTGCCCCTGTACTCAGCACTGGTGAGGCCACACCTCGACTACTGTGTTCAGTTTTGGGCCCCTCACTACAAGAAGGACATCGAGGTGCTGGAGCGTGTCCAGAAAAGGGCAACGAAGTTGGTGAAGGGTCTGGGGCACAAGTCTTATGAGGCACGGCTGAGGGAGCTGGGGTTGTTTAGTCTGGAGAAGAGGAGGCTGAGGGGAGACCTTATTGCTCTCTACAGCTACCTGAAAGGAGGTTGTAGCGAGGTGGGGGTCGGTCTCTTCTCCCTAGTAAGGAGTGATAGGACGAGAGGAAACAGCCTCAAGCTGCAGCAGGGGAAGTTTAGGTTGGATATCAGGAAAAACTTCTTCACTGAAAGGGTAGTCAGGCACTGGAACAGGCTGCCCAGGGAAGTGGTTGAGTCCCCATCCCTGGAGGTATTTAAAAGATGGGTAGACGTGGTGCTTGAGGACGTGGTTTAGTGGTGGACTTGGCAGTGTTAGGTTAACGGTTGGACTTGATGATCTTAAGGGTCTTTTCCAGCCTTGACGATTCTATGATTCTATGATTCTATGAATAGCATCTTGCACATTCTCAGCCCTGGAGTCCAAGGCAATGTCTGACTTTACTGGGGCTTCAAATTTTCATCCATTTACATATAAACTATGCCTGGGTGAAGGAAAGTATAGAAAGTCACTAAGGATGGATGAGAGGCAGGGCATGGGGATACTTAAATGCTTTTTGTTCTCTCTGAGCAGAGGTGAGTAGGCTGAGGAAGCCTGTGTTAGCTGATTGTCTCCAGTTGCCTCTGCGCTCTTCTTTTCTCAGGCTTATGCAGTGTTTGGAGGGGTGTAATTTATACACTACACAGGCTGTACCTTTGACTCCAGGTCTGGCCAGTGACAGTCAGAGATTACGATGACTTTGATGACGTTTGATGACCATGGGGTGTTGGGGTGAAATGACTCGCTCTCAGTACACATAAATCTCCTCATTGCATGCTCGCAGCAGGGTAATGAGCGAGCAAGGGAGTGAGGAGATGAGCTATATTTTGTGGTATAGCTCTACCCACTGCATGTGAGGTGTTTTGGTGGGGTTTTGCCTGAGGAGAACCAGTGCTCTTCCTGCTGCAGTGGTGCAGAGAGGCTCAGTCAGATATATTCAGCTTTGGTTCAGTACCTTTAAGCTCTTGGACAAACCTCATTGATTTTGACTACTTGTGTACTTAAGCAGAGGCTAGCTTTTTGTGCTGGGTTGGATTGGTGCTATAATGAGCACTAAATGACTTGAATTCCTTCCCTTCCTCCTTTTTTAAAGCTGTCAATATTTTATTTTTAGAAAGAGCACAAAGGAAGCAATGGTGAGGGGAAAGAGGAAACTGCGCCCAGTGCTAAAACCTTGTTTTCAGTTGTGGACATAATAACGAGATGTATTGCCTTTCCTAGTTCTGTAGATTAATGATTGATTTACCAGGAAATGTGATGTTGTTACAAACGTGGGGCCTAATTTGGATTTTGTTGCTTGGGAGTTGCCTGGGTGGGGAAGGAAAGTGGGATCCAGCCCTTATTTTTGCTCCTCTTCTCTACCTTGGGAACATACATGTTCAAATAACATTTGTCTCGCTCCTTTTGCACAGTCTGCTCATCACTGTCATTTGCTGAAGCAGACCAAATACTGTTAGCACAGGGGAGCCCAGACTGCGCACTTACTCTGCCCTGTCAGGCAGTAGCTACATTTTAGAAGGAAACCACAGTACAAAAGTGGGATCTCAGGTTCCATGCAGTGTATGCAAAGCAGTTTCATTTAAAATGTCAGGTTTACCTTGGCAGAGCCACTGTTTAGTAGGGATTAAGGCTGCAAAAACCACTGAATCATACTCTGTGTTTCCATCTGTGTGCCAGGTCACAAACATAAATTGTAATGTTGGCCCTCATCCGTCATCACATAACGCTCTGGCATACTTTTTCATTCCCTGAATATGAGTGGAATGAGAAGGTTACTTGGAAAGTCATCTGTCTGAGAAGCTGTCCTGTTACAATTAGTGGACAATCTTGAATTTCATCTCTGGAAGATTATGAAGTGAAGGCGGGGGGGGGGGGGGGGAGGGAATGGGGTGTGTATGGTAGGTTACCAGAGCCTCTTGTAAGCCAATCTGACCATGACCCAAAAAGCTGAAGCAAAAAAAGTTGGGGAAATCAGACAATGCTATTTTTTAAACAAAAATGTGTAAAGATGACCTCAAACAGCCAAATTTGGATCTAGATATGAGTTTAAGTTTCAAGCAATTCTAAACTTCAGGGATATTTAGAGGTGGGAGTTTGGTTTGGCTTGCATCTGGTACTAAGGAATCGCTTTTCTTTCTAAAGGCTTCTCAGACGCCAGAGTGAATGAAAGGCAGCTCTTAGGTGGGAGCAGTAGAATAAGTGAAAATAGCAGCCAACTGGATGGGGGTTGTAGCTGTAGATTAATCACGCAAAGTAAGCAATGATGACCTTGCAAATTATCTGAAGCTACCTTCTTCCTCTGCATCTCTTCACATCCATACTACAAGTCAAGGGCTGTTGGCCTTAGCCATGCTTCTGTCACAACACCTGCAAGCTGTGCACAGTCTGATTTGGCCGTATTTTTTAGAGCAACAGCCAACCTAAACCACCCTGGTGCTGTAATAAGGCAAGAAGGACCTTTTTTTCATACCACTTATGTTTCTTTCAAATATGCATTATCCTTTCAACAGCTTTCAGACAGACTGCAAAAGAAACTTTGTACTTCAAACCTTTGTGATAAATATGTTCTGTCTCTCTTTTTTTTTCTTTCCTTGGTCAGGAAATGTGTTACCATTTTTCCACCGGCTGTAGTGTGGGATATTAGATGCTCTTAGAGGAAAATAAATGCTTAAGGCTTCCTTCCTCTGGCACTTCATTAATGCCAAGAAGGAGGCTGGGTAGTGTTGCTTTAATTAGCAGGCCTTTGTTAAAAGAAGTGGTTGGAACTACCTGATTGCAGTTTTACCCAGCAAAAGAAACACAAAAATTACATCCTAGAACAGAACATTGCCTCTAGCAAGAGCAATGATTATAATATATTTGGCTATATGTGTCGTACTTCGCAATTTTATTCCTGACTCCTGCTGGGGACTGACTTAGGCCTTGAAACATGAGGATTGTGTTTCCTGTACTAACTAATTTAACTGCTTGGTGACTTGGCATCACTGTTTTTTTTGCCTCCTCTCTAAACCTATGTGTTGTGTAGTCTTTTGTTAGATAGGTTTACTTAGATATTTTTGTCAGACTATAAATGAAGATATTTTTTATAGTGCTCCTGATTTTTCATTGCTTGCTCAGTTCTACCTGAACTTCTTTCCTTTTGTGTTTGCTATCAGTCTTTGCTCATATGAAGTAATGCTGAAAATCACAGTATTTGGGCACTGACCGCTAGTGGTCTGTGTGAATGTTTGGTTTCATCCTAGATAATACCCCCAGAATTTCGCAGGTGTCCAGTGATGTGTAGAAGAGCATGATTTGACTGCATGAGCAGGAATTTCTTTAATAATTGCCATGGTGGATATTGTCAGCAGACATACAAAGACATTGCTTCATGTGTTGGGCGTATGTCTCTCTGCAAGGCACTTCTGTAGCATACTGTTCCATGAGAAAATTTTATCCTGAACCCTGGCATTGCTTCCTGAAGTATGAAGCTTTCTATTTCCTCTATGTTTTTATCTTACCATCATTATTGCTGTTTTTGTAATTTATGTAATTCTGGTTTGAGTTCCCGTGAGCTCTTCCCCAGCATTGTTCCAGTTTGTTCTGCAAGCACATATTAGGCAGCAAATTACAAAAGAACTGTTTCTAAATGGGGAGTATTTTGAACAAAAGAAGAAAACTGTAATTATTCCAATGAGGATTTGAGCAAGCCATCAGAATTAACAGTGCTGCTTTTCCAAATGTGCCACTGTTTTGATTAGCTTATGTGCTTATACAATCCCCGCCGTGGCAGTGACCGTAACTGAATGCCTGTAACCGCAGGCAGAAAGCTATTAGAGCCCATCCACAAAAAAAGCAGCTATTTCAGTTTTCTTCTCATCAAAAGCCTACAGTGCCCAAGTGATGCCAGCGAAGTATTTGTTTCTGTGGGATTTTTAGCTCTTTCTACCATTCAAAATACTTTTTTTTTTCAGAATGGTTTAAACTTGATCTATTAATAATGTTTTTTAAAAGTGCATTCTTCAACACATTCTTCGGGCAGCACCAAAAAACAGCCCTTGAAGCAGAGAAAACAACCCTAATTTCGCTGACCACTTGAGGGAGGTGGTGTGTTGTCTGGAGGGTGGAACCGAAACCAGTGTTGTTACTAGCTTGCAATGGAAATATCAAAGTTTTAAGTCTCTTGTAGGCAAAAGGGGATACTGGACTTCAGCAGTGACTGCTTTTCCTCACAAGGCCATTCCCAATGCAGTCTATGATAATTCATTTGTGACTAGCCAGTTTCTGCTTTCTGAAGGGCATACAGTTTGCAGAATAAAGAAAAATTAAGTCAAACCAAGTAAATGTCTTTGTTCTCATCAGAAACAAATTAGAAAAAGCAAAATCTAAGGAAGGGTTTTAAAAGCCAGCAGAACAAAATGTGATTTCAATAGCTGTGAAACATATTTTTCAGAATAAAGATGTTTACTGACTGGCCTGAACTCAAGTAAAATTATGAACGTAGAAGTTCTTCATTCCCCTCAATGAGTTATGTGCAATACTTGGAGACCTGACCTTTTATCCCTTCCTCTGTCTTCCCTTCTGTCCCACGGATATTTGGCCTGGCGGTGCTGCAGAATGGCCGAGGTAAAGACGATACAAATGTGATACAACGTTTTCCCACCTGAAGGACTTGGAGGTAAGCCTAGAGTTTGGGACAAATTAGGAAATGAAACATTTCAGAACTATTGTCAGATCTGGGGTTTGGGCCCACCTCCTCAAATGAAAATGAAAAAAAAGCGCTATACAAAACAAGCAGCCCAGTCCCCTCCGTGGGGCACTGTGTACAGCAGAGCTGCAGAGGACGGAGGAACCGCAGAAGCCCCGCTCATCCCGCATGTCGTCACCAACGGCGGCTGGCTCTATGTCGTCTGAAGAAGGTAGTGCAAAGTCTAGAGTAACAACCATCCTAGAAAACAGAGCTAGAGTGGATTGAGAAATGGAGACACTAAAACTGACTAAAGCAGAACAGCAGGTTTTATTTTCTGAGTAGAACAGAAGCTGCTGCATGTCTTTTCTCCTGTTTATAAGTCCTAGCTTAATGTTTGGCCTGTCCGAAGCAGTATGACATGGCTGGTTTATACTCAGCCAGTAGTGCTTTATAACCCCGGGATCCTCTTCCATGCTTGTCCACCTAACCAGTTGTTCCTCATCCTGAATCTGAGAAGCTGATTCCTCCGGGCGAAGTGTAGTACTTTGAGTTCTTCCTTGTTGAATACTATCCTGTTTTTTTCATGTAACTTCAGTTTTCAGGATCATTCTGAGCTCTTTGGCATGTCTGAAGCTCCACCCTTCCTATTGTCTGCAGATTTAATAAGGACTTTCTGTTTTCCATCACCTAGACTGTTCATGGAAATATGCTCACTGAAGGAGATTTCCCCCAAACCCTGCTTAACAGAGATTGGCTTAAATCTGCAACACATTTAATTGTTCTCCTAAAGTTTTATATCTGCCTACTGTAACTCAGGATATTTTGTATTTAATGTAAGCATTTTAATTAGCTGAACTTTCTGAAACATATAGTATAATCTCTTCAAGGAATAGGGTACTGTGAAAGTGGGTAAAGACTTTTCCAAATAAGTCCCTCTAACTATGCATCCTGTTTTCTAACAAGGTGAACTGTCCCTTATAGATGATCAGGCTTCCTACCTACACTGCTCTAAATTTAGGAATCTCTGTTCAATAGTGTGAGCTCTGTGGAGGTTTTCTGTCTCTCTCTGTTTATCTGCCACTTTTACTCTGGCATCAAATAGAGTTTGAACCCCTCCAAAAAAATAACTGCATGAGTTTGCAGATTAGTAGGAAACTGAAGTCTGCCGGGAAGTGAGGGCTCCGTGTGAAAATTCGGACACAAATAATGCTCAGCCTGCGTATTAATAAGAACATGCTGATGAAGTGTCAGAAACAATATCCTGTAGCTAAATAAATTACAATTGTCATCTTTTCCTCACCAACAAAACAGATTTTATTCTACACATTTACATCATGTTGGCTGCTAATTTTGACAAGGTCTCTGCTGTCCTACATTTAGCTGGCAATATTTTAAGAAGCCACAAAACCTCCCATTTATTATCCTCTTTCACTTTTTTTCCTGCATCTTGGCTACTTGACTGATATTTTCTTCCATGAGAACTCTTCTGCCAGGGGCTTGTAGAACCCCTTTTTGCATATTAACCCAATCAACTATGACTGTTTTGAGTTCCTAAAATGCACTTCTGAAAGGACCTAGAAGTGCTTGTTATTCCCATGCGAAGGAGACAGTAGTAAGTTAGATGACTGACAATGAAAAAAAAAAGTTTGATGAGCTCCATACCAAAAAAAAGGAGATGATATGACTGTTCTAAAATACGCATAGTATATATTGCCTTTTAATCGTGACCAAGATTTACCAAAAAGTTAAAAGATACAGATGAAATACAGTTAAGTGGCTAGTAAATGACAACTGCACATGCAGCACTTCCCAATGCACTATGTTTTTTAGCAGGGGTCGGTTCTGATTTGTATAATACAACCTTTGCTAATTATTGCCTTTCTTTACTGTCATAATACGTCCATGTGATTGCTACTTTCATTGCTGCTGAATTTATCAGTCAGGGATTTCTTGGTATTTGGTTTATAAAGATGAAGACCAAACAGTCTGAGCTCACTGCCTACTTAAAAAACACCTACCTTTTGGCATTCCTGGTAGATCTAATGCTCAAATAACATACTTCTTTAAGTAAGGAGATGGTCTTCAGCTGCTGAAGCCTTGTGATAGGTATTAATAGGGCACTGATAAAAATGTTTAGAATCCATTTTTTAGCTAAATTATTGTTTATTACATTAAAAAAGAGCCAACAGCAGAAGGTTGCACCCATGGAGGGTGAAGGGTTCAGGTGGTTTACGTCTTAATTAAACAAAAACATGAGCAAAAACACTTTAGTCAAAGAATTCTACTGTAAATATGGCTGGGAGTGGCTATGTGTTTTATTATCCCCTCTTTTGATTAGCTTGTTACTTTATACTTCACTATTGGTGATTAAAACAAAAGTTATATTCACATCTACTCAAGCTAGTAGAGGGAAAACAGACATAGCAAAAGACTTCCGCTGCAAGCTATGGTATAGTGAGATTTGTTACACCGAATGCAGAAACACAAGCTATTATAATGCACTGCAGTGCACACTGTTTCCAAGACTGATTGATGACATTTCCATATATAGTTAGGAGTAAGACATTGCTTTTGAAAATAGAATTAAAACTTTCCCTTTTTAGGAGCAAGCACCACTTTGGCAAAACAACCAGCCCCAAGTACATTAGTTCTTTTGGTCAAAACATTAACAGGGTACTTTGTTAACAAAATGTTCAGGTCATGATGAGGTCAAAGCCTGAACTGTAAGACTTTTTATGAGCTAAATGTTTCCAAATAGCACTCCAAGTTGAAAGTGCTGAAATTAAAGCTTTTCTCCTGTAAACAGGGTGTTGCTGAGCTGACTATATGCTGTTTTTTAAAATTACTCGGCATAAGGTGATGGGACTGTGCAATGACACGCATCTGCTGAGCAAACACAGATGTCACCAGAAACATCTGGATGGTAGGTACGCTTCAAGGAAAAGACAATAAAGACATATTTGTGTTGCCACTTTCTGTCTCTCTTTCCAGATTGGCAACTATTTGCCTGTTTTCCAAAAATGAAAACTTTGTGCAACAACGTATTGTCTCAATTGTAGACATGAATCTGATATTCTGCTCTAGGTAGCAAAATAATAACTTTCCCCCTTGCATTTATAGTTCTGGAGTCAGCTCTAGATTTGCAAATGCCCATGGACATACATTGCCAGTGGGATGGACTATTGGTAGGTGGGAACTCACCAGGTGAACCGAAGGTAGGTAGCAATGGCTACCCCACGACATTCCCACGAAGACTGAGATATGATTTTGGATACTGCTTTAATGTAGAAATTATTTCACTTTGCTACTGTATTTTTAGTGACGCATTTTGTACTATGGAGAAGGTAGATCACAATTAAAATTTACATAGTATCTACAGAAGTACAAGATAGTTCTTATATAACTAAATCCACTCCTTACTCCTCATGAGAACATAAATTAGCAGCAACAGTGCAAGCTATTAATGTGAGATAATTTTGAAAAGAAAAGACATGGCTAAAAGCACCTGAATTTTGAAAAGAGGAGAACAGAAATGAATGCAGTTTCCTGAACTCTGCAGGCCATGCTATCATGTAATCCAGACATTTCCAAAATTGCGTGTGGATTTGTGCAGGTTTCAGCTACCCAAAAACATTCCAGGTTTTGTTTTATTGTAAGAAAAAACTCAAAACATGGGGAATGCTTACCCAAATGTTTTTATGCACATTTTTCTACCACGTTGAATGAAGCATGACAACGTTAACACTGAAAACCCCAGAACTGCTGCTTGCATCCAGAAACGCACTTATTATATAAGTGTGTCTAATTTGCTTTATACACAAGAGAAAATTGGAAGGAAAACTGTTGAAATAAACGGCATTGAGCTAGAACTGAGCTGTCTGTTTTGCCTGTCAGGCCATCAGTGGCTTCACAGTAGAAATTACAGCAGACTTCAGCATCACGGTCTTAATAGACAGGATTTTGGTTTTGGAGATTGCTCTGGGTTTTGTCATGGAAGTAATGAAGTTGAAGAGAGCACGATTTGGCGTTTCATTTGTGCAAGACAATGTTTTGAAAAATATAATATGAAGTTGCAGGGCTAAGAGGAGAGGGGTTTTTTTTTATTACATACACTTTATGGTATAATCTAGAGAGCTCTGTACTTAGCATTTACTCTGCATTTAGCCCTTCATGTTATAAGACTACAATGTGGGTAATAGAAAAATCTGTTCTAGTGACTCAAAAGCAACAACACTGAAAAAATGAGCTGAAAACAAATGTTTTCCATTGCTTATTTCTGATATCCTGAATTAAAAGTGATGTTCAGACTAGTATACAGAATAAAAAACTACAGCAAATAAAGAGAGTGTCAAATATAAATTTCAATTTCTTTCTTATGCTGTTACAAAAATCATCACAGCAGTTCAAACAACCTAAAATGAGATCTAGCTTTAATAGAAGTATAATTCCATCCTGGTCCTCATTCCTAAGTACAAAATTATGTCTTTCATTCTGGATCTCATTTAATTTGAAAATAGCTTGTGCCTTATTGGCATACTAATTAAAAAAAAAAAGCCTAGACAAAAGGGGAGAATCTGAGGAATCACTGACAGAGCCATGCACAATGAAAGTGACACCATAGATGGGAGGCTGTTCTTTGGGGGTCTCCATTTTTAAATTTTGTCTCTGACTTCTATTACTTCAATATATTATTTTGAGAAACTGGAAAAAGCAAAAGGGAAGACCTACATTTGTAATATATACCTAACTATAGCAGGGGTGCAGACCTGCAGCTTGCGAACTGGCACAGCCCCTCTCACGGGAGATATAGCTGTAGCTATATATATATCCACACTGATACAGCCAATCTACCTGTGGATGTGTTAGCTGTGTGTGTGTGTCATGGCCAACCCACCATGCAAATCCTGAGGAGAATTCCTGGATCAGGAAAAGCTATGGTAGCTAGAGGGGGGTGTCCCTCCTTACCACTTAGCACAGTGTGGGAAGTGTGGGTGATTATCAACTTGCGGTAATACGGTGAACAAGAGGGATAAAATTATATGGATATGATGGACCACTTTTTATAGAGTATGAATGCTAAACGTGGTTTTGGGGTCTCAGGGATTCATTTCTGCTTGTCCAGTTCTGGGTGAAAATACTTGTATTGCAGTTTGCAGTGGGAGGATACCTACTTCACATCATGCCAACTAGAGAGAGATTGTGCAACCTGTGCTCTCAAGCTGGGTCCTGCAAACGCGAGTCCAATATTATAAGTGAAGAGAAATAATGAAGTGAGGTAACCTGAGCAATGACTGCTGATAAAAGATGTGTGAACTGGACACACAATGTACTGGAGCAGTCAAGCCAAAAGAAGTTTCTACTGCAACTCAAAAGGCATGTTAAAATCCGGTGTTGTAATCAAGAATACATGCCCCCAAATTAATGGATCATAACAAAATTTGCAAAGTACAGTCAGGTCTAAACTAATGAATTATACATGGGTTTAAGTCCTGTTATCCCAGTTACTTCAAAGCAGCTCAGGAAGAGGCAGCTGGAGTCATTTCTCTCTCACATATCAGCCACAGAACACACATTTGTCCTGTTCATGGAGTCTCACCACATCATTTTCAGAGTAACTTGTGTAGGAAAACGCATTTTCACTGGAAAGGAGAGATTTGTAAAAAATGTGATTTTTCTTGAGGATTGATAGACTGACCAAGACTAAACATGGCATCAATTGAGTTTAGTTAATAACAATATTTGATACTCAGCTTCCCAAGAGCTGCAAAGACTTGAGATGAAGAAACCAAAGTGCCCAGAACAAAGACTTGCATAAATTCATGTACCAAGACCATGACAGGCTGAGGGACAGAAATCCAGCCTTCTTGGATGCTGTGGTCCTTGTTCCACACACTCAGCAACTGAGATATGCACTGAAGTAAAAAAAAAAAAAAATCAAACTATTTCTTCCTTAGTTCTCTAACGGGAGTCATCACTGACCAGATCCAATGCTCTGCAGGCCCATGCTGGCTCTGTGCCAGCATTTGAAAAGGCAGTGTATTTTCTCTTCAAAACCTTTTCCTGCAAGGCACAGACTGTGGCTGTCAGCATCTCCGTCGATGGCATATCAAATATGAGTTTTCAGTGCATAAGGACTTCATTATGCGCCACAGGCTTTGGTTTTCCTCGCTGTCCGCCCTTGCCCTCCTCAGAGGTAGCAGAGGTTCAGACCAGATCTGTCACTGACTGGATCACCTGGTCTGGAAAAGCGCAGGCAGGATTTCAACACACTCGCTCCCTTGCTCGCCACCCCTCCACGCCGGCTCCCCACCGGTGGGACAGGGCTTCACCCACAGCAGTGCCACAGCTCCCTCCTCCAGCTCCACGAAGGTTATGGCCAGTGAGAGTCAAGAGGAAACAAAACAAAGAAGAGACACCCTCCTCTGACAAAAGAGCCTCTCACAACAAACAGAACCTCTTTCAGGTGAGAAAAAATAAGAGCAGCTCCTTTATCAGTCAGCTCAGCCTGGAGAGATGGAGAATGAAAGCAACCTTTGAAACAACTTAATGAGGCAGGAGGTAGAGCTCGTGGGCACACTTCTAGCACAGCTTGCACCCTCCTCCTTGCCGTGACATTGCTTGGAGATGCCCTGGGGTACCTGAAGCTGGATGGCATCTACCTGACCTCAGCTTTGGCTGTCAGAGGCAGCGGGCAGAGGCGTGGAGAGCTCTTGGAAGAAAGGCATACCTTGCCCCGCGTTGCCTCGCCGGGCTGTACCTCTGATTTCAAGGTCATCTCACATGCGGAGCTTGGTCTCCCGGGTCTCACATGCCTGTGCCTGAGAAGCAGACCACCCATTTCTGCTCCTTTTCCCCACTCCCTGTGCATTCGAGTTTCTGTCAGAAGTGAAGCAAGTCTTCCTGACAGAAATATCCAAACCTGCCTCCAAGCAGTGGACTGGAAGGCTGCATTCCTCTATCTGCTGGGATTTTCTTTTTCTTTCCATGAGCTAACACTGTAAATCCCACAGCAAGGCATGAATAAACAAAAACTAGGAAGGATTAGGATGTACTATTTAGTGAATCATGACTAACACAGCCCTGTCTTGCTTCCTCTGAAAGTGTGCCACAAAAGTTCAACAAATATTATTGTGAAATGAACCACAAAGTCTTTACACACTTTAGAAATGGCATCTTCACCCGTTTTCCCTGGCAACAAACAAGTGGATTTAGTTTCTAGTTGATGGGAACATCTCTAAATTTAAAACACTTGATAATTGACACAAGACTGGAGTTTTTCAATTCTTTTCCTCCCTCCTACACCCTTCCTGTATGGCAAATACAATTTAGCAGAAGATTCCAAAAGTCAGAGGGTTTTAATCAAGACAAGAGGCTACTGGCTTTGCCTTTTGCTAAGAAAACACTCAGCAATGACTCCTTCTGTGAAGTGAAGGATTTAGAAATATTACTGGGACACCCACCTCTTGTGTGCATAATTCCTGTAGATGTCAAGGGGAATGGAGCATATATAAAGAGGTGTTTTCTGGTGTAAAAGAACGGGGAAAGAAGAAATACTGTCTTGTTGTAATGTAACCTGTGGTGTTATGAGTGCTTGTGTGTTATACGTGTATGATGTTCTTCTTAGACATAGACATATCTATGGTTTTGAGATGCTAGCCATAAGCAAGTTTGTTTTAAAAAGTAATTGGCATAGTCACTAGCCTTGGGATAGATTAAAAGACCCATTTGTAAAAGAGGTCAGAAAAAATGCTGGAAGCGGAGAACAGGCTGAGATTCTAAAATTGCTCATTACAGAATTATTTGTAAATATTTGTTATAACACCATTTTAAAAACAAAATCCCCTAGACAATATGGATAGATCCTTACCCATGTATACAAATCTAAATAAAGACAGAAGGAAAGAAAGAGCAAACACACCTGGTATTGCTGCAAATCTAATTCCTTTTAGTAACGTGGGTGCTATGATTCCATTCCCTGGCAGCTATGGACACTTTCGAGCTCCATGAAAATCACAGGATTTTAGCATCTTAGAAAATATGTCCGTGAGTGTCATGATCTTTCAGTACCGGGGAAATAGGCCTAGGAACTTTGAGCTTGCCCTGATATTGCCTACATTGCAGATGAGTATTTTTCTTTCACACGTGGGATCAATTCCTTTGCGCTAAGAAGGATCCACCCACTCCCATTCCTTGTTCTCTGGCTTAGCATCTCCCCCAAAATCTTCACATGCGGTTCCTTGTGTCTGCAAGAACCACATTTTGCAGAAGATAATCCTGAAGGATGGGAAGGGAAATATTAGAAACAAGTGCTAAGAGTGGTGTAGAATAAAAGTTCTGGTTCAACCACCCATTCTCACTGGAGTTTTAACTCTTCCAAACTTCAGAGCCTTACTTCAGACTTTTATTTCCTTTCTATTTGGAGAAAAGTTGTTGTCCTTTCTTTCCACAAAAGGTATTCAGTAACTGTCTTCAAGCTCCACTTAACAGTAGTCCTTTTGCTACGCTAAGGAAAGTCATCCCCTCTTCACAGCTCAAGAGATCCTGGGGACATTTTTTATTCTGATGACTCTGTTAACACAATGAAAGACTGAAGCAGATGGGAATTTATTTGTCTCTAAAGTTTGCATGTATGTTCAATGACATTTTTATAAGACTTTAAAGATTCTTCTTTTCCTGACATCAGTAATCTGAAATTGCTTTTTCAAATAAAATGAATCTGCTTGACTCTCAGTGATGTTGCAGTGTCAGAAGACAGCTGTCCTTTCTTCATAGTTTTGCTGTGCTAACACAACTTCTTTCTCTGTATATATTTTAAGACTACTATACACTTTGATATTCAAGGGTTAGACCTGCATGCAGCACTCAACATGGATTCATACAAGGGTTTAATGAAGCTTTTGTTTTCCCCTCTATTCCTTGTGCCTGAAACACAGAGCAGACACTTCTGGAAAGCTGTCTGCATGCTCACTAATTACTTTGAAGAAATATTTAATATTTGAGCTGTGACTTCCATCCAGAAAAGCAGTTTCGACTCTTCCTTACTAAATCAAATCTTTCCATGTGGCTACTAATTCTAGATTTTATTATAGTTTCCATAGTTTCCCCTATATGGAAGTGAGACTTATTGATCTATAGTTCCACAAATTTTCCCTGACAGCTTAAAAATGGTGTCACATTTGTTGCTTTCTGTTTCTCTAGGAATGGGATTGATTTCAAGTGACAGATTACACATAACATTTTCACATTGGTATGTGTGCTCCTTCAGAAATCCCGGGTGGACACCATCTGGTCCTTCTGATTTCCTACTTCTCATTTTATAAATTTTATTCAAAAAATCTCTTCTGACACTGCAAGTTGAAACAGCCCATCAGACTCAGCCCTCTGTAAAGAAAGGCTGTGGTGGAAACCTCCCTTACTAAGTAAAGATTTAATTTAGTTTTTCTTTAATGGCCTTATCTTTCTGGAAAGCTTTTTTACAGCTGAATCTGTTGACTCTACAGACTCTTTGCCATGCTTCTTGCTTCTGATGCCTTTGAGACCTTGTTAATTGTTTTTCACTCCTGCCTCTGTTTCATAAGAATTCTTCATGTTTTGAACACTCCCATGAAACTGTAGAACTTATGCTAAGTATGCAGCAAAACATTGCATTTATGAGTAGAAAAGCTGGAAAAAATAATATGCTAATGCCTTCTCTTTAAACCAGTGGACTAACTCAATAGCTCTTTTAAAAATCAGTATTAATAAAGTCCAAGGTATAATATTTCTACTGAGAAACCGCTAAAAATATTGATTCTTCACAAACAAAAATCACAAGATTTGTTTTCCTCTTGACTAACAAAACCAAAGGATTACAGATATCACTGTGTTTCATGCTCCATAAATGCAACTGTTCCTTTCCATATGCACTGCACATTACATTAGTTTTGCAATTCATAGATCACATATACACTCAGACACGCAGGCAGAAAGCTAGAATATAAATACACAGCTTTGCCCCTTTCCAAGTGCAAATGCTCGTGGCTCTTTCAGCATCCATTGCAGTCAGCTCCAAAAGCAAGTGTTCTAGTTCATGGAGCTCAATTTGTCATGAAATAAAATACTGGAGACTGTCATGGGTGAGTGCTGTTATGGGAAGCTAATCTGACTTGGACAGGAGAGAAACTGAATGCTAGCTTTTTGGTGAGAGGGAAGAAAGAAAACATACAGCTTATGTTATTCCACTGCGAGGTCTTCCCCATTAAATCTGCTTTATCACAGATGTACCTCTAGACCAGAAAGATGAACTGCCAGGAACTCTATTTGGAGGTCACATGCAGGCTCCCAGAAGGAGCTGGATCATGGCAGCTATACACACACACACAGAGATTTATGAGTCTTTGCCTCTGGTTTTATTGATTTAGCAGGTTTAGAGCCATTCTGACAATGTTACTGGCTGGAGTTCACATAATCACACGTAGACTTACTGACAAAGGAGATACCAGACAGAAGATTCACTGGTAAACATCAATTTAAATATCAATCACTCATTGCAGAATGGCTCCCAGAGGATTTTGGGATCAATAACAAAAGTAGATAAAAGCACAGATATGGGGCTGCATATTTGCTTCCTACCTTTCCTCAGATCATGAAGCTAAAACCAGATAACCCTGCATTATGCCTCTGTGTCCTGCTACAGCAATGTGGCTCCGCTCACAGCAAGCGCTGGTGTTTCTTAGACACGCTCTCTGCTATGTCAGCTGAGGACATCTGGATTTGGTCCTTTTTAGTTGCATAACTAAATTGCACACATAATATGCACACAAAAGAAAAGCCTGGTTACCTGAGTTGTTCAATTATGCCTTTACTGAAAAATAGCTCCTGGATTTAATAAGGACCAATTATAGAATCTAAATACTCTATCAGTACTATCTCCAGGTACTGCTACGAAGTGAGCTTTCCTATAAAATAGGGTTATTAACAGCTTTTGGCATAGAACTGATTGTTCTCCTGTTAATATCAAGGACTGATGCGGGTAGGTCCAGGAAACGTCAAGTACAATAAGACATCTCCGCCATAGTGTTTCCATATTTAATTTCAGTTTTCCAAAAGCAGCAACGATGATTTCTTTATGTGTGAGATGCCTACATCTCACCAATCGCACTCCCGCTGCCCCTGCCATCATTCCCCTTTTCCTTCTCTCCCTCCAAACAGCCATAAATGAAACAATCCTTTCCTGGTTCAACACAAACCTTCTTTTTTCTACCCTGGCCTTTCATATCTCATCCACTAATCCCTCTCTGAGACAAATGTTTGAACAGGGCTTTCCTCCACGAACATTCCCTAGACAGGAGTTAGAACTCCAAAGAAAATCCAGAGCTAAAGCAAAATTTTTCATATTATTTTTTGTCTCTGGAAAAACTTATTTTTGCATGATAATGGTCCAGCATTGCTTTTGCTTTCTGAGACTAATCAATTTGCGGAAAAAAAAAAATGTCCGTATTTTTGTTTGTAAAAGGTAAGAGTTAGGAAGGAAGTTGAAAACAAACACAAAAGAAGCCAGTTAATATTCAACCTGTTATCCATCATAATCTCCAAACATTTTTAGTAGACTCCTTGTTGAAGACAGAGTCCTAAAAAGATGTACTATGTTTTCCCCAAGTTTTTCATTTACCTATGCTGAACAATATAACACTGATCTGAACCCTACTTACCAAATGGTCCAGGTCTGTTTCAAAAGTCTTTTCTTTCCAATATTTATATATATATTTCCAGTATTTGTGTTATTTAGAGATTGTATAAATAATGATTTAAGGTTTTCTCCTGGCTCATTGATAAAAGCTGTTTACATTACAGGGCCATGAACTGATTTCTGTGGCTAGGGATGGCTCTTGCTATTTCACTGCAGCAAATGAAATAAATTTTGCTGTCCACTTCCGTATGTTCACAGGAATTCAGACCTAGGGAAATTCATTTGTTTTACCTATGCTGTAATACAGTAATGAAGATGTAAATCAATTAAAAGGTCACTTTTACATTTGGAATCGATCAAGAAGAGTGATCTTTTCAAAATTAATGACATAATAACAACTTCATGCACTATAGGAGGAAGAGGCTTAGGGGAAGGCAATCTAGTGGTAAGTAGCCACACCAAGTGCTTAGAAGTCATGACTGAAGCTCAGAAGCCTCATTTCTACATTTACTTTAATGGGTAGTGAACACGCCTCATTCTTCAAAACAGTCACTTGACTGGGGTCTTGAAGAAGAATGAATTAGGTTTAAAAAAAACCCCTATGTTAACTTTGTCCTACAAATTTCTAGCAACTATTTAAGGGCAATGCATTCTGCAAAGATGAAACACACAGTTGTTTACGTTGTCAAAGAGATATCAACACATAAATGCTGATCAATTATATAATATTTCCTTTCCTTTTCTGTCACCCTAGGTAGCTATGTAGTCTGCCCGTGTGACACACCAGCTTTTCCTGAGAGACCTCTGGACCCTTATCTCCCCTGCGTTGCTTCCTGCTTTGAAATTTCACTTGAGGGTCTGTTACCCAGTAATTAGTGCATTTAACTTGCCCTGTATGTTTCATTTGCTGTAGTGTCTCAATCAAAATGTTCCACAGTACTAAATCAAATATCACACCATAGAAATTATTTTAATCCTGTTAGCTTTATCAAAAAACCCCATAACCTTATTTTAAAAAGTAGTTTGACATAGGCTCATGAGAAAAGGCTATGTAAATAAGAATTCACTGGACAGCACCTTCTTTTAATCAAATCCAGTACTGGTCACATCATTTTGCTTAGGACTGAAGGCAGCTTGCCAAGCCTGCAGATTATTTTGTCACCTTGTTTACCCTTTTGAGTAAGCCCATCAGATGGCACTGTTGCACATAGTCTTGTAAGTTGTCTCTCAGCCATTTGAGCAAATTTTTAGTCCTGTAAGAAAAGGGGTTTGTTGAGTCTTCTTTTCCCCAGATCTGTGCCCTCTATGGGATCCATGAGAAGCAGTCACCACTTTTTTTTCTGGACTTTCTGCCATAGAAAGACTTTCACCAGATAGAGCTATCTGACCTTGAGAATCAGGCATAGGCATTTGAAAGCAGAAAGAAATTCCTGGTGCAGGTATATTATAAAACTAGTTGCATTAAGAGAGGACTGGTATACCGTTGATAACAGTGGCGAGGTGCAGAGCCATGGTGAGAAGGAAAGTCATTCTCCCTTTCCCCTCTTCTTCCTCTCTTGCCCGCCGTGCCAGGGGGGGTCTCTGCCATACCTTTCCCACCAGTCAGCCTGTTCTGTCCAGCTTCTGGGGATGCGATCTCCCTGGGTCAGGGGAGTGGTCAGAGTCTTCATTTAAGACAAACATGGAATATTAGAAGAAAGAAACATAGGAGGAAAAAGCAAGGTGCAGCTCAGGAAAAGGCCTGATTTGTTCTACATGGCTTCAGCACTTCCCTTGTCTGCTTTAAACCAACAGACATCACACATACACTCATTTTGTATGTGTTCTTTACACTTGCTTTGTTACTTAAGGAAAGAGGCATTAAAAGTTGACTAAAAAGTGCTGTATTAGCCACTGAGGGACCCACGTACTGCAGCAGAAATACCCTTAACAAAATATAAAACTTCAAACAAACCAGACAAGTGAGCAGCTGTATGCTTGCCTACGCTGTTCAAGAATTTCATTTCGTTAGAAATCCAGCAGGAAGTTAGTAAACAGTCAATTTGATGAAGGCAGTCCTATTACCTCCTACCAACATCTCCTGCTTAGGCTAGCTGCTCTTGGTTTCTTTGCCTCATGAAAGCAAACAGGCTTGAATTGTAACTAACAAAGATTCCAAATGTCCTACAAATTGAGTTCCTTTCCTAATATAGTATCATATTGTTATGGTTATAATAGAACATTCTCTGTAGCAGATATTCAGCATCTGAAGAAAAAGCCCAATCATGCAAGATCCTAAAATAAAACTAAGGAAATTGTGTGTGTGTGTGTGTGTGTGCACTGAGAGGACATAGATTGTCTTTTGCCTGAAAGTTGTATTTTAGAATATCCATTATTTATTAATCCAATCATAAGGTCGGTGATTTACTTCTCTTTCATATTTACTCCCAGAAAAAATGCTGTGCTAGTCAGAGAAAACACAAGAAATAACCCATACAGAAATGATTTATCCAGTCATTGGAGGCTCCAATATTCTTTAAGTGAAGCCCCCAACTAATTTTGATGATGAATGACAGAGAAATTAAAGTTGCAAATACTGGGTCAGACCTTCACCAAGCAGAGTCGGTGTAATTATATGAATATAAACTGGGAAAGAGCTGATTTGCAGAATATATGACAAACATCCAAAATTGGCTTAATTGAGTGCAATGGGTCAGACAGTAGTATTAGCATGGGTTTAGATAAAACACAAGTCAGACTCCTCCCAGTTCCATTGGCTTTAGCCCGACTTTAACCATAACCTTCATCCATTTGTTTCAACTGAATCAATTCTGGTTTACACCAGCGTGGCAGGAGGAACGGGTCCCTTGCTGTGGCCAGACACTTCAGCAGTGAACTCAGTGATGGATCACAGAGTTATTCTTATGCAAGAAAACATTTATGAAGCCATTTGTTTTGTCTGTAGTCTTGAATTTAAATTAATTCCATGCTCCTTTGTGAAACACTTATTGACCAGGAAAAGAAGTTTGAACTTTAAAATAATCCCATAGCTACCCAGTTCTGCACGGGAGTTGCATTACTTGTAGCTTGAGGAGAAGGACTTGCTGTAGCTAATTCCTTTTTCTTGACCCCTGAGTTTAACAAGGATCTTTCCATGTTGACACTTTCACAGGCCAGCATGGATGCTCTTTTTCATGATGCCTTCTTTGAAATAGAATCTGGCTCTGAAAAGTCTCCTTGGAAATGAGAACGTGTCCTGCCATGTCCTCCATGGGGAAGGAGGAACGCCAGGGTGACTGATGGAGGTTTTGTGTCCTAATGTGAAGGTACAGGCTTTCTGCAAAAGGGAACAGAGGAAGCGGCTTTCTTTTTCCATATGTGGTCTATTAGAAAAGGTTGGTTATAGCCTCATGGTAAACCTGGATTGCCCTCTTCCCACCACCCCCTCCCACCCCCAAATCTCAAGACAGTGAATGCAGCAAATGACCCACCGCACATGAGTTAATGTTTAGCTGTCTTAGATGGGCCCCGCAAGGATGTGAGCTCTGCATGGGGCAGGCACAATGTAGCTGTCTCATCGAGTTCAGCTGAGCACATGGTATCCTGGCCCCAGTACCAATCATTTTAAACTGACTGTGACCTGAAGATATGAGATACTCATTAGAGGCCTTAGTAGCCTAATATCATCAGTAGATTGAACAAAGCTGTTCTAATCTTTGCCAGCACAAACATTAATAAAAGGGACCATGTCAATAAAAGTTTCCAAGATGAACCCATAGAATGAGGCACTTCTAGACTATTATAAACAATTTGCCCCTTGGTGGTTGTCCGTTATCAGGCCCAGTCAAAGCCTTGATAAGCCTTCCCTCTTTAGGAACCATTAATTTCCTTGGAAATTTAAACAGCTGTCACTTGTGATATTCTTCAGGTGTACATGTGGGAAAGATTAGCTAGTGTTTATAATCCAATCTGTTCATTAAGCGCCTGCCCATGTGGAACCTCCTTCGCAGGCTGAGAGTCCGGCTTGCAAATCTCCCACAGATAATTGGAGGCAGCCATGAATTATGCGAATGAGCTGTCGACAACAGGGATTGTGAGGCCTTACTAATATCAGCTGGTCTCAGTGCAACGTCTAATGATTTCTCGCAAATGGGATTCAGCCTCTCTGGGCACATATGCTTAGTCCTTACGAACGAGGAGAGCCAGGTTGATGGCTTATGCTTCCTGTTGGGGCTGCTGTCCTTCCAGTTTGCTCTGGCTCTCTGATGTGACATCTTTCTATAACACAGTGAAATGCCTCATACTAGAATTAGGGCCATGTGAGGTAACTGTCAGTGCCTCGAGGGCACTGATAGGCCTTAATGGCCCCAACCAGCCTCACTTGGGACACTGATCCACACTTCCTCTCCCCAGGGGCTCTCTATAAGGTTAGGAATGGGCACCTGGTCCTGTCCTGAGCTATGTTGTAGGTGTGCCTGTCTCCAGCCCTGCCTTCCCAATGGACCTTGGACCTACTCTGTAGTTAGTTTGTATCCTGGATGGACCCCTCAGTCATATGTTGCAGCTTATCTCCAGCCCTGTCTCCATCTCCATCTCCTTTTGCTCCTGTCTGGAGCTCCTGGGGGGACCCCGGCCTTGTTCATCACTTGTTTTGGGGGCTGTTGATGATCCCTGCTACAGCCCTTGGCTCTGCCTGTTGTGCTCAGCCCCGGTGGGATGGTGCCTTGTTGGTGAGGGCACAGCCTATGCTGGGGTCACCCTTGGCTGCTGACTTGTCCTCCTTCATGGGGCAATCCTGTTCTTGCTGATCCCTGACTGTAACCCTCTGATAGGTACAAGCTCCAGGACCTTCTCTGTGCTGCTTCATTAAGAGCACGCTTTCTCTGTGTCCCTTGGGTCACGCTCTAGTATTGAAGATGCTTCTGAAGCTCCTGGTTTGATGGCTGTGGTGGCAGTCAAGGGGACAGGTGTCATTGGGTAGCAGTATTTTCTAAAACAGTGCCATAGCTCAAAGACTCGGGGATTCACAGAACCATGTCCTTAAGAGCACAAGTACTTTTAAACACCTACTTATTTCCACTCTTGCTCATTGTGTAATTCCACTCAGGCAGCAAGATCAGTCATCATCACAATACTTGACATATGATCATTTATCATTAGCTAAATGTTTCAGATGGCTCATGGTTTTGCTAAAGAAGGAGGGAGCAGCTGACAGTACAGCCTCTCCCACTGAAGCTACTGGGAGTGGAAGCTGTTAAATGCCTTGCAGAGGATGCTTAGTGTTTAAATAAAAAGTCATTTTCTCAGTTTACTCGTTCTTCATTATTCTAAAAAGGTAATGTTCACGTTTTCATTCCCCAACACTTACCCTTTCTTGAAGTTCCTAACAGTCAGTTTGAATACGATTCTCTCCTTTTTCCTTCTCTTTCACTGCTTGTCTTTAAACCATTGCCTTTACAATGAAAAGAGAGAGACTGTTTCTCATTTCAGGGTCCACCCAAGACTGGTTTAGGCAGACTGCAAGGACTGCTGGGCCTTCAGCCAAGATCTCTCATCTAGGCCAGGATAGAAGGTTTGGGTTTTGAGTGAGAGTTTTTGAAGGGATGGGTGGGGCTGCATGTCAATACTTCTACAAGTCATGCTCTGGCTTTGAAGTACTTTTCTGGAGATAAACAGATTCTGCATATACCACACACTGATTCTGGAATTTGTGCTACTGCCTGACTTCCTTGACTAAGAAAGATTGATCTTTGATTTTCAGATGGGCTCCATTCTTACAGCAGAAGTCTGCTCTGACCCATCTCATAGACCAGCAGAACAAGTCAGTGCAAACTTTGAAGGTGTGCCAAGTATCAGATTGGTTCAGTAATGCTCAGTTTGATTGAACTATTTTATTATTTTCTGTGATGTTAATTTATTGTGGTCAACAGGTTTGCCACTGGAACATGAAACAGTGGACTCTGGGGTATATGTTTCAAGAGCAGCATAGGTTAACTATGTCATCACACTACTGACTCATTTCAAACAATGGTTAGACATTTATGTTTTAGAGCAAGGACAGGATTTGACTGAAGAACAAATGAGTGAATAAGGCAGACGGCATATTGGACTACATTAAGAGGAGCATGCCTAGTTGATCAAGGGAAGTTATAACTACCCTTTACTTGGTGCTTAGGAGGCCACACCTGGGATGCAGAGTCTAGTTTTGGCCCCAGTTCAAGAGCGAGAAACTAGAGAGAGACTAGAGGGGCTACCAAGCTGGTTGGGAGCCCAGAACACATCACCTCTGAGGACAGGCTGAGGGAGCTGGACTTGTTTCTTCCTGGCAGACAGAAGTCTAAAGGCTGATCTAAAAGCAGTAGAAGCAGAGTTACAAAGATGACAGAGCCAAACTTTTATCTTTTGTGGCAAGAAGGGGCAATGGACACAAAATGTGGCTTGGAAGGACATTAGGAAAAAACTTTTTGACTAGGAGGGTAGAGTAGGGGAACCAGGTAGTATGTTATGGGAGCCAGACGTCTCTCATTAGCGCCCAGTGAAAGGACAAGAGGCAATGGGTATGAACTGAAGTACAGGAAAATCCATTTAAACATAGGAAGAAAACTTTTTTATCGTAAAGATGATCAAACATTGGAACAGGTTGCCCAGAGAGGCTGTGGAAATATCCACCCTGGACAACGTGCTCTAGCTGACCCTGCTCTGAGCAGGGGGGTGGACTAGACAATTGTGAGAAGTTACTTCCAGCCTCACTATCCTCTGATGTCCTGAAGTTTGTCTGTTGTTGCTAGATTGGTCAGAATTTGGAACCTTGCTTTTTTTTTTTCCCCTGAGTATATGACAGATACAGTCAGCTTTTGATGATCCAAAAGTGGATTTAAAAACCAAACACAGATCTTTAGCATATACACTGCCATCAGTACATTGGCATTGCACTACCTATTGGAAATTACCTGACAAAAAAAAAAAAAAAATTGAAATGATTGTGCAACGTAGCCAGGAAATAGTGTGAGGATGGCCACTGCATTTGCACAGAGCAATTAATGCCAAATATGAACATGTAGGAGGTTGAGCCCCACTACTCTTTTTGACTGTGTGCAAGCAGGTGGTCAACTCTTCCTCTGCCACTAAAAACCAGTATCTTGCAGGAAAAGTAGGTTATCTCAAATTGCCTTAAAAAAACCAGTTGCATCCCAAGACTACTCACTTTGCCTTTGACAGAAAGGGTTTTAGAAGAAAACTTATCTTAAAACCTGTTTACTTTAACAATAGTAAACAATTTATAAGAACAAATTGGATGAAAGAGGACCTAACTGCTGCTTCTCATACACTGATCTTATCAGTGCATCCTTGCATAGTGGTGATGTCTCTTAACACTACGCTGCAGTTACTGATGTCCTTGCTGCTCTGGGAAAAGTCTCCATCCCAGTCAGAACCCAGAGCTACGTGAGTCTCTCATTTTGGTCTTTATTGAAGAAAAGTAATTAATCTTGTGAACTGAAGGAGGAGAAAGACACTACCTGATCACTTTATTTTAATAGTGATTAGTAAGTAGTTCAAAAGTTCAACACATTGAAGGCTTAAGTCAACCCTAATATTGTTTCAATGACTCAGCTGCATTACATTGACAGTTAGGTGGTGAAAAATGAATGTTATTTCAAAGCCTGCACACACTGAAGGAACGTAGCAGTACAATCACAGCATGCTATGTGCCCAGGTTCAGTCTTCATAGACCCCGAGTCTCCTTCCCTTCCTCTCACTGGAGGGGCAGTTCTGCATAACGCCGAACTATTATGGGGTGTGAGGAACCGCATCGGCAGAAATGAGTTCCTGGAAACTGGTCAGTCAGCGGAGATGAGGCTCTGTGTCCTACCAGCAATGTGGCTTGTTGGAGGAGATGCAGCTTCTTTTGGTCCTTTTAACAGAAAGGTCATACGGGAGTGGGGGGCTGACCCACCTTGCCCCTTTCTGGTAAAAAACATGCCCATGCCTTCTACTTCACCTGCAGAGTCAGACTCCTCCAAGCCACATTAATCTTGTGCTCTTTTCTGTCCTGTGGCAGGGCCTCTAGAGGAAAGGCTGCTGCCAGCACTGGCCAGATTTTTGGGAGTAGGTGGCCGTGCTGTGCTACGTGCTGACCTCAGTACTCTATGTGTGTTGGAAGCAGGCTGTAATGGACTGCAGCTGTAGACAGACGTCCTTATCTCTGGATCATGGTAGAGCATAAATGAGACCGTGCCTCACAGCTGAGGCCCTACTGTGGACGTGCAGGCACTTAGGGAGCTTTAAGACCATGAAAAGGCATAATAGAGGTGCCCACTAAATTTTAGATGTCTTCATGATAAGGCACTGCTGGATAATAGCTTTCTTCATCACTTTTCTTGGACCTAAGTTTTGTATACATTGCATCCATCTTGGGTGCTCTCGATCCTTCTCAACAAATTGGAAGCAAATTTTTTTGGTATAACTGAGTTATATTTTGATACATTCAGCATAAGCATTTTAATGAAGTTTTGGAATTCTGTTTCCAGGATGAAGTTTGAAATTTTGATATATTTTCTTTTCAGTTCCTCCTTTTACTTGGCAATCCCCTGCTAGCATTAGATTAAAGTATTTGCCTTTCTGAATTGTAGCCTAAATGGTTACAGCTGTTGAATCATCCCAGGCTAATCAGGATGAATTATGGTATCTGATATTTGAATAGACTTAGCTCTCTCTTCGCTTAGCTTTGTAAATCACTTTGTCTATGTCTATACAACCTTTGACACGAAACCATGCTCATGGCATGCTCCCTGACACAGATGCCTCCCAGGCGGCTCACGGACAGCCTGTCTGGGCAAACCAGGTGGTGAGATCAAGGCTGTGGGATGCCACCTGTTGGGATGGTCTCCAAGATCACCTGGGACCAGCCTTGCAGATTGGCTGCCTGTCTGTGGGAACTGCGAAGCTGGTGCCGTGGTTGGCCACAGGATGGTTCCCCAGGCTGCGCCAGGAGCAGTGAGGTCCAGTGACAGCAACCAGGGTCACCCAAGAGTCCAGATCACCTGAAACATCCATATAGAGGAGGCAGATTCAAGGTCAAGTTGGGAAGTCGAGCCAGGCACAGCTGCAAGTGTCACTCGGGCAGAAATCAAGGGTGAGGGTCTGAGCTTAAAAGCAGCTGCCAAGGAAAGAAGGGTAGAAACCCATTTCTCACAGCTCCTTCCCCACAGCTCTCTGGCTCAAGGCCATACAGCTGTCTCAAAAGCTGGCCCTAAGACCAAGCAGCCAGGGCCTGGCAAAGAGGCAGGGGGGAAAGAGGTTGCACGCAGGGCCCTGACAAGCAGAAAAGCCCTTAGAGATAGCTGGATATAAGCTGTTGTGCAATATGGCTCTCCCATTCTGAAAACAAGTTTGCCAATGTTTGCGCTGCACTTGGAAAATTCAGAACAGCATGTATATGCTAAAGTTTCTTAACTTGCATCACAGTGTCTTTGAAAGCACAACTGGGCCTGGCCTAAGATCATGTGGCTTTGTGGCTCATAAATCTGTATAGCACAGATCATACTCAAAGACTAACAAATAACTTTAAACAAGCTTTCAATATTTGCACATAACAAGTCATTGATACTTTCTACATGCAGCTGGATTCCTCTGAGAGCAATCCATTATTCTTACACCCTAAAAACACCCAGAAGTCCAAGTTTTCTCAGCCAGATTGCAGAAGTGCTGTGTTTTTCTTCCTTACCACATTTAACTGTGGTAATGATATGGAAGAACTTGCATTTGAGGTAAAGGATAAAAGTATAGTGCCCTATTTTAAGGGCACTGATTGGACTCACCTCAATTACCTGCCATGCAATTATTCTGTCTACCTTGTCTAAATGTTGAGTTTCAAACTCTGAGGTGCTGGAACCACATTGCTACATTTTTCTTTCTATTTATAGGCTACATTGGTACTGCTGGTGATATTCACACCAAAGAGTGCCTCCTGACCAAATGAGGTGGATTGGCCTGTTTCTGCACTGCTTAAGTCTTGGCCACATAGAAGGACAGTTCTTGTCCTTGCTGCACATCAGCAGTGTGCACTGTGCTACAAGTACAACCTCTTCCTCCCTTGCACGCAGATGCCATTGGCCATGTTAATGAGTACCACAATCTTCACTCCTCTTGGAAGGTGTGAGCCCTGCCTCATGCAAGATGTGGAGAGAGAAATGTGCCAAGAGAACCAGAACTGGGATGGATGATGGGCAGCCTGTCCATAAAGTCTGTACCCCAGCATGGACTAGCCCCAGATTTTTCAGCCGAAAGAACTGTTGGTAAATACCAAAACAGAGAATGAATACAAACTATGCTGTATTCAGGAAGAATGTGGAGCTGACACAGGGATGTTGATTAGCATTGCAGAGTGGTTCACAAGGTCCCTGACTTGCAGTGGGAGAGGGGCTCTGGCATACATGTACACTGAATGCACAACCCTGCAGTTCTTCTTGGTCCTTCAGTCCTTGAGGTTGTGGCTGCATTTCTCCCCTCAGGTTCTCATTTACACCCTCCTCACCAAAATCACAAGACCTTATTGTCAGCCTTCTCCTGGCCCTGTCTATGCTGGCTGTTCACAGCTTCTAGGGAAGGAAACTTGATAGGATCTGGTGTGTGCAGGATGAGCCTGTGTTCCCTTGTTCTGTCCCTTCCATTTGGGAAGAGCACCACTGAGCAATACCAATTATCTCCTTGGGTTCCTTGAGCTGGATGCCTTGAAGGAGTGGTGATGCTGTTGGCATGCACTTCTTGGAGTTGTTTTGAGTGGCCTCTGCCCCACCCACATGTTCTACTTTTTTCTAGTTTTGACCCTTTGACTCTCTTCCTCTCTGATGTCTCAGTAATTTTTTGCCGATTTTTTAATTTCATCATGCTTTACTCTGGCTGGGTAGCTGGTATTAGGCATGAACTGAAGGCTGTTTGTAAGGGGAAATACAGTGAGAACAATGGTCATAAGCAGATGCCTAGGGAAAAACAAGAACAGAGAGAGCAAGTATGAGTATGCCCTGAGGACTCCCAGTTTTATACTATTGCCAGCTGAGAGACTTCCTGAATCCAATGTAGTTTCTATGAATTTAGTAGCCTGTAACGGATTTTTCTTCCATTAACTGGTCTAGCATCCCTTCAAACCCATCTGTCCATATTGCATGAACAACCACACTCTCACATTTGTTTGGATCAGTATTTACAGTCTTCACTTGATGCCTTCCTTTGCACTGGAGAAAATAGTGAGCAGCTGAACCCTATTCAGCTCCATGCCCCTTACGATTCTGTACACTCTTCATATTTTCTTCGGTGGTCTCTTTTCCAGAATAAAGACGACTGGCCTACTCAGTCATTCCCTGTACCTTTAAATGATCTTTAAATGAGCCACCATTTAAAAATATAATATTTTTTTTTCACTCTAGGGCTGTTGCTTATAAGCAATTTATGTTTTCCCTGGATAATTAATCTTTCATGGATGTGGAGCCACCACTATTAAAGGTCATGTCCTTGTGCTGACTCTACTTACACAGAAAAATATCCATAGCTTTATCACTTCAGAGGTAATTGTTTATGATATCCTTTGAACAGTCTTGTAAACAAGGGTAATAAGAATCTTTTACCCCTATACCACAAAGACATTCCTATTTCTATAAACTTGGACACTTCCTGTAATGCAGTACAATAATTTCACAGTTTAATAGAACACTCTCTTGTGTCTGGTTTTCAGTTTAATTGAAGCAACGTACTAGAAAAAAAGAGCATGTCTAAAAACTCGTGGAAGGTACAGCTTGAGCTACAGCAAGCATAAGCCAAGTGCCTGCAAATGTTTGATTGTGTTGTTTCTCTTGCAGCAATTGCAAAAACCATATAATGTGCGTGTGAGCCTTCAAGGAGGCTTGTCTTGAAGGTTTCAGAAATGGTGATCCAAGTGCTGCTACCCATATATAACATTACCTCCTGTGACTCAAGTTTACTGTCCTTGAGCCTTCTGTTCTGATTTTTGCTCATTTGTAAATGTAAAGCCCACACTGTCAAAGATAATCTATTAGGATGCTCTAAGAGATTTTCTTAACCACAATAGGCTAAAGAATCCATTTTGTATGATCAGACTGTATTTTTTGTAAATGGTGTTTCTTTTTATTGGCATGTGAAGCTCTATCGCTTGTGTCTCTTTAACTATATGATATGTAAATCGCCTTACTGATGCCAGCATCCTAAGAACCAGGTATGTGAAAGAGCTTTCGCAAATAATACTTCTTCCCTTTGACCATTTAAAAAACAAAACAAACTAACAAAAAATCCTTCTGTAGCTAAGATGTGATCTGTTTAACTCAACAGGGGGTTTCCAGGACCTGGGTGAATTTTAACTACCCTTTTTGACATAAGTCAAGCTGTGCAATGCAATGAAATTCTGATTGCCGTGTGGTGAGACGACTGGGTAGTGTTACAGTTCCCTCATTAAGAGGTACTGGAGTTAAGCAGGGGGAGTTGAACTTTCCTGTGTATTAAAACAACAAGTGTGGGAGACGAGGAGAGCAAGCTGGAGTAAGGGAGTTCACCTTATAACAACAAAGACTTAACATGCCGTATATCAAGTCTCCTGAACTTTGTCCTGCTTGGTAGTTTATCAGGCAACCAAGATGAATAAAATAGCAAAGAATGATTTAAATCTGTCCTGATTTCAATCTTCTGGCCTAATTTTCAGCTTCGTTCTTTTTCTGTTCTATCATTTCATTGCTGTGTGTTCCCCCTCCTTAAGAGATGTTCACAGTTTATACTAGTCTTAGAGTTCAAGATACATACAGATCCCATTAGCGGAATAAAACACAGTGAAGATGGGTGAGATGTAAGGCAGGAGTTTTGCTAACCTAATGATGATTTTTCCTTTTTCAGCACTGTATCCAATTTACACTAAACAAGAAACATGGCTCAAATAGTCTCCGCTAATTCTTTTTGTCAATGTTAACAGTACCTAACCACTGTTAAAATCCATGACAATATATCCTTGGCTTTTTGCAAACAGCAAAGAATTTTCATATCACCAAGATGTGAATAAACCTTATAATATGAACTGACACTCTCAATCAAATTTTACAGAAAGTCTGAATGAAAATCAGAAGAGTGATATTTCAGTTCACAAAGTTAACATCAGCATATTTTGATTGGGGGGGTTGGTTACAGAAAAAGAAAAAGACACCACAACAACTCACAAGACCAAGATTCAACCTTGCTGAATAACTTAGAAGCAATCAGACCCAAAATAGTCTGCCCTGGAAAAAAACAAATTATTGAAGTCTTGATGTTGAGGCAAAATCAAGACACTGAGAAATACTTCTGTTGATTACAGCTGAATGAAAGCAAGCCACGGAAGACAATTATGCAATAAGTGAGCAATGGAACTGGTGAAACTTGGCTTCACAAGGAATAGTGTCCCAGTTTCTGTCCTGCTCTCCTTGGGAATTGCAGCTCCCTCTTGTACCGCCTAGTCTTTCTTTCCATTGTGCTCAGGCTCCGTTACAGGCATGCATGCACTGACTGGCTCCTCTATAGGCATAGATTGATTGGGTGGGTACATCTTGGTTCAGCTGTAACAGTCTTTTATTCAGAGACAACACTAATTCAAGGTGCTGTAAGTATTTTTGACAGGATAGTAAAGTGCAGAGTGGGATACTGCAGTTTATCCAGAGAAAATGTATGTGGTGGTAGAGAAAGGAAAAGAACGTGGTTCACTTGCAGTGAGTATGAGTTTCAAACACTGTCAAAGCTTGAGCAAGGCGCCAGTTTTCCCAGCCAGACTCTATGCCTTGCTAACGGGGCCTGCGACAGCTAGCAGCTGCAAGGGTTGTCTTCTCTTCTGCCACGGGATCTCGAACAACACATGGGGACTTCATATCTTTGTGTCTACAATGTGCCACGGAGTCAGAAGTCAGTAACAGAGGGCTGATGAGCAGACTAGAGTACGATCTTAATCACATCTTCTTTTCCAAGAAAATAGAAAAATTTTGCTCAGTGATACTCCCTCAATGCTTGGAATCACTGTGTTTCCTAAACAACTTATTCACATGTGGGTTAGACAGGCTAATGTCTGGGCTAATAGCCAGAGTTTAAAGGGGAAAAAAGCAGTCGTGCACTTAATTTTTCCTTCCTAAATTATCTGCTTTTTGATTTATCTTGGTAAGTGTTTCATTGTGGCAAATGTATGGCTCTCCGATTACTTAGCCTTGGCATGCAATGCTTCTTAAGAATGTAAATTACTTGGAGAAGGGACCTCATGCTTCTCTATGGCACCTAATACAATAGGGCATAAGACCGGCTTCAAATGCTGGATACTGCGGCAGCATAAATATTTAAATAAAATGTTACTCTATTATCCTGTATGTTTGAAGTTTGGCCCATGTAGATCCTCTCAGCAGTCTGCAGGGTCTGTACTGAGGAGGCAAATGAACATGTTTCTCCAACAGAACAAGAACAACGTATTCTCCACTGCCTTGGGTAACATCACCTGATAAATTCATTGCAGGCGCTTCCAAATGTATTGTGTGACTGGACTTATCTGTGGTGTAACTAGGAAAAACAGAGAAATTTTTAGCCTGCATGCTTGACCTAGTAAATACTTAAGACCTAACATAAGCCCCAATTCAGCAAGGTACTTAAGCACATACCTAAATACCCACATGAATAAAGTCAGCCACACTTTTAAGTGTCTTGCTGAATCTGAGCCATACAGAAGCTGAACACATCAAGCAACTACCCACATCAAGTTCTCGTAAAAGAAAATTGATTTCCAGAGTGTATTCCCTCTGGCTGTTAACACTGAAGACGAGTGAGTGATAAAATTTCTTCTGCTTCTTCTTCTTGGATAGAGGCTGTGCATGTACTTGCTTTCACTGAAATATTTTCTCTCTGGTATTAAAAGTGATTTGTGAATTTTGGGAACTAGACCAGATAATGTGAAATAAAGATCTATGGTTTTTTGGTATTATTTAGTCCCTGAACCTTTCATAATATCAGAAATAGTCAAATAGGAAGATCCTAATAAATACATTAAACAATGAAATAGATGAAAATTAGTAACAGGAAAGCCTGTTGGATCTGGTTGAACTTTGTGGCATGTCTGTTCTTTAAGTGGTTTTGCAGTCTGTGGACTAGTCCTACTCTTTATGTGTGGAGCCTCTCCACTCCCCTTCAAGAGTGAGGAAACACTGCTCTGGAATATACGGTCAGAGTTAGCCAGCAACTGGGCAGTATTTTGATGTGTGTTTTGTTGCTATTTTGAAAAATATCAGTGCACTACAGTTGCCTAAGTTATCACAGATGCTTCATGGATGCAACACAAAAGACTATCTGTGGATCAATGATTTATCAGACATTCAGAGATAAGTGGAACTTTGGACCACAGCCTTTGAAATTTTTTTAAGGTGACTAAAGTTCTCCCTTAAAGTACATTGAGTGCTATCTTGGGATTTATACTAGCACTATTGTTCCAGGGCATGAACACAGCAAAATCACAGCCTTTACTGAAATGATTATTCACAGTGCGTTATAAAATAGTCTGGTTATGTGAAATTGTTAATTCAGAATGCCCTCTGGCTGGAATCTATGATCAAATGCTATTGCAGCGTATATGATCAGAGGGATCATCACTTTACTACTACTAGACACAGGTACAAAAAAATATTTTGACTACTAGTCAGAATGAATCCTCAGAACATTAAGTCTTCTGTGATTGGTGCTGAGAGAAAACATCAGGCTTTTAAAATTACATTTTTTCTGACTCAGTTTAGTCTGATCTGCATTCATCTGCCCATCCTTAAAAGTGTCTCCAGTTAAATCTGCTGCTAGATCAGACGACAGAGCTATTCTAACTTGCTGTATGGAACTCAATGCAATCTTGCTATGCAGCAGTGTAGACAAACCCATGGTTACTAGGAATGCAACAGCACTATCATTGCTGTTTTATCTGTATTGTGATAGTGCCTATGGACTGGGGAATCACTGGGGAATACTCTGTTCTAGCCAAATACAGTAACATGGCAGTCCCTTCTCAAAAGGGTTTAATCATCCAGTTAAAACAATTATTTAATCAGTGTGTTGAAAGTAGTGATGATAGCAAAAGAAAAAATAGGCTTGCATGGTTTCTTATGATGATATGCATTTTTTTATATATAACCCAGACATAAAAAGCTAAGATATATTAATGACTTTTTGAATGGGACGATAGCTTGGTACCTTCCGGGCTTTGATAAGAAAGTGACCTTGTGGATTATGTATAGTTGTAAATGACTGTGTGAGAGAGAGGGTGAAATGATTTGGACTTCAAAAATTGCAGGAAACACTCCTTTTTCACACTTCTTCAGTGGAAGTTCTGTTGCTTGGATCTCCTCGGGTATCTCTAGAATGGCCCAAGCTATATCTATGCCTTCATACTCATGTCTGTGAACAAAGTCACTCTTAAGTTACTCTTTTACTAAAATTTTCAGTATTGCAATTTTTTATGTAGAACATAGTCGATCTCTTCAGACACCTAAGGAACCAGAAGTATTTCCTCACTGGCAGCCAAGACGGACCTCATTCCTTACTTCCCTGCTCTTAAATCAAACCTGAAGGGCTTCATTTTGTATCTCCTTATTGACTTACTGGTCTAGGGACACCATTCCTCTGAGGGACGTTGTTTCTGTGCTGAGCACCAGTAGCCATCGTTGACTTCGAGAAACAGCGGCTTGGAACACTGGACTACTGTGAGGCTGAGCAAGGACTTTGATCTCAGCTTGTCAAAGAGTGTTCATCTTTCTTATTATGAAACCTGAGCACATTACTTAGTTTCCCATTTTACAGTTATGCAATATTTTCTTAAGACCATTATTTGAATCTTCCTCTGAGTTGTGAATTAAAAGGTAATGCAAAGGTAAGATCCATTTCACAACTCCCAATGAACGGGGAGATTTCTGGACATGAAAGGAACTGGCCTCACATTTTTTGGCTGGGGACTCCTGAAACCAGATGGTATAGATTTTGTACCTAAGCTTATTCAGCGTTTACTGCTGGCTGCTATATTAGTCCTGGCAGCTGCTTGGAAACCTCCTATCCCCCTGAAAATTAACACCTGGTTTCAGAAATACTGAAGTACAAGTGATGGAAAAACTATCTAGCTTCATAAGAGGAAAATTCATGCATTATTAAATCGAGATTTGTTAGTCCAGAAGTAATTCCACTTCTAGAAGAAGCAAAAGGTAAATCTACTGAAAAAGGTAACTTTGTCTCATGGAGAAAAATTCTAAAAAATTAACAAATTTAAAGTGTCTGTAAACACATTCAGATAAATAAATATTACTATGCATGGTTTAAATGTTTGGAAACTAAACATGAACTTAAACAGTGTTTTCAGACTTGGGCATCTATCTCCACAGACCTTAAGTAGTACTTTTATGTTTTCAGTCCTGATAACTTACATCACCTGTTTGTTATTAAGTATGTCTGCAGGTGTTCAGATTTAGGGTAACAGTTTGGTCTTAATATCTTAGAGTCAGTTACCTTGTCTGCAAAGTGAGGATCATGATTTCTGTATCAACTTTACTGTAGTTTTGTGATGCCTAGATACTTGTTTGTAAAGGTCTGGTAAGCGCTAAAGCCATCAATGTATGTGTGCGGGGGGAAAATAGGACTAGATTTTACAAAAGGACTGAAACGCCTTTGATTTTGCTTTTTTCAGAAGGAATTCAGAACCATTCTGGTTTTTAATTATTTGTTTAAAATATAAACTTAGATCAGAATTAATTCCCCTCAATTTTAGAAAATAAGTAGATTTTATGTATGTGAATGTCTAAGGTCTGTTTTTGAAATCTTGTTTCCCTAAAATCTACATATGCTCCCACACCTGCTCAAGCAGTGCCTCACACACCTCAAGGCAGCCCTGACAAACAGTCAAGTGCAAGGAATGCCAAGCTCATGGAGCTCATGCCTTGGAGACTGCAAAGATTTACAGGCTCCTGCCTGTGGGGTGTTGACCCTGTTACATACTCCAGCATTTTTTTCAGCTGAACCTGCAGTTAGGGGGAATATGAGGCGAGGTAAGGTGTTATTAGTGCCTTGAGGGGGGGGGGGGAATTTGCCCTTTTGTCCTTCTCCTTTCCCCTCTTTTCCTCCTGCCCATGATCAACTCCATGCACCTCAGACTGTCTCTAGATAGAGATTACAACAGCACAGTATGTGCTCCTGCCACCTTTTTAGGCAGGTAATAGAGGTCTGCTATATTGTTCTTCTCCCCACGCTGCTTTTTCTGAGCATGTGGGCACCCACGTGTCAGGCAGTGACTTAAATTTACAGGACTTTACACAACTTGATTTTGAACTAATCAGCTATTTTTGACTGCTAATGTATGTCATTCAGTTAAGACCTCAGAGAGTTTAAATGCCACCATTAAATTTACTTTGTCTTTAGTTTGCAAAATTTAATGTGCTCAAAATAATTTTTAAAATACACTTTCACACTACAAATCAAGCTTTTAGATAACCCAGTAGGAAAAATACGTGCTTTTTTTAATGGCTGCAATTGCTCTTCCAGCTGTGCAGTATGTCTGTGCACTGATACAGGGGTTGGTGTTTGGCTCTGCATCTGTTTGCAGGAGAAGACATACACATTCCTGAGTTGCATTCGGGCATGCTGTTTTACCGAAATGTAGTTGAGAGCACCCGAGAGCAAGAGAGAAGGTGGAAAGTGGTACAGTTTTGTAGCACATATTTGCAAGAGTGCCTTTCTGGCACTCTTGTCCTTGCACTCCACTATGAACTATGTTTTCTATTTTGGCTTTGACATGTGAAGGAATGCTAGTGCTCAGTCCATGTTTTCCTTGCCAAACATTTTACTGATCTCTAGAGTAAGTGGACAACTACTCATGCAGCTATTGATGATTTTTTTTTTTTTAACATTTTTGTTGTGCTTCATTTGGCAGTCAATGGGAGAAGACACCTTGTAAAAGACAAGCTGTATTTATTTAACATATTACATAGTGAAGATATTGGTTTACAAAGATAATAGAGGCTGATGTTGCCACTAATCCTACAGAATTCAGAAAAGATTCTGATTCTTTCGCAGATTGTAGCCTTTGAGTAACAAGAAAGATTGGTTGTATTTCAAACGTGAACTTTATTAACAAGAAATGCAACACATGAATATGTAGTAAACTTCTCACTAACTTCTGAGCATGTTGCTTTATAGAACTGTATCACCTGAAAAGGTCCAAGTCTCTGAGACACCAAATCAGATGTCATGGGCATTTTAAGTCTTAAATTAGATTTGTAGCTTTCATTGTTTGCACCTAAGAGGAAAATTGAAGCATATGAAGAAACGACTGCAAGTGATTAGACTCCACCCAATAAAATCTATTAATGTATTTCCTGATGGGAGGAAGAGTTAACTAGGGAGTGGAAAAGCTACCCATCAGCAAAGTATCCTCAGTATCCTCATTGTCTTTTGCACAGGTACAGGGTGAGATCTTCACTAATAGTTTTCAGACGTTTACTAAACTTTAAAGCTTGGAGGAATGTTTGGGATCACATGATTCTCTTCATGTATTGAAAAAGGTATTAAAGTATTAAAACTTCATTTAGATTTGGAAAAGGATCGATATGTTCTGTCTGCTTGGAGCAATGGCTTTCAGGAGGCATCCTAAGGAGAGGCTTTTCTGTTCATGTGTATGTAGATTTGTTGACCTGAGCAGATAATAGACAAATCAGGGCTGATACTGGAAAAGCAGTATTTGTGATATTAATGCACGTACTGGGTTCCACTGATTTATGATATGCCAGAATACAGGTAATGCTGTATAAAACTGCATTAATCATCTATGCATATATGAATTCATATCCCCGATAGGTTCAGTCAGACTTTTTTCTATGTATAATACAGCACACATATATTGCAGACTTCAAGCTACCAGAGAAATGCTAGAACCAGAAATCTGGAATCAAATCTTCCCAAAGACAGAACTTCCAAACCCAGTCTTGTAGTTTGTTATGAGTAGGTATTCATGGGCCCGGAATGTGGAAGTTCCCACTTAATTGCTGAATTCAGTTTTATATACGTATGGAACAGCGTCCCCAGAGGAACACAACTTAAATCAAGCCTCTGGATCCACACACTGCTGCTAGGAGAATTCAGATCTTTCGTACGTACAGCTATACAAATACATAGAACACACGCTCCCACAAATTTATCCTCAGACCTGTAGCCATTTACTTGCAGGTTTAATTTTGTTGCTGCGCTATTGAACTATTGTTTCCCATTGGAGTAAGGTAAAGTCAAATTTTGAAATTAAACTGTTTCATGGAAGATTTAATAAATTTCTTATCCTGTGCTTGCCCCCTGACATCAAGCAATTCTTTGAGTGTCAGAGAGCATAATTCTGAATTCTGCTTAAAAACTGAGAACAGTTTAGTTCTGCAACTGATACTTTCTAAACGAAACCATGGCAAACTAATGAATGAACAAAAATAATTGTTTGCAATGGCTGAAGCTCAGAGCTGTGCCTGTGGACCAGACCCTGTATCCCCGATTGCCAACTGGTACTTTCTACTTACTATTCTGTATGATACCTTTGTGGTGAGTACATTTGTCCTGGGAGAAGGATCCTCAGTCCATTTCCTCAAATTTTGGGGCTGAAGACTGCATTCCCCACCTCCCAGAAGCACGCCCCAGTCACCAGGCTGTGGACATGCAGAGACATCTACTTCCCATTCTGCCTGTTGAAATACTGTTGCTGTAGCAAACAGAACATGATTCAAGACTAGAAAGAAAAAGCACAAGCATCTTGTAGGTCTGTGGTAAGGACAGTCTCCAAGCATAGAGGGGATCCATGGTCTGCACCGTGGTCCTGGCTAGTTGGAGCACAAAATAAAAACCCAGAAATAATCCTGACGTGAAGCAGCCTCCTTGTTGAGTCTGACTGTTCAGCTTTTCTAATTTTGACATGCAACTTCTTGTTTAGGACCCTAACTTTCAGCCCCACTGACAAATGTTCTGCAGTGATTACTGCATTATTCCCTGGCTTCAGGTACAGTATGCTAAACCAGAGAAGGGGCAGGCACAAAGTCTAGCATGCAATAGTGGTAACTACTCTGTTGATAGCATGAGACTAGCAGGCACAGCTCTGGCCTGAGCCAACCAGCACTCTCCCAGCCAACTCCTGGACGCAGCCCAGAGGATGGTGCGTGGCAGGGTTTGTCCCCAGTAGTGCGGATTGACTAGATCACCCTGTATTTAGGGAGAAGAGAATTTAGCTGTAGGTACCTCCGGTGTAGCATGCCTCTTGCTCTCAGACCCAAGACTAGGCCTAACATTATACTCATAGGTACAGATCTAGCCTACCAGATCAAAAAGGAGAGTCTTATTCTGAATGAACAACCAGATTCTGCTGTTTGGGTCTGTTAAAGGCAATGGACTCACAAATAAAGAACAGATGAAAAAAAAAAAAAATTGGTAACTGTTTCAAATTGTTCTCTGTGCTGGGAATCACAAAGAAAAGCAGTAAGGCTGTGAACTGTACATCAAGATGCTGATGCCTGTGGCTTGTTTATACAAACATACATATTTCAGGACCATATTTCAAGACCCTTGTAGCTAAGGGCAAATGAAGACTTTTCACCCACACATATAATCCACAAGTGTAAGAATTGTGGCAGAAAGCAATTGCTGAATTTATTTTGGAAATAAAAATCAATTTACTTCTTTGTAAAAGAAGAAGTAATAGGCAAAATTAATTAAAGTGTAATCCTGGTAATTATTGAAATCAGCAAGAGTTCTGAGTTCACAAGGCACCCAAATTGGATTAATCTGCTCAAAAATATAATGTTACAAAGAAACATTTAAAGTCTAAGCATTTATGAACATGTGTTCTATGGTATAATTTTGTTTAATCTTCAGAGGCCTCTAAATTTAATCTTAGACAAACTGGCAAACTTTTGCCTGACTAAAGAATGCCAAATAAAGCCTAAAAAGGGATTGTTAGGATCAGAATTACTCATTGTCTCCAGCTGCTTTGTTCTGCACTGGTATTGTAAAGATGTCATAAATTCAGCTTAATTGGAGAGTTAAGCTAGGTTTACAGCTGTTTCACTTACTTGTAGCACTGCAAAACAGCTGAGCATACCAATGAGTACGGGCCTTCAACTGAATGACATTTACACTAGAAACCCCCCCAAAAGAACTGCGTCTAGGCACAGCTTTCCATATTCTTGTACATGCTTATTTTTTTTCTCTTTCTCCTAATGGCTCTCTTCCAGGACACTTTGCACGTAAGAGCAGACCTAGTGATATCACTACATCGTCAGATAAAAGTGGGAAGAATGCTAGAGAGATGCAAACAAGCCTTTCAAAACAGCAAATATCTTCAGACCAATTTGAAAAACATGCTGGAAAAAAAAATACCCTGAGGTCAAGCATAAGCCTATTTTTATTCACTCTACAAGGCAGGGCAGCATTCAATATCAATCTTTACCATTAAAAAAAACAAAAGAAAAATCTGAACAAGCAGACACCTGCCTCCTTTTTAGGCAAAGAGCTGCCTCTGAACAGAAATTTTATGTTTCCCTCTGCATTGTTTAATGGCAGCATCGAGTAGTTGGTTTGTATAGGGGCAAAGTGCCATCAGTAAGGACTGTAACTAGCAGCAGTTTGAGGCTATTGACCTGCTCCAAGGGAACTGTTCCATAGTACCTCTGGAAGCTGGTGCATCACCGGGGATATTAGGGAGCCACAGGCCATACCCAGGCGAAGATACTTAAAAAAACATCACAGCAACCTTATTTACTATGAAGAACACCACTGTGCACTGAAAAAACAAGCTTAACCTTTGCTAATATTCAGGCTAGGTAGTCTAAATACAAAATGCCTATCTGCAATACCTGGGATAAAGGTGAGAGACCTTAGAGCTGAATTCTGTTTTCCAAGTGTGTCAGCTAACCATTATAGTATGCTTTTTCAAAAAAATCTTGCATTTGTGTTATGATTCACTCTGTGGTTTTATGGCGTTAGTTTTGTTATGATTGTATTTGTGCTGATGCAAGAGGTGTGACTTCCAGCTTAAAACAGACCTTTTTCTTAGCTTTGTGGTAGTTAAGTTACGCTGCGTAAGCTCAGGTAGGTAGCCTCACTGTGTCTAGAAAAACAGTGTGGCATTTCCATTTATTAAACCAGTTCTATTAGCGACTGCGCTTCCACGTACATTTCTGTGTTAAGAACAGGCTTACACAGCAGTTTGGGGTAGATGAAGAAAACTCGATATGGCTTCTCTTCTCCACAGACAATACCGTTATTCTTATGTTAAGGCTCCAATGCAGTTTCTTACAGCAGAGAGCAGTATCTTGCCTCTGTGCAAGGCTGCAGCTACAGCTGCTATCTTTTAGTTTTATTAACCTGAAGCGTTATACCCTTGCTATTTTTCTGTGTGTCAAGCACTGTTTGAAGAAAGTATGTTTGTTCAGTAGGAAAAGAAAAAGACTGTATCAGCAGTTGTTTATTTATAAAATTGTGGTCAAAGTTACATTTATTTAAGCAATGCTTACTGGTGTTGTTTTACATTCAAAGAAGTATATACAGTATCTTTGACTCTGTAAACTACCACTTCCATTTAATCACATTTGAAACTGCAAATGTTACCAGCCCCAGAGGGCAAAATGATTCTAAGCTAATAAAAGAATTTTTAGCTCAATGGATAATTAATGTTTGAAGCCTCTTTCTATACACTATATAGCAAGATATTAAAAAAAAAACCCAAACCTACATTCCTAAGAATAAAATTTGCAGTTCACTAGCCGAAAGAAAAAGGATTTAGTAATTCCTATACTTCACGATATTCTCCGAAGTATTTTTCCTTTGCCTCTGCTACAGCAGCAGCAATTTTTAAAAATGTATCTTTTTCATTTAGGTACCTTCAGAAAGCTACTGATTCTCAATACAATCTGGAATAGTTTCAGAAGGTTTTATATTTTGCTTATTTTTGTTGTTTAAAAAAGTTGTTTGCAAATTTGAAAAAAAAACGTGACATAGAGTCATATTCAGGAAGATTTCTGTGCACTCAAAAGGAATGCAAGTGTTTCTGTAATAACGGAAACGAAAGAGTACTTCTGTCGTTCTCCAGGGTGTTTATTCTTTACTAATACAGAACTGACATTAAAATTTTCAATCACTTTTTGCCCCAGAAAAATAAATAGTTGAACTCCATGCATCTCACTCGTGATAGCTTGTATTAGATCATTAATTTCTTAACATAATTTTGAAGACCCATGATTTTATGTCTGCTTGCTAAAGAAGGTGGATCACTGAGGAACCATTTGTGGTAAATTGTTTGGCATAAATTATATTACTCCATTCTCAGGTGACTGTATGTTCCTTTTGGCAGCTAACAAAACCACTTCTGAAAATCTGCATGGAAAAAAATATATTCTGACTACAGCCTATTCTGAATTATTCGTATTCTATCTGAAATGTTCTTTTTTATCTCCCTTATTGGCTACGATGGTAAAAGAAAGAAATAAAAATTACTTCATTTTTCCCTCTCCTGTCTTCTTGACTGCAAAACACATGCCACCTTTGTGCAGTAAAGACCACACCTATTGTGTTGTAGGTGTATTCCATGCACCTGAAAGTCAGTATTTAAATTCTTGCTCCACTATAGCTGCCATTCTTTTTTTCGACCCTGTTCACATATAACAATAATGTTATGGCTTGGCTTCTATCACATGAAGTGAGATTTAAGTAATCAGCAATCAATTTACCTCATTTGAAACCTAACCTGTCTGCCACTTTATTTGTTCTCTTTGAATTCAGTTTGCTGTAATCCATCATCAGGGGCATTGGGGCCAATCAGCTGGCAGGCAGGCACCCCACTGGTTATCACCTACTGTTTATTAATTAAAAAAAAATTAACTGTATTTATGTTTTTGGCCTGAGATATGCATGTGATTAGTTGTCTAACTGGCTTTAACGTTAACAAATATGCATGTACATCCCTTTGTTTTAGTACATTCACAGGGCATATAGGCAGCACCAGGCAAGAAGTAGGCATTTTTCATTTACAGTGGCCTCATGACCACCTCCTCCACTACTTTAGGAGAGCTGAGGATTACTGACAATCACAAATACCAGCAAGAGGCTAATTTGTTTGCCGCAGAGGTTGATATCTCAAATTGGGATCACCCATTTTCCTCTGCAGCCATGGCCAGAAAACTGGTGGAAAGATGCATAGCTAAGCACATTCTGTAGCACATCATTTAGCATTTCAGAGCTGACATAACCTGAAGGAAATCAACAAAGAGGAAGGAAAAATACTGTTGCATATCAGACTTCTAGGGGTTTCTTTCTGACTGAAGAAAAAGTCAATGGGGAAAAAACATGGTCCTTGTGGGAGGTGAAAGCCAATGTTTCTTCTAGTGGGGCTAAAAGGTGTTGCTACCCTTCATGTGAAAAACAAAGTGAAAAAAACCCATTAGGCTCAGGCCTTCTCCTGGTCAACGCCTCTGATCTACTCTCCCTGATAAATATAATAATTAAAAAATTGGCAGTTAAGTAATATGTATCCATGTATTATATCTTTGTTTGGGTTCTCTACTGATGGCCATTACTATTAAACATGTTACGCTAATAAAACCAGTTTTCAGTGAAGTAAGATCCCACAGAATGCCATTAAGTTTTGTGCTCTCCTTTCTTCTCTGTTTGTAATACATTTGCGTAAAATATATTTTCTGGAAGGCAGACAACAGGTATTTTTCAGAATATTGTTTAGGTTTGTGACAGTTTCTCAAAGAAGGTGGTCTTTTTGGCAGGTCTGGATTAGCTGATCAGAGTAGAGGTGCTGGAAGAGCCTTCTGGCTTGTATGTAGTCATGGAAACCATGATATCGGCAGAGGATAATATTGTTCCTTCTGGAATTTGGGGGAGGAAATATGAATGGCATTAAATGGGTGTAGTAGATCTGGGAGCAAAATGCAAACAATGTAAAAATCTAAAGAAGTAATTAGAAAAGTTACATTAGCACAAAGTGGGTATCTGAAATAATTATTTTTTGTGTTACTTATTCACCTTTATGTTTTTTATTGGAAACACCTATAATAAACAATTTTCTCTTACAGAATTAAATAAAGTATTGGACAAATATATCAGTGTGATCCTGCATTAAACTACTTCAAAAGCAGTGAAACTGATACTTTTAGTTGATGGCATGTCAAGTGCATGAGGAATATCTCTGAAGGTAAGTGACTGCTGAGCTGTGATTTATATGCCTTTACTTTTTTATGAATGCAATCCCAACAGTTACAACAGGCAGACGGTGTCTGGCTTGTGGAAGTCAACTGACTTTAGGCAGACTCTTCACAGTCTGATATACAGAGAGCTGATATATGGAATGTCCTAAAAAACAAAACTGAAGCTTAAATTGTAAACTCTAAAATCAGCGAATAGTCTGAATTTCAAATATTACTTGGTTTGCCTTTCTTATTTTTCACTGTTCAACACTGGCCCTGAAAACAGATAGAAATAGGGCTAAATAAAAAAAAGTGATTTTTAAAATAATTGATCCTAGAGACTTCTTTCTTGTCTTCATGAAAATAAAAGTGAATGCCAAACACACCTTTGAGCTTCTAGTATTTACTATTGCAATTAAATTATTGCCATTATGTTAATAGTGACAGCCACAACAGAAAAATTTCCTGTTAAAATTGCCATTTCCACCTTCTTTTTCAAGCAAAAGGTTTGCCTAAGTTCCATGGAGGAGAGGAAAACATACCATTTGCTCCTTTGTATGCTCTCTTTTCCTGTTTCTCTACAAAAGTATTCAACCACACCTGAATTATCCTATATACAACAGAAAGAATATACAGACGTAACAGGAGAGTCAGTCTGTGTACTCCAACCACTATGATCAAGCCTATCAACTACATTATAGAAGAGTTTACTTTTGCTGAATTGTTATGTTCTGTTTTAGAGATATCTTTTCATCACTGAAGAAAACATCAAAAGATTTTAGGCTTTGACATTCACATCTAGGATAAGTTTCAAAGTCTTTCATCAACCACTGAAACTGGATTAGCACCAGAAAGTATTTAACAGTCTCTACCTGACTAGAGAAGAAACCGAGGGACCTTTGGCTTAGCAAGAATCTATAAAATGTGATTATTAATTTCAAGATATCATACATTTAAAATGGAATTCTTCAGCATTCTTTGGGAAGACTGACTCCAAAATTATGAATTGATGAAGAGCTGATGAAGAGTCTGACTGAAGAGAATGTCAAAATCCAGAAACAAAATAATTAAACTAATAGTTACGAAGGACAGGCTGGGAGAGCACATTTAACAAGTTAAGATGGGCTTATAAAAGTTTCAGGTCAGAAAGGAAACACTGCTTTTCAATTTAATTTCCAAATATTACCCTTGTTTCAGCTTACAGTGTATTAGAGGAGTGGATAAAATTAGTCCTTAAATTAATTTCTTTCCTTACAGAAACGGAGAACAAAATGTTTACTGGTTTGCAGTTCAGCAGTGATGGCCCCAAGCTTGGCCTCTTTTCAGTCACTGAAATGTATGGAACTGTTTTCAAGAAACCCACATAATCTGGAAGCAAAAGTGACAAAACAATGTCACTGAAATTGCCTTTATTCAGAAACACTGCAAAGGTGGTTTGATTTCTTGAAGAAGCCAGACCTGGATGGTAGCATTTTAATTGCTGAATTTTCCTAGCTCTTATCATCAGTAACAGATGATGTATTTAGTTCTAAAACACAGTTCAGTACTGCTGGAAAACTAGGAAGATGCTGTGCTGCAGCTGAAGCCACGAAACACATCCAGTTCACAAAATGAACTAACGTATGCTTGAAAACTGCAATAGTTAAAAAGTGAAAAATATAAAATTCTTGAAATACTATTTGAAAATAAGGTAACTGCTTGTAGAAAATGGATGCAAAACTCCCACAGCTTTTGAACAGCCAAAACATGAAAATGTGCCTGTAAGGCACAGAATTGCCTTTTTTATAAAGCTGCATGAGCATGGCAAAATTAACAATTTCAACTTTTCAAAAATTGATTCAAAATACATTTCTTTTAGCTATTTAAATGATATTTCATAATAGCATTATAACAGAACATTACAGATTCTATCAGAAAGACAGAAAAGGAAAACAGTCATGTTCAAAATCAGAAACAAAGTGAGTTTGCAGTTTTCCATGATTCACTGTAATGTAATCATTAATCCATGTGTTAATACAAACCAAAGCATTTAAACAGTTGTAATTTTTATAAAATTTAGTCATTTAGTTAACTTATAAAATCATTTTTGTCCATTGCAATGCATAATGTACAGCAATATAACTTTTCTTGTTGTACAATATTCCTGTATTAAAATAAAACTATTCAAAAATCATATTTACAGAAATATTTACTGATAAAGAGATTAAAATATATATTCAAGGAGAAATTTTACCTATTGAAGTTCATGCTCGTTCAGTAAATCAGAACCTATAATTTAACATTTTTACATTGGACCTCTGTTATCAATTGCTTGCAGTAACTAATGTCATAAATTTTTCTAAACATAAGAAAAAAGAAAATCTGGTAAATAAACAGATTTGAGATGGCACTTTATTATTTTCTGTGGCTAAAAACAAAGAATAGTCCACTAGAAATATAAAACTACCAGAACCAGCAAAAGTCTAAGAGTATTAGACTTTATAGTAGATTTTACTATTCACGCCTTGTCTATATAGCAAGCATATGACTAAAGATATAGTTACTAGTCTTGAGTCTCAGTATCTGTCATTTTATGAAGATCACTGCACAGTTTCAAATTTGTGTGATGCGTTTGAATAGTTTTAGACCTACAGCAGAGGTACTTCTGCAACTCATACAGTTCGTAAAATGCTTGCCCATACCGGTTTCCCGCAGACAGTCTGAGATTGCAAGGCCCAGTTCTCAGCTCAAGTAAGGTCCAGTGGAGCTACTGATTTAGATCTGTAGATCTGAATCTGATGACATGCTGAATTACTGTTGATCCCAATGCAAGTTTCTATGTGTATATTATGAGCGTTACAGTCTATGACCCTATGTAGCTCCCGAGTCATAGCCACTTAGTTAACTGAAAAAACAAGTGTTTACTTCTAGCAGTGCTGCTGAGCCATTTACTGTGATTATTATTAAACTGCAGGAAAAAACTCTATGTTTTAGTGTGCTTATGCATTCACAGAAAAAATGTTAAGACCGTGATTTTAAGATCTGCATCACTGTTGACGATTAATGGCAAGTGACAGTCAAAGCTGAAAGAATAAAGCATGATTTTCAAATATCTGACAGAGTATGAAGAACTGGCAAATCTTAAATTCTCTCCTGCTGTCAGATATCATACTTCTATTTGGACTACATTTCGTGCATATCGCAAAATTAACTAAAATACCAAATCATACAGATTTAAGAACATACTTTAATAAAACTGATTCATATCTGGGTGCTGATAATTTTGAATATACTAAGACAATATATTTATCTTATTGATTTAACATTTAAATTTGCAAGCATCCCATAGGCCAAAGAAAACAAAAAAACTAATAAATATGCTGAAAAACTCCATACCTCAGTATGAAATCCTGACCCCTTCTCCAACTAAGTACACACAGTCCAAATACACTGAGAATGCCAAGCTACAGGGGCCCCTCTGTGGGGAAACCTGTATTTCAGTCAGCAGCATCCGTCAGCCAAAATAGAAGTGTAGGGACAGATGCTGGAGAAAGGATGACACTTTAAAGTGGTGGCCGATTTCAGAACGACCGTGTGGTTCTGTGTACAATTAAGTCAATGCCATACTTGTATTAACACAGTATTTTATCCAGATTTACGTGCAGAATATAACTATCACTCTAGGCTCACTTTAGCATAGGTTTATGGTGCTAATTAGGCTCCTGGTCCTGCAGTCCACCCCGACTAGGCCACTTGGTGTCACATCTCCCAGCAGGGTCGCACAAGGCAATGAAGGAGACAACAAGCGTGTCATACAACTCCCTCTACTCCTGCAGCAAATAAAGTCTATCACACTTGGGAGACGATTGCCAACTTGAAATCCACAGGTCTCAGCCTGAGGCGTGTTTAGGCAGCGCCGTGCTGGTGCCGCGTTCCCTCCGTTTTGGGCAACCTCTGCACGTGGCAGCAGGCAGGTTGAAGGCCAGGCAAAGGCAGGCAGGAAAGTGCCACGTCCGTTTTCTTTCTTGTGGATTAAAAAAGGCCTGGGCTGACGTTTGGTTAACTTGCTAAAGCCAGAGCTAAACCGAAGCTGCGGTTAGCTTACAAGGGAAGCGGTGCGACAGGCAGCCGCTTGCGAGGGGAACGAGCGCCGCAGCGTCCCCCGGGACCCGTTTATACACCTGGCACCAGCTCCCGCAGCTCCTCTCACCCCACGGACGCAACCCCCGCGGCGGGACCGTGACTTTTGAGCCGGCAACCGCTGCCGGTGGGCCGTGACAGCCCCCGCCTGCCGGCAGCGGCGCGGGGCGAGGGCCAGGCCCAGCGCGCCCGAGAGAAGCCGCGGGCTGGGGCGGCTGCCGGCGGTGCCCGGGGGCGCAGAGCGGCGGCGCAGGTGGGACGGCGCCTCCTTCCCTCTCGGCCTTCCCCGCGGCGGCCCGGGGCAGCGGCGCCGCACGGCTCTCCCTTCATTACTACGATTTCCTGCGGTTTCCAGGGGAACGCTTCAGCGTCGGGGCCGCGCCGCCGGGAGCGGGGCGGGACGCGGGGGGATCCGGTCGCCTCGGCGCTTCTCGGGGGCGGCACCGCGCGCGGCCGTTGGGAAGTGCGTCACGACGGGCGCGCGCCTGCGCCAGGGCGGCGGATTCGAACGGCGGAGGGCGGTTGGGCGGGAGCCGTTGGGCCCGTTGTCGGCGGCGGCGGCCTCAGCGGGAGGAAGAGGAGGAGGAGGAGGATGAAGCGCACGGCGCCCCGCAGCACTTTGCGGAAAATCATAAAGAAGCACAAGCCTCAGTTACGCCTGGCGGCTAACGCCGACCTGCTGGTGAGGAAGGAGAGGGGCGGGCGCCGACTGTGCGGCCTGGAGTTTGGGTGCGGGCCGCTCCGCCCCTCAGCGCTGGCCCCGGCAGCCTCCAGCCTGCCTGCTCCGGGCACAGGCGGGGGGCAGCGTCTGCTCCAAGCAGCCGGCTCCGGTCCCCAGCCGCTCGGGCAGCGCGGTGAGCTCAAGGGCTGAATCCTCCTGCTCCATGAGTGCTCGCCCGAGGAGCCTGGGGTCGCCAGCGGAGGGCCGGGAGCAGTTGTGCTTTTGGCTATGGCGGGCAGCTGCAGCTCTTCTGGTTGCCTAGGGGCAGGTGTCTCTAAATAGGGACATTTAGTCTCGAAATGTTTTGTCGCTTGAAAGACGTGGACCGATGGATTGTGCGCACTGGAGTACTTAGGAGGTGCTGGGTGTAATGGGATGTCAAGTTACTACTAATGGTGTTTCTGCTGTGACCTACAGAGGGGAGGCACAGTTTGTGGGGAGACAGACGATTGATTAGTCTAATAAAATACTAGTAAGTAGTGATTGCAGCTTTCTGCTTTGCTGGTGGCTACTGTATTGTATGTTTCTGACAGTTTGGGGTTTCAGGGACAGACTGATGCATAAATACTGTGTCACTACATGTACACACTGCTGTTCAAAGAGTTAGATGTAGATGGACTGACAAATACGAATTTGGATTATGTGGCTGTAAGGTGCAGATGTTTGTTGTTTATGTAGAGCAATTCGGGTATACAGGTATCAACCGACTGAACTGTGAGTAATGAGTTGCTAAGCTGTTAAGGCATCTTGAACAAAGGAATGACAAGTCTTGTTAGTAATCTCATGAGGAGAATAAGGTGCTGGGATCCTGTTCGTGATTTAAAAACATCTGCCATAAAGGTGCAGGGATAATGGAGCCATATCGAACAAGTTTCAGAAAACTGAGGCCAACAAAGCTGGATTCCTTCTGACCTGCAATAAGGGATTTGTGGCACAGGAAGGGTTTGTCTCACCAAGAAATTACTCAACTGCAGCAAGGAAACCTGACCTCAGGAGAGCTTGTGGTAGCTGCCATATTGAAAAAAAAATAATAATATCTGTGCATAAAAAAATATTCTTTGAAGTGACTTAATAGGCTTAACTTGCTTGACAGTCATGCCCTCTTTTTTTCAAATGTGTGTGATTCTCAGAGCATTAATGCATACTGTATACTAGTATGGTCCCTGACTTGAATTGTAAGTCCATGTTTCATATGTGTATAAAAGTTGTGTCTTGCAGCATCTTGAAGGTTGGTGTCTGGATATATGAAGCTAAATGTAAACATACAAAATTAAAAAAAATGGAGATTGATATGAATGAATATGGTAATTACATGAAAGGATTTACATTTGAATGTGAACAGTACATATTTTTCTAATTGATCTAATAAAAATATGATCTCATCCTACTGCTTTTGCTATCTTTGGAGTATTTTATGAACTAAGGACATGTCCCCTTGCTACTCATGCTCAGACCTGCTCAGAGCTTACTCAGTGGAATGCATTAGTCAACTAATCAAACTTACACAATCACTAATAATTTTTTTTGTAGTCGTTACTAACAGTTGGTCTGTGTTTCCGTACTTGTGTTAACTTGGCTTCAAGGTGGTGTAGCTGTCTGAAAAGGGGTAAGTGGGACATCCTTCCGAATCTTAGCCATTGGTTCCCATCTCTTCCTCGTCCTGGCACTAGTGTTCTGTGGACTTCAAAGATAATCAGTGAATTGAATTGACTGAAACTAATGAACAACAACAATGTGATCTAGCTTAAAATATGGCTATGCAAATACTCATTCCAACACAAAAGACGAGATGAGAATGAATTTTAATAATATGGTGGAAGCTTAGATTATCTCTTCTGGTAATGTCAAATTAAATGGCCTTTAATGTTAGGAGGCTTGGCTTTTTTATTTTACCTTTAAACAGAAACGTCCAGGGGTGGTGATTGTGCATGATGTTCTTTAACTAGGCATGTGGCTAACAGCTCTTTATGAATAAATAATCAACACAGCTGGAGTTTTGCTTTGTTTAAAAGAAAAGGGGGGGAATTTAGTCCTGTAGTTAGACAAGTAAGTAGTGTCAGTATGTTTTTTAGTGTCTCTGTTATTCCCTACAAACCTTGTAAGAGTGATTAGATTGAATACTTTAGAAATTTATATACTAGCTCTCTTAACAAGACGAAACCATATGCATTTTGAGCAGAGTGCTTGTGTCTTCTGCAGGGAAATATAAGAATTGGCTAGTTCAGTTTCTGGGCTATCTTCCTGAATGACCCATGCTTTATGTTTGAATCTACTGTGGTACTTAGCCAGTCCAGTTTGATGTCAAATATTACGTAAATTTATCAATTGCACGCTGGCTTCATTTAGTTCAGGAGATTAAAAAAAACCCCTAAGCTACTTGTCATATGAAAACTGAAATGCCTGTCCTCTAATAGATTCTTTGTGCTGCAAACCCACTGCCAAAGTTTTCCCTATAAACTCTAACTTGTAACTTTCCTTGTTATGTCTTTCTAGGCTTTGCAGATCAGGTATGGCAGAATATCACCTAATTCATATAAATAAAATTCTCATATATTTCAGTAATATTTTTCTGAGCTCTTGATTGAAAAAGTATTTTTGTATACTTTACCTAGCAAAGTTAATATTGTTTGAAAGTTTAATTTACAAAAGGTGCAATTACCAATTTTCACGTTGGACTATTGAAATAGTTCACATAAAGTCTGTATAATGTTAGAGGTTTGTATTATAGTTCCCTTATTGCACAGGGGTGCTTTTGGCTGGCAGTTTTTAGTCCAAGCTGGAGCAGTTCCTTGCCTGCTGAAATTTTTGCTGCTTCTGTATTAGCCGAGCAGCATTCTGTATTGAACGGAATACTGCCCTACCAGTTCTTTTCATGTAAAAAGGCTAAGTAAGTGATGAGCTGGGAAAAAATGGATGGAACCTCCTGACAGCGGAGAATTTCTTGTTCTGGAGAAATTAATGTCAATGCTCCTTTGCACTGGAAAGGGGCAGAAGTCCTTGAACTTGTCTGTGGTCCATTTGGTGATAAGGCAGGGATGAATTTGCTGTTCTTCAAAAGTCTGGCTGTTGTAGTCGCTGAAAGCTGAATACAGTTACTAGCAAGCAAAAAGGCTCCTACTTATTCTGTGATATTTATGTTTACATTTTATTATAAGAAACTGGTAATAAAAATCAGATTTGATTTCTGTTAGATCAGTTGTTGTTTGTATGATCATTTCTAGAACACTTTTACAATTTAAATATACTAAATTTAAACTATATTTACAAGTGGCTTGCAGTAAGGAACGTCTTGGGAATTTATTAAGACTTGAACTGAATGGTACTTTGTTTTCCTGAGAACACCTTTGAGGAATTTGGAAGCAGTCTAATATGTGAATCCTTCTGTCTCAAACAATGAACCTCTAAAAAAACCAATCTGTGCTTAAACAGTTTGAATCCTTCTTGATTTTTTTTTTTCTTCCCTCTTTTAAAGGTGCATTTGAACTTCTTACTGTTTCTCCATCGGTTAGCAGAAGAAGCCAGGACAAATGCTTTTGAGAACAAAAGTAAAATAATTAAACCTGAGCACACTATAGCTGCAGCAAAGGTAATAACGCGTTTTAAGTATTTTTCTTTTTTGTTCAATGTAAAATGTATAATGAGAGTATATGCAAAAGTTTTCTGTGTTAGTGTTGATATATTTTTATTTATAATCCAAAACCTGCAGAAACATAATGTTTTTTAATCCATCATTGGCATAATTCACTGTTACCCAGACATCAGATTAACTCTCCTTGCCCTGCTAAATGTAGCCCTATTTTTCTTGATTATTCCATGTTTACATTCATAGTTTCAATATGTGGGTAAGTCTACACAGTAGTCTACCAGCAAGCACCCATGGGCTGAAAGCCCAGGGAACAGGAGCAAATTTGAAAGTTGGAGGATCTTTATTTCAGATGATACTATATCAAGGAAGCATGCTGTCTTAACTTCAGTAATATAAATGAAGGTTTATGGAACAAGTGAGAAATAGTCCAAAGAGGTTAAAATATCTTACACCTTCAGTTCTTACCTGCTTAGTCTGAAGGACGTTTGAAGAGGATTCTTGCAGCATTGTGTGGATACTGCTTGAGCAAATACTTTGTGTGATGTTGTGTTCGGCAAGGGAAGAACTAAGGGAGGATTTAACTGTGGATTGCTATATGGGTAGTTCAGCATAAAAAAAATTGCTGTATGAGTATCTGTGGAGGAGGAATCCCCTGCATTACAGAGCATGGTAAGTTTTGTGTACATGCAAAAGAAGAGAAAGAGAAAGCTGTTACGCAGCTTGCTTTCTCTAGAAAGAATTAGAGTAGTATCAAAGTATGACTGAAATCCTTTTGTGTTCTGTAGCTCATTTCACTCACTAGGATATGTGTGCTTTACCTAGGTTTCATGAAGGAACTCAGTCTCTTTAATTTATTGGGTTATCTGTTCGACCACCTACTACTGCTGGGCAAATTCGAAGAACAAAACTCAGTGGTGTCTGATATTTGGGTCCTGTGGCTTCTATTTATCGTCAGTATTTTTTTTTTCCTCTGGTGAAATGTTTAGTTTGATACTTTCTATTACTATAGTAACAGAAATATATACAGGATGTGTAGGGTAGCCAAGTGAATGTTAGAGTTGGAATCTTACGCATTTGTAATTTCTTTTTAACTGCAATCTTAACATTATTTGAACATTTTTGTGCTCCATTTATTTTTTTTAAGATGAGAAGAAAGGAAAAACTGCCTGTATTTTAATAATGTTAACACTTAAATGGTCCCACTTGGACTTTGAAGTTCATTTTTCAACTTAAACTCCAAACCAAAAAATGTCCTTCCAAGGGTCTGGGCACTCTTGATATAGAAAGAAATAAGGCATTACAAATATAAATTGAGCATAGTAGCTGCATAATTTCAAATCTTTTTTTTTTTTCGTTTTGTCTAGGCCTAACAGGGCAAGAGCTTTAAGGAATCTTCTGAGGGCTTGAGAGCGCTGTTGCCACTTCTCAGCATTAATTTTTAAAATAAGCCGTTTATTTTACAGAGTTCTTGGTCATGAATGGTCTTATTTATAAAAATACTTTCTGATATGGCATTTTTCTCCATGCTCTTTCTTTATTTCTAACCTTTTCCATAGACTTTTACCCTTGGTGACTCTACTTCTGGAAACAGATTGTTTGGCTGGGTGAACTTTTGGTCTGAGTAGCCTAGCGTTTTGGATCTCTTGCTACTGTCTGGTTTGTAGTGATAAAAGCAGTGATAAATATACTTTTTTCTTTTTGCAGGTTATTTTAAAGAAAAGCAGAGGCTAGAAAACAGACCACTGGAATTTCAAAGCATGTTTTTCTGTGTTTTCTTACTAACGTGAGATCCTGTGAGCCAGCTTTTGCACTTGTGGAAGTATTTAGTTTTATTGATGTCTATCTCCTAAGTATCTTGCTATTTCTTAAAAAAAAAAAAAATTAAGAATCTTACAATGTATATTTTCATACACTTCATGCATAATTTTAAAATGTGTGTCACTTGTCACTTAAGACTTTTGATGTACCTTATTTCTTCCATAATAATGGAGGAATGCCTATACCATAGTCACTTTTCAGGTATGATGTGTCATTTATTATGAGAAGTGTGAAACTTTTAAAGGAGAAGAGTAATAAAAATGCAGGTTTCACTAAATCCATTATAGATTAGGCAGTTCAAAGCAGATTTACTAGCTAAACAAAATCTTGGCTTTCAAAACAATTGTTGTAGAAACTAGTGTATTAAATATCTTGGCTTCAATTTATTTATAAATGTCTTAATATTTTTAAATTACTTTGAAAAGTAGGCGAAAAATTCTGTGTTCTGGGGAAAGAATTTGTATTTTGTATTTCTAAATCATGCTCTGACCTGTTAAGCTGGCCTATTGTTTGATGTGGTATATGAGACAAGTTGGTGGTCTCTAATTCAGTTGCTGTGGACAGATGTACATTATGGAAAAGAAAAGATCTGGCACAACTGATGTTTTTGAAGTTAGATCCTGTACAAATAGTGAAGATAAGTTGGCATGAGTGCCAAGTTACATCCACCTTTGGAGTGTCATCCTAACTTGTCAGAAGTCTGTAAATGTACATTATATAAAAATATCTTTTTAAATTAAAATCATATTCTATTCCTAATCTGATATTTTTAAACAGTTGCTGAACACTTTGCTTAATAAATCTTTTAATAAAGATATAGTTGAATCTCACAGTTTGAGCTGATAATACAGTCTTGTGGAATATGTGGTAGCCGATCCTTTATATGCACAGTGAGCTATTCTTAAAGAATTTTTAAAAACATTGAGTAGTCTAATTTTGTTTAACATGTTACTGAGTATATTCTAGAAACTCAGCGAAAAACAATTGCATTTCATAAATATTTTTGTAGTCTAAGGAAACTGGAGCAATGCCAGAACTTCAAATTTCATGTCATGTCCATGTACTTTTTAAAATCCTGTACAACCTGTGAAAAATCATCCTTTTACAGTATGCAGAAAGGAAGGATGACTCTTCTGCTTTACTTAACTCATAGGGCTTAGTTCAGTCTGCTTCTTGTAAGGTTGACTACGTTCCTTATTCTGCATTTTCTTTTCTTACTCCCTTGGAATCCACAGAGAAAGCTGAGAACATACATGTGTAGAGAATATTTGGACTTAATAATACGAAGTACGTTCTCAGTAATACCTCTGACTAGGTATTTATGGGGGTTTTTTGTAATTACTGTCCATGATTTAACAATTTTATTGCAACACTAGATTTTCCTTTGTTAGAAATGTTGCAATTTTATTGCAACACTAGATTTTCCTTTGTTAGAAATGTTTTCTCTTAATTTCTCCCTGCAATACTTTCTTATAGGCTTGTATAATCACGTACCTTTACTCATTGTACAGTTGAGTGCTGTAGCTTCTTTTGGAACTTGTTTTGATGTCCACTTTCACTTTTTCTTTCTTGATTTGCCTAGGAGCGAGATCCACTCTGACCTTAGTGGAATGTTCTTATTCTTATGTAGTAAATGGATGATCAGCTACCATTGGGAAAGGAGGCAAGGAAGGGTTAAAACCAGCCACCAGTGTACTTCTTTTTAATATTTTATACAGTGTTTTTTGGCCTGTATTCATGGTTAAGAGGGTGCAGGGTTTTTTTTATAGGAGAGAGACTTTTTTCTCTAAGCCCCGAGAAGTTCAAGTCAGAATGTGTCCTGTCACTAGATTGCCAGTACTTTGTGAACATTTCGTAACAGCTGAAGCAGGCAGCTATTCAGAAGACCTGAATAGCTTGGCAGGTATTCAGGTTTCTCTCTAAACTTTAAATAAATGCTTACTGAAAATTCATGTGGTTGATGTAGTGTAGTTAGGCATTCAGAAATATACAATGCTATTATGTTTTTCTAGTATCTTCTTCTTGAATGTTCACCATGAAGTTAATTATATTCACATTTGGCAGCTCTTCTGTACTCCTTCATGTATATACATGGGATCTCTTCTCTACCCAGTACTCCTTACTGTTTTTTTTTAAATCAAAGCTCCTTACAGAAGTGTTGTCTAAATACCCATGAACACTTCCAATTAATATAACCTTGGAGGACACACTAATAGTCTTTTTTCTGTTATTGAATCTCTAATGACAAAACATCAAAGCATGTAGTTCTAGAAAATGACTTTTTAAACTAGATCTGTGGTAGAAGGTCTAATGAAGTTGGGTTCTCTTATTTGAATTCCTGTGTTGATTCTCTGCTGTTAGGAGGAAAAAGGCGAGGATTATTGAGGGAAGAGTCATGCTGATGAATTAATAAGGTGTCTCTTCTACTCAACTGTTTTCATGCAAACTTGAGAAATTTAGTGTTCAGAAACCATTGAGACTATTGACTCATAATTGAGTTTCCTTTCGTTTTAAAGGTAGGAGTAAAGAGATTTTGAGAAGGAGCGGTGCTCAGACAATACAATTGTGACTCTTCATTTCCTCCAGAACGCAGGATAGAAGGCCTAAAAAATTAAAGGCACACTAAGACATTATCCAGTTTTTCCACTCTTTTCTCTTTGCAGCTTTGAGTGTTCTTCTCTTTCATGTCCTACCCCACCCTTTCACTATGACCATCAATGAAAAGGGGAAAAGTCAAAAGGAAGAAGTAGAAGAATTTGGCAAAAGTACTTCTAGTGGCCCTTGTCTTGGTTTTCAGCTTTCCACATAGCTAATGTTAGTCCCTGGGCCAGTGAGTGGTATCACAAGCGATTAAGGCACAAAAGAAGAAGAAAAATGTTTATTGATAAGCGGGTGACTATGAGGGAAGAGAGTGTTTTCCCTTGTGGGGTGGTGCTGCTGCTGGTTTTGTTTCATCTCATGTATGGAATGGCTGATGAAAGAGGATCTGCTGTTTGCCAACTTGACTAAGTCTGCTCATGAGGAATGTGCACTATTCTAGCTCTCATGGTCACATCATTTTGCTTGCAAGATAAGCAAAGAGAGAAGATAATTGTGAAAGCTTTAAAACTAGATTCATGCATACTTTTGTTTTAATTTGTAGGGCATGTAAGTTTAATATTTTCTGAGTGGTATAAATCACCTGATTATTAGGTTTAAAACTGTTAAAAAAAGTGTGAATATTAAGAATGGTGTATCAGTGAAGGTTAGATCTACGGAGAGATCTAGCTGTTTAACTCCTAATGGAATCAACAGGAACAATGAACTTGTATGCTTTTGTGGGTCAAGGCCCAAATAATCACCGTTCTATTTGAATCTAAACTCCTGTTGGGTCATTAAGTCTGCTGTTTTGATTCAGAAAATCAACACAGGTGCTAGAGAGGACATTTATGCCTTGGAGTTTCATTGTGCTTGTATGTGGAGGAGTGCACAGTTGCTAAAAAAGAATCTTAAGTTGCACAATACAAATAGTAAATATTCTCTGGCTATAGTGATGCAGTAAAGGAAAAAAATTCAGAGATATGTATGCTGTAACAGGAAAATTCTTTTTCTAGCCATAAGGTGGGGATAGAGCAAAAACTGTCTTTTTCCTCCCTGCAGTAACTTCCCGTTAGAGAAAATATTTTGTTTATTCCTACTAAAAAGTATACTATAGGTTGTGACCCTTCCAGATATTTTTTGAAGAATGCCAAGCCTGCACTGCTGACATAAGGTAGGGCAATTAATGTTTAAAAACTATTCCCATTCATGTCAAAAAAGGGTGTTCTGCTGATCCATGCTGAGAGGGTGAAAGTTAGATATGCAAGGCTTTGATGGATCTTGAAGATTTTTTCTTTCTTCGAAGCTCAATGTTTCAGCATCAGTTTTAGGTCTATAGTTATTTGTACAACATAGCCTCGTTTTCAGAAACTGGTACGTTCTATGGGCAGTTTTATGCAGGAGGTTTTTGTACAGGACGTTGCTCATATAGCAACCTTAACTATAAAACATATAGCTTGTACTGGTTGAATTGCTGACTCGGCATTCCATTTGTCTTTTATCAGCTTATGACAACTAATGATAGGGCATTGTAAGTCTTAAATACATAGGGTTTTGAGGTGACTTATGAGTATATATTTAGAAGGTGTGACTTATATTTCAAATAAAAGTGCTGATTACAGTAAAACAAAACTCCTTTTTCTAGAGCTGTAAGCTACATGTCACATAGAAGTTCTTCAGACTGTTTGAAAGTGCTGTGTGTAGTTGTTTTTCAGTTCAATATACTATATATATGTATTGGAATATAGATTCCTTGATACGTTTTAATGGTACTGTACTTGGAGCTGCTGTGGTAGCCTACTTGGATGTGATAAGAGAGTATAATAAAACAAATTTACATGTCTGAGTAGCTTCAGTTCTAGGGTGAGAAGACGTTGACAGTATTTTTGTTGTGCTAAATACAGAATTGCAACTTTTTGAGGAAGTTGGTGAAGAATCTTCCCAACTGACAGCTTGTGGTTCTGCAGACATAGTCAGCTGAAATTCATTCATTTACTGTTTAGTGAACAGTATTGGGCATATGTCAGTTTCTTTGCAGTCCACATTCCATCAAATTCACACAGGCTTTGGTACATGATATTCTCCTGTGGGCTGGGTTATTAACGTTATCCTGACCAAACTGCTGAAAGATCTTTTCAGGTCATTTGATACCTGTAAGATCAAGTTTCTTACTGAGAAGGTCACTTTCCTGAGGGAATGATTTCAGTGCGTGGAGAACTTGGTAGAGCATAGAAAAACGCCTCAACAGCCCTAAAATTACTTCTGGTTTACAAAAGAAATGTAGACTCAGCCTTGCTACTGGGTAATAATGTGATTGCAGCAGTTAAATAAAACCAAGAGAACTTCCTACAGGAATGGCTTGCTCTTAACCTCCTAGCTCTAGGTCAGGCTCTGCAGAAACAGAGACTTCTATCCTAAGTGTGTAGAAAGCACAGAAAGATATATATTTTGGCAATTGAACAGATCCTGAATCAAAAATTATAAAGGGCTAACACTTCCAAATACATGTAATAAGGAATAGGGTTGGATTAGCTGGAGATTCTAATCCCTTATATCAGGTTTAAATTGGTCTAATTGCATTTGTGCTAACCTCTAAAATTGACAGCCTAACGTGAATTTTTTAATTTTACTTCAGCAGGTAAGTATACACACAGATCAGATTATATAACTGAATTCAGTTTTAATGAGATTTACACAAGTTTTATAAATAAACCAGATAAAGGAAAATATTTAAGTAACATGTAAGCCAGTTTGTAAAGTGCTGTTGCATAGCTGAAATCTTCTTAGTACAAGCGAGCCTCTAGTCTTAGCTGTGGGAGGGTACTCACAGGGTAAAAGCTGAAGTTAATATACTGATGGTGGGTTACACTTAAACATGTTTAATTTTTTTATTCTTTAGTTTGTTTTCACTCTTCAGAGAAAATTATGTGTGTACAATGCTGTTTCCAGAACTGGTCAGCTGTTTAAATATTACTGATTTCTGAAGGTTGGTTAGCAATTAAAAATGAGTTAAAGACACACCCTAGTTTAAAAAAAAGAGGGGGGATCAGTAAGGAAAAGGGAAAGGTAAGCACACGGCATAGTAAATGATTGTCTGGTCAACCTTAATTGTGTTTTTGTAGTTTCACAATTTGTTTTTCATGTTGAAGTTCAATTGTGGGTTCCCGCACTTTCCAAATTTAAAGGATTAGGTTTTTGGGGAGGAGGGCAGTAGTTTTCATATAGTCTAAGTAACAATGCTCTTCTAAAACTTTTTCCAATAAAGTTAGTGCTGTGTCTGTTCAACCTTAATATCAGCTTAACTAAGGTTTTCTGGGATATGGGATATCTTCCTGAACTGTCAGCAGAGTTCCACATGGTGGTTAATTTTGATGGTACTTTTCCTGTTGCCTATTCTGGAAGTTTTTTCCACAAATTCATATGAATAAACCTTGAAAATTCAGATCAGAAGTGGACAAAAGAAGTTCATCTTGCTTGGTCTAAGCTTTATAGGAGACTTTCCCATAATTACTAAAATTTTGCAAAATAAATAGAATCATAGAATTGTTTAGCTTGGAAAAGACCTTTAAGATCATCAAGTCCAACTGTTAATCTAGCACTGCTAAGTCCACCACTAAACTATGTCCCTAAGCACCACGTCTACCCTTCTTTTAAATACCTCCAGGGATGGAGACTCAACCACTTCCCTGGGCAGCCTGGTCCAGTGCCTGACTACTCTTTCAGTGAAGAAATTTTTCCTAATATCCAACCTAAACCCCCCCTGGTGCAGCTTGAGGCCGTTTCCTCTTGCCCTATCACTTGTTACTAGGGTGAAGAGACTGACCCCCACCTCACTACAACCTCCTTTCAGGTAGTTGTAGAGAGCGATAAGGTCTCCCCTCAGCCTCCTTTCCTCCAAGCTAAACAACCCCAGCTCCCTCAGCCGCTCCTCATAAGACTTGTGCTCCAGACCCTTCACCAGCTTTGTTGCCCTTCTTTGGACACGCTCCAGCACCTCGATGTCCTTCGTGTAGTGAGGGGCCCAAAACTGAACACAGTACTCGAGGTGTGGCCTCACCAGTGCTGAGTACAGGGAGATGATCACTTCCCTGGTCCTGCTGGCCACACTATTTCTGATACAAGGCAGGATGCCATTGGCCCTCTTGGCCACCTGAGCACACTGCTGGCTCATGTTCAGGCGGGTGTTGACCAGCACCCCCAGGTCCTTTTCCGCCAGGCAGCTCTCCAGCCACTCTTCCCTAAGCCTGTAGTGTTGCCTGGGGTTGTTGTGACCCAAGTGTGGGACCTGGCACTTGGCCTTGTTGAACCTCATACATTTGGCCTTAGCCCATCGATCCAGCCTGTCCAGGTCCCTCTGTAGAGCCCTGCCCAACTTGGTGGTGTCTGCAAACTTACTGAGAGTGCACTTGATCTGCTTATCCAGGTCATTGATAAAGATACTAAACAGAACTTGCCCCAGTACTGAGCCCTGGGGAGCACCACTTGTGACCGGCCACCAAGTGGTTTTGACTCCATTCACCACGAGTCTTTGGGCCGAGCCATCCAGCCAGTTTTTTACCCAGCAAAGAGTGTGCCCGTCCAAGCCATGAACAGCCAGCTTCTCCAGGAGAATGCTGTGGGAAACTGTGTCAAAGGCTTTACTACAGGCCTGGTAGACAACATCCACAGTCTTCCCCTCATCCACTAAGCGGGTCACCTTGTCATAGAAGGAGATCAGGTTAGTCAAGCAGGACCTGCCTTTCATAAACCCATGCTGACTGAGCCTGATCACCTGGTCATCCCATATGTGCTGCATGATGGCACTCAGGTTGTTCTGCTCTATAACCTTCCCCAGCACCAAATCAGGCTGACAGGCCTGTAGCTCCCCAGATCCTCCTCCTGGCCCTTCTTGTAGATGGGTGTCACGTTTGCTAACCTCCAGTCAACTGGGAAAAAAAAAAATCAACAGTATATGTAAATTAATTTATCTGCTTTTCAGTAACTCATCTTGATTTGTTTTCCTTATTGTTTCTCTTTCGTTTTCTGGGTAAGACTGGAGAGCATACCGAAGTTTTATTTTAGGGCCACAGTGACACTTAAAAATCCACTACTGCCAAAAGAATGGATTAACTATCAGTTTTCTTTGAAGGCACATTAGTATTCTTTATATGAATTTGGGCAATAATGCATTTTTCATTTAAATGTTTAAATGACCAACAGGTTGTTCACCTATAGATGTTTGTCATAGATTAGTAAGTGTGTGTATATATATAAGTGGCTGCAGAATTAAGAATGAGAATCCCTCTTCACCACTACTCATGGTGTTTTTTGGGTTGGTTTGTGGTTTTTTTTCTGGGAGGGTGGGAGGGTGGGTGGGGTCGTTGTTTTTTAGTGGAAAGAAGGGAAAGTTACCAAAGATGGTTAACTTGATGAATAGGCACTGTAGTTCGTACAAGAATCCTTCAGCAGTCTTTTGGCTTTGAAATGTATATTGAGTTCAAGAGAATTTAAGGAAGGAGCTTCAAAGGAGCCATCAACAGCTAGGTGAAGCTTTCTTTTCCTCTTACTGAAGTTTATAAAATGGGAAGGAGAGAAGGCACGGTTGGCTAAGAACGGTTCCAAATAGGAAAAAACCAGTCTGGTCCCATCACTGGTATTATTTCAGATTTATACAATGTCTTGCAGACAAATGATCTGAAATTAGTTTGAATCCACTGTCTCTGAAGATAGCTGTGCAGATGAAAGGCTCAGTCTCACAGTCAAGGCAGAATACGACACTTCCTCTGGTCTCAGGTCTTGTGGCCCTGTGGCGTGTGCTCTCCTGCTAGCCGTGGGTGTGTGGAGTAAGGATCTGCTTTGGGAAAACATCCAGGTCTTGGGAGATATACTGCTGTATCCGTAACATCCTGGGGGAATTTCTTTGGACGTCAGTACTGGAATGGCCTTGGTGTCTTTCCACATGATTCTATAGCAGGTCTGCCCTGGAGAATTTTCTAGCTTTTTCTAACCTTTCCTGTACGTTTTTCTGTGCTTTTATGGACATTAATATAGAATATTTTAATTGATTTGCTTTCGTTTATCCTAAATTGTGAGTAAAATTCAAATATTAAATGTTCCCCAAAAACATTTGTCTTCAGGGAGAAACCAAGCGTAGGAGCTAGTTACCCTTACCCAAGCTTTCTGAAATATTGTTTACTTTTCCCTGTTCACTTTAATATTTCCGTATATGTGTAGCATAAACACAGACATTGTGAGGCTGTGAAAGTGGGACCTAGGGTTTACTGATACTTTTTGTTGACTGCAATTTTTGAAGTTAAGTCTCAACAAGGTATGGAATAACTTACTGGCTTGAGAAGGTGTTAATTGGACTATAATTTTGTACCTACAAACACAAAGAAATTTTATGGTTATTGTTCATGCTACCGTGCCTTATGTTGAACTTTTCTTATTTGCTAAACAGCTAGCTGGCAGTGCAGCTATAGCCAAGAGTTGGAAGAATAGGCAATATTAAAAACACAGGATGAGTGCAAGCACAGCAGTTTTACTTTGGCATATTATTTTCATGAACGTAGCATCTTTTGCAAGGTTTTCTTGGAAATAAAAAGAAAACACCTTTCCAAATCATCTTTACTTGGGTAGAATGGATGCTTAATTACACTGAACTTCTCCAAAACAAACGTTCATATATTGACCTGAATTGTACCTTAGACATTTCTGCTAACATGGTTTTTTCCTACTTCTTGCTTGCCTGCTTTCACTCACAAGGGAAGAGGATGGGATAAGCTGGATACTCCTTTCTTCTAAGGAAAATTCTTCTAATGGCTCTTTTTTTGCGAAATTCCTGGTGAAGCAGAAGGCCATGTATCTCTAAAATGATGTCTTAGAAATTTGGTGATTTACCAAGAAAGTATTATTTTGTCTCTACTAACTGTAGTTTAAAACATTTGTTCTGGTGTGCAAAGACCTTGTCTGCACGTACTGGATTTTATGTATACAACTTTTAAGAAATTTAGATTTTTTTTTTCCCAGTTCAGAAACTCTAGATATTTCCTAATGTATAAAACTCCAGATTGAACTTAGACTACCTGGGGCTATGTTTTATTCTCTGAAGAACCCATCAATTTAAAATATCAGGCTACTCTCTGGTTGAGAATGGAGAGGATTTTTGTTAGATTATTTTAATTTTTTGTTCAGTTTTTTTGCTTACAAGGGCTATTAGATATTTTAAAGTTTTTTTTGCTAAATATTTGATATCATATTCCTTTATTCAAGCATGAAAATCCGATTATGACTCATTTCCCATAGAAGTCTTCCAGTTTCCATAACATTCCTGATATTCTTAATTTTGAAGACTAAGCAGAGTTTCTTCCCAGTATTTTCTGTTCCTCTTTTTCCAATGCCTAACTTCAATGCTAAAGGGAAGAGAGGGAGAGGAGAGGGTGGTTGCAGAACATTTACACTGGAACCCAAGCAATAATACCGACAGGTACCAGGCTTTAAATAGTGAAAAGAATAGGTGAAGCAAATGCTCCATGTTCCCTATCAAACTTAGATGGTCCTTTGGGGAGACAATTCACAAGATGAACCTTTGTTAGCAATGCTGTTGCTTTTGCTTAAAAATTGTGGAAATACTTCCCCCCCCCCCCCAAAAGCTTTTTTTTTTCCTCGTTAGCAAAAAAGAAGAAAACATCAGATCTAATGTAAACAGGAATAAAAACAATTTAATTTCTTCGTTAGTGTGTTAATTATTGATTGAAAAACATTTTGTTTCATTTTCTTTATATTTTTTTCTCTGAGGAATACCTGAAGAAAACTTCTAAAACTTAGAAGCTGAATGTTTAAAGCTGTGCCACAACTGGGACTTTATAAATTGTACTAATATCAGTTTGTTAAAAAAAATAACATGAAGTTATTGCACAAACAAGGAAAATACTCCTAATAGTAAAGAAACACTTTTGAAATATCAACTTTTTTCAAGTTTTCTCTTGCAAATTTCATCTAAAATTACAATGTTTGTTAAAAACTTGTGTGTAATATTTTTAGAGCATAGTAAGTTTAACTACTCTCTGCATCCCTCTTGAAAAGAAATGTGGACCATGTTTGAGACATAATTTGTGTAACAAAATATCTTTATTTCTGAGTTAATTTAATTTTTACATGCCTCTGTTACAGAGGAAGTATACTTTTAATAAAAGTCATGTGTTCAGAGCAGTAATTTTTGCATTCAACATAAATTATTTTTATGTTGTAACTGTTTGATGTGAAGTCTACATTTTCTGTGAGTAAACTTCTTAGCAGTTACAGTAAGGATCTCATCTTACTATATCAGTACCACTGCGTTACCAATCACTATATTGGAAATAAATCTTTAGAGTTTCATATCAAATTTTGAGCAAAACTGTGACTGTACTTTCAATACAAGACGCACTTACAATCCTTTTTTTTATCTAGGCTTCTTGTACTATCCTTGGAAACCCAGAGAAAAATAAATTTTGGTCTGTTCTTGTAATTTCCCATTTAAATAGGGCCTAGCACCACATGAAACACTTTACTGACCTTTAGCAATGTCAGAACATGAAACAGAGGAGGAGGATATCCTATGGTGTATTGTACATTAAGGGGATTACCTCATCAGCATGAAAGGTCCATAACTAATCTACACCAGAGACATGTGAACTGTTGGAGGAGGACATTCTTCAGGATACAAAGAAACACATCAAAACATTTTCTCTGAGAATTGTTCAGCACGTAAGTGGAGCAGCTGGCATGGGAATGTTTCTGAATTCTAGTGTCAAATTTGTTCTGATTCCAGTGTTTTTCATTCATATACCTTCCTCCCCCCCAAAATTTCAAGGCTAAGTTGGGGTTGATAAGCCATAATCAAATCCTGCTTCTTATGGAAAATTAAACTGGGGGGGAGGGGGGGGGGGGCTGTTCCTGGTATTTTCTTTACATTAAGAAGCAAGGTTCTTCCTACCTTGTTAAGTGTGGAGAACTAATAACAGAAACATTGCAGGAGGTAACTGACTAAGAGGGAAGCAATTTTTTTTTTTCATACTTCCTAAACTGTACCTTTACACTAGTTTAATGTGTTCTTTCTCCAGTTTTGCTTGAGCTTGTATGAAGCCAGTAGAGAAACTACTTAAGATTCGAGCTCAAGCACTAGGCAAATAAGATGCAGTTCTACCCATCCATCACACATAACCCTGTAACTGCTGCTATGATAGTCTGGCTGTAACTTAAAGGATTTATATTGTCTTAATACATGTTTTTCTATGTATAATCTTTTTTTTTTTCTAACACAATACTTGGTGGTAGATTTGAAAAATTGACCAAAAGCTGTAAATACAGTTTTCCAGAAATAAAGAGCTCATGTAAATGAGTCAACCTGAAGTTTTATTTGCCGTGCTTAAATCTTGCAAATAACAGGGATTTTAAATCTTTGGTTTTGAAAACTCTGTTGCAATTTTGTGCGTGAATCCTTGTTTGAAAGTATTCCTTATTATTAAGAGGAAAAAACCCAATCCAACACTGAATCTATGGAGACTTGCCAAAATTTTTTTAAATTATCCTTATTAGGTCGCAGTAATCTGTTATTCAAACGTGCTAGAATTGTTGGCTCATACACATTACAATATAACCCTTGAGTAGAAGAGCAAGATAACAGAGGAAGGCATTCTAAGCAACTGAAAAAATAATTTTTATCCTGTTTTCATATTTTTCAGTTTCAGGTATCTTTTTTGGTTTCTCTAATAAGAAATTAGGTTTTGTTACCCTGTAAGACTGTCTCATGTGCTGATTGATCAAATTTTGTAATATCTTTGAAATTTATGCATCCATTTTAATTATATTTCTTTTCAACAGCAAATGTATCTTATTTAAATGTTTTCTTGCAGCTTGCAGTACTCTAAAACATTTTTGAGCAGATAATTCACAAAATTTTCCTTCTTTACCATGAATTGTTGATGAATAATTCAGTTTCTTCGAGTGTATTCACCATTCAGAATTGTTTGTTCAGTATTCTTAGTGACTCTTGATTTTTAGCTCACTGATCAGCCGTCTGTTTTTGCTGATTGCCATTTGAAAGGCAACAGTCTGTAATCAGCCAGTTAGTTTGCATGTTATGTTTCTTTGTCCTGATTGAACATATGTAATAATTCTTAGCTGGAAGCTTGCAGAAGACAGATGTAAACATGCCTTTCCGTAAACACTTTCTGAAGTGTGCTTAAATTGCTTAAGTCCATATTCCTGATGATGAACTCCATTTCATTAACTTGGGAAAAGATAAGCTGAAATATATCTATATTTTTTTAAAGATCTGCATTAATACTTGTGGGGAGTATTTCACAGCAGTTGATCAGTTCTAGCTGCAGAATTATATAAGTGTAATAAATCATACAGCCATACTGAAGTTCAGTTGTTTTTTTTTTTGTTGGAGTGAAATATCATATTTGTACAGAACATAAGTAGTGGATGAAAGATTTGACCAAGTGCATTGGGGAAAACCCTTCCCCTTAGGAAAAGTCCAGGAAGAACAGATGTAATCTCCAATATAAGTGGTTCTAAGAACTGAAGCCCTTTGATCTGAAAGGAAGCCAACTACTAAAAATTTGCAGACAATAACTTCTTTACGATAATGCCCCCAGTTACGATTTAGACAGGCAAGCTGCTTTCTCTGTCTGTTATCTGTTCTGCAGTAGGATCCAAATCTTAGTTCAGCTGAGGTAAATAACAGAAGTTATTAACACTTAAGAGATAAGTGTTAAAAAATGTAGAATTGCGTGTCTGGTCTCCAGTAATAAGAGCCATTCTTATCACTGTCTTTAAGCACAGCATTTTCTTAGGGGCTCAGCTAACTGCGTGGTGCAGTTGCCAAAGGGAAAAACATTTTAGGTGAACTTTTTGTAATGTCCATCATTTTTACTTTTTAGGACTGTTAACATTTTTTTTTTTTTTTGTCTGTAGGTACATTCTGGACCAATTTTTCCCTGTTTAGACTGTTGTAAATCCAAAGTCATACGAAGTGATCTATACTGCTGAAAATGGGAGCAAGATTTTGCCCCAATAGGTTTGACTGCTGCGTCTTGCTCTGAAGCGCAGTCTCCAGACTGCATTTAATTTTTCTATGATACTCGATGTTAACTAAGTAACAGCATCTGTACTACTGCTAAATTGAGGGTTTTGAATACTAGGCTTCCACACTAGCAGATATTTTTGGCAAGTATGTACCTTTACCGCAAAGTTGTTGCTATTATGGGATTGTTTTAGTCATATGCTGAAACTCATTTTCTTAAATGCACTTTTAATTCTTTCTTTGTTTTGTTTTTATTGTTTGCATAAGAACACCACATGCTAATTCACCACATGATGTGTATGCGCGGTCCAAATATCACAAAGTCAGTTCCAAAGTCCAGACATTTACCAGTCTCCCTCTCATAAAGCATATGATGGCAAAGTCCTTATTCCAAATTCAAGTCAACCAGAACTTTGGAGTATCTTCAGAGTAAAATACTTTTCAGAACAGCTGCAGGAATCTTGATATATAACCCACAGTGGGGTGGACATAACCCTCTAATACTGAAAATATACTACATAATTTACACATGATGACAAGATAAACGTTTTTATAAGAATTTCTTCAAAAGAAGAAGGAGTAAGAAAACAACTAAAAATAAATAGAAACACTTTCCTGTTCTTCTAAGCCCACATTGGGTACAGCCACGATGGCAGCCAACACCTTTTTGGCATAGAGCCCTGCCAGTTGCTTCATCCCAAATTCAGAGAGACACAAAACTCAACTCCTCTTCTGGAACTTTTCCAGCCATTTGGGGAGTTTGCCTTCCTGACAGAGGCTGGGGGAAGGAGTACATATAATCCTTCTTCTCTTGCTTCCTGCTTTTTAATAAATTGAAAATGACATAGTCTACAAACATACGCTTGGGTCCCCTCCTTATTTTGCTGGATTCCTCAAAAAGCATAAATCATCAGAAACTCAAGTGTTATTAAATATTTTTATACCAATTATTTTGTCCAAGATCACATAGTTCTCTTATGTAAAGCAAAATTAATGCATTTTAAAAGTGTTCACTGTATTTTATTAGAGCATATCATAAGACATATAACATAAGCTACTTAAGTTAATGTCAAGGGGAAAAATATTTTTTGGAATTTCCTAGGATTTTATATAGCCAATTTTGCAGTGGCATACATCCATGATTTGATAAGGGTTTAGTGCATAACCTTTTCAACCAATTCGGTCTCAATGTGTGCTAGAATGACAATCTTTAACTCAGTAAATTTTCAAGAGCAAAATATTTAGAGAACTGTTTCTACCAAGAAACAATGCTGAAGAGTTCTTCCAGAACATTATTTTTAAATCCATAAATATTGTAACCTGTGCAGAAGAGAAAGTGACATTTTCACACACGCAGACATGTATGCAAACACATACGTATGAGTACTCTCCTACACGTGTGCATAAAGAAGACGTGTCTCGCCAGCCCATTGAATGTCAGTCCTGGCAAGATACAGCCTCAGATCCCAGTCCTGTGTTTTCGTTCTCATAGCTGAGAACTGTAAACATCTTCTGAACTGAAAGAAGAGCAAGAGTGGAGTTCAAACGCAGATTCTCGAATCCCAAAGGCCAGGCTCTGCTACAGGCAGCAAAGTGAAAAATATTTGATCTGTTTCTCTAGTTCACTCAGGTCCTTGTATGTCACTCTGTCAACAAAGAGAGTTAAATTCTGGTCATGGTGACAGCCAGATGTGTGCCATCTCATCTTACTTTCCCGCATCAAAGATCCTAGTGCAGGATGAGGTATGAGCTGCTCTTGCTGTAGTCACTCTCATCTGCTGAATGGTGTTTTGAGTCCAATTGACATCCAGAATATGGTAGAACAGGTTTAAAACTTCCCTTACCTACACCAGCAACATTAGACTGGACAGTCTTCGTAGTTTGCATTTCCTTCCTCACATTTTCAGGTGAAGCGGCAGAGATTACGTCTGCTCCCCCTCCAAAAAGTCTTGACCAGGTTTGTTTGGTTTTTCTAAATTTCAGACTGTGATAACTGGCCATTTATGAGGCGAAGAGTGCTATTACATGTTATTGTTTCATATTATTAAGGAAATCTGGAATGTGTCCAAGTCAGAATCATTGCAAACTCAGTGGAAAGGACTTTACCCAACTCCCGCACTTCCAACCTTTCATCTCCTGATACAAGTGAATTTTTTGAGTGCCAGAAGGTTTGACAGTCCTTCCTAGTGAGTAAAACATCTTCATTTTGCCAAGATACGTTATTTGGATATGCTTTTGAATTGGATCATAATTAAAGCAAGATACAGTCTAGAAGAGAGGTGAGTGCCGCTGGAATCTATGTCTCATCCTTCCTCTGAGGAATATGACTTAATTGTGCTAGCTACGAGGAAGAACAGTTGCTTTTCTGAAGCCAAGAAAGGAAAAACTAATTTGATTTCAATAAGAGGTGCTGGAAGCTCTCTTGTGTTCAGTTACATATAGTGAATTTTATTTTAAGGTCCCTCTATTAAATATAGTTCCATGCTGTCCTGGTTCTGCTTCATTACATATCCAGAATATTTGGAGGAGTCTTATGATTCTGTGAAGATGAACTGACTAAGGCATTGTTTCTTAATTTCCTGTCAGACCCATTTTTACCAGATTGTTATATTGAACACGCTAGGTTTCAATCATATGTTAAATTTTAGGTTGGTTAGATTATCTGGCATTGTATTTTCTGATTCACTTGGAGGATATTGCTGTTAAATATTTCATATTAACACCTGGTTATCTAAATGTTTATGTTAAAAAGAATTTAGTCATATTTTTTTCACTTTCTAGATACTACGAGTGCTAAGAACATTGTCTGTTGTGAGAAGAAATATGAGGAGCTTGTCCTACATGTATTGAGAGACTGGGTTAAAAGGCCAGTGCTTTCAAGCCTTAGCTCCTAAAACAGAGAAGTGCCTAAGTCAGCTTTTGGATATGTTAAATGGGATTTTCCCAAACACAGCATTTTAAAGATGGGTCTAGACTACATTTGTTTAAGTAAAATATGCATGGCTTATAGAAAATAAATGGTGGAAGGATGGTCTAGACATAGCAAAACATTAATTACAATGGAGTAAGCTATGTTATGAATTTCTTTCATCTTACTGTAAACGTGAGGCAATTTACCTTTCTGCTATTTTGATTGATCTCACATTCACACTGTAGCTCGTAGCATGAAGCCAGTTTCAAAACTTTCATGAATTCTGTCTTTATTAAAATATTTTCCTGCTCTAATTTGTTTTGGTAAATTTAAATCTCCCTTTAAAAAATCCATATAATCCTGCACTTCCAAACATCAATTTTATTGGGTTAGATTGTTCCAAAGCAAAAGGAAGGTTTTTGTGTTGACCTTTATTTCTCTCATTTGATTTCCATTTCATCCCAGGACTAATGGGTTCGTTGATCCAGAGTTTTTCAAATTTTAACTAACAGGTCATTTTGAGTTGGGAAAATGTTCTTGTTTTTAAAGCAAATGCTACAGAGCCACAAGGTAATTGGATTTCCTTATTGTATTATTTTCATTTTATGACTTTTTACTCTATAAAGATAGAAGAAGGAGATAATCGCAAAACAAAATCTTTTGCAAAAGTTTTTTAAGGAAATTAAACTTAAAAGTATACATTTTCAGTAAATCTCAGTGCATGAAGGTTCTTTCCCTTTCTTTCTCTCCCTTAAGATATGCAAAGGACTGGTAGCTGGATGTTCTTAGAGCTGGGACTGAGCTCTGGATCTCGCTTTATTAAGAAAACTCAATTTTAAGGCTCTGCTAGAATTCCTGAAAGCTTTTAATCAGAGCTGGATATTGAGATGGATATCAAGTCAGAAGAGATTAGTTTAGTTGATAATCCCCTGTAAAAAGTTTTCTTTTTGTGCTTCACTTAAGCTTGTATGTCTGACTTGACTTCTGTGGGGTGCTGGAAAGTACAAGAAAGAAAGAAATATTAATTTTGAATCTGATCTGGCTTACTCAGGCAAAAGCCCCATTAGGAAACACAGTTTTTAATCATAGGTATTTAAGTGAAGCAAAATATTCCATCATCTACTATTCTTAAAGCAGTACCAAAATTGTGATATGCTATTCAGTTTCTTTGGGTTTAAAAATATTAATAAAAATAGTAATGTTTGACCCTGCAAAAGAATTTTCTGATGTTAGACTCCGGCACTTTGTGTACTATCATAAAGATTAAGTAGATGGCTCATCATTCCCAGAGACTGCTAAACTTGTAATATGCTGAAGCTGCAAAACCTTATACCCATTTTGAGGTTTTCATGGCTACTGTAACTAAACATATTAGATATAGCAAGAGCAGCTGCATTAAAGCATTGCTGGAAGCAAGTAGAAAATGCTGTAGTGTCCTTTTCCAAAGAAGTTACATCTGCATTACTTTTCAGTGGGCATACAGAAGCAATGGATTATAAAATATTGGGACATAACAATAACAGATTTTTTATTCAGCTAATTATTTTTGTCCTTTTAGAATTATTTAAATATATGAAGCAGGAACTCTGCTCATACAAATGCAGACTGAAACGATTCTTTTAACTTTCCCACCTCTTAAAAGCTTCCATAGTCAAATTAAATGCAGTTTCCCTGAAGGAAGAAGGTCAAGCTATACCTTTCCAATGCACTGAGCATGTTTTTTTCAGAGAGAAGGGAATGCTTTGGGTTATACACTAGTGTATATATATATACCTTTCAAATACAATGCAAACCCTTTCTGCCAAACAGGTGTAAGAAAATAATTGGGCCATTCACACACTGCATTCTTTATGATATATAAATCTGCTCTTTGCAGAAGTATTCAGATATTTTGTGGTGGGAGAGTGATCAAGGAAATAGTAAAAGTCTGAAAATGTATTTCAGGAATTGATGGTATGGGAACCAGTAAAGAAGGATGAGAATTATTGTTTGGTTCCAGAGGCAGTACTATTAAAATAAGGGAAAGAAACACACAGTAGAAGAAACTAGCACACAGTCCTGAGTCTTTCCTAAGGGAATTCAGTAGCAGGAAAGCACAAAGAGAGGAAGCTGGTGTGACTTAATGTCATAGGTTTTCTGTAAGTTCAAGGGAGGGAGGAACAAGTGTGGAGAAGGGAGTGGGTGATGAGGAGCAGCTCTGCTTCAATTTTTGTACAAAATTTAAAAATATTTTTGATTCATTATAAGAATAATAAGTTGGATAAAGGGTTATTTTCCCCATGAACATTATTTTTCGTTTGATTGAAATTATCAATTCTGCTTCATGACAAAAGCAGGCACATCATAATACCACTATGATGGGGTTACTTTGGTGTTTTTGAACAGAAATCTTATGAGGAGATTCTTTCCCTTGATATTTTCAGTCATATATTCCAGATTTCAGTGGGTCTGATACGTATGCTATGAGTCAACACCAAGATTTGTAGGGGCTTGATTGGGTGAGGGATCTCCAAACATTTCAGTTCTAATTTTCAGTCTACCTTTCTGGAATTTGTGGATACAGTTCACAAATACATACTTTTCAGCTAAATGTAGCTCTTTCAATCAGACTGTGCAGACTGCAGGATTAGGCCCTGTTTTAAAAAGAGTAAGTATCTTATCTCCTGTTATACTTAGCTGAAAGTAAATCAGAAAAAAATTCAACGTTAACCATTTTAAACCAGAAGATCCTTTTCATCTGGGGTAAGTTTATCCTTAGGGGGACTACACAGTACAGCCCTTATAGTAATACCTCATTAAAACCCATGTATTGAATAACCACATTTTCAAAAGAAGCATTTCAACTGATTGCAGAAATACAGCTGTCCTTGCAAAGTCAGCATGCAAGGGAGGATCATGCAGATTAGCACAGACATAACAATGTGAGCCTTTTGGGTCAATTTAAGGAAATGGCAAGAGTCATAGTGGCTGGGTGCGCACCTATTCAATGAGACCACATAATCATTTCATCCTGATGATATCATTTCATCAGCATGCTAGTATTTAAGCTGCTTTTTCCTCCACACATTTTACTCATCTAGTTATAGCTTTCTTTAGACAAGTAAAATGATAGCCTTTTCCCTCTACAACAGAAAACAAACTGGTCCAAATAGGATTCAATTTTCTGTGCAGTAAAGATTAGCTGATGAATTATTTTTCAATTGAAGAATAAAATGTGGGAAATTCTTCTACATGAGGACTTTTATGGACTTCCAGGGGAAAAAAAGAAACACACACACACACCCCGCTTTTAAAAAGCTGCATTGTACATAATTTGAAATAGTCAAGATTTCTCTGCTTGGTGTTCCACTGAAAATTGCAAAGCACCTGGTTGCTTCAATTGAATTACTAATCTTCAGAGTATAGGCATGGGAAAAAAAAAAAAAAAAAGCAGTATGGTTTCTTGTTGCCACAGCTACTAGTTTGATTAAATTAGAGGCCAAAACACTCTCTGCCATCCCACAAATGAGAAAGTCTGGTAGTATATCCTGGCAGGATGATGCCATGTCTTGGAGAGGTGCACTTGGACAGTGTGTTAACTCTGCTAAACCATAGGTTTCATGCCTATTTGGGAAGTTTTGAATTTATTTTGAATCTAACGGGATATCTGATCTGCTATAGTCTGCAGTGCAAGGATCAGAAGGACTCGTAGGGTTAAGAAAGAAACTGGAGAAGAGCTACTTCACCTAGCACTGGTGCTGAAACTCATGAATCTGCAGTGGCAAAAGCACAGTAAATGAATCATAGTGAAGTCCTGTGCTAATTTTATATTGTTTATATTGGTGCATGAGTTATCTTCTGGACAGATAGTCTGGGTGTTGCACTGTGCATCACTGTGTAGTAGCTGAAAAGTCTCTAGCCTTTGTGGTGATAACCGTTCACCATACACACCCACGCATAAGGACAGATAAAGAAATTCCTGTCTTTGAATTGTCTGACCTGCGCAGTGCTAAGAGTTGTCAGCTTTTTGCAAGAGAGGATGAGTCCTTTTTAGCACTGAGGTTTACGATTTTCTATCCTATGAAGTTGTCCAGCTATGGAGAAGCATGGGGAGAATATGTATACTCTGTGCAAATGAGCTAAACCCATGTCACAGCATTATAACTCATGATAAAAAAGCTTCTTGCAGTGATAACTCTTTAAACATTTTGTATCAAAAATAGTGAATGTAAATAGTTCCCAAACTAATTTTTGTGGTGGTACAAAAGATGATGATAGGGCCACACAAGGAGCTCATAAGGTTCTCTGTACATAGAACCGTACGTTCTATAATGATGGAATTGATTTTGCTACCACCAATTTCTGAGTAACACTCTGCGGGGGAACAGCCTCATAGCTACCATCTAGCAGAATATGATTAATGGGAATCCAGTATGTTTGGGAACCAAGGCCCTGAATTACTTTAGTTAATTTTATGGTATGTTTATAAAGGTTGTAGTCATGGTGAGACCAAGGAAAGAATTACAGATTGCTTAGAAAAAAAAAAGCAGGAAATTCTGTTTCTTTGCAGTCTGTGAAAGCAAGGCTCCACCCTTCTGCTTTGGTAAAGGTAGTATAGGAGCAGGACTGCAACTGAGTTACCTTTCCTGTAGAAAGAGATCACCTTGTAAAGAAAGAAAGAGAGGTGGGAATCTTGCTCCAGGGAATATTTATCCTCTCTTGTAGCTGGACATGCAGAAAGGTAATTTTCCTGTCTGTGAAAAATGAGGAAAACTGTCTTTGTATATTAGTATTGTGGAACCAGAATTCAATCCCTTTCCCCAAGGAAAGTGTTTCTACAAATGGAACAAATTTGTCAGGAGAGACTGAGAAAGATGTGCTCCTCAGTGGCCACTACCCAAACAGTTGGGGCTCTCAGCTGGGACCAGGCAGCCTGCGGTCAAGTTCCTGTTCCACTTGGAGCATGGCAGGGGCTTCAGGCAGCTCACCAGCTGTGGCTCATCTTCGCATATACAGACCAGCAGAAATTTAGATCCTCCTCAGATTAAGTGACAGTTAAGTAGCTGAAGAACCTCAAAGATGCCAAAATGTAGGTTAAGTGTGTTAAGTAGGAATGCAGACAACCATGTATTGTGGAAGGTCTGAAACTAAACACTTAAACTTCCTGAGTATTTAATCTCCTCAGCAGAAATGCATTGCAAACTCTGCAGCTACCCTTGGATAAATTCGTAAAGTATGAATGTTTGCTGTCCCAGCAAAAAAGCATGTAGCCAAGTACTTGATTAACCAAGTGAAACTTTATGTCCATTATTACCTCCGGTTTGTACTACTATTTTATAATCCCAGAGAACTACTTGTTTTAAAACTATACAGTAAACCAAATGTTTAATAGAATCATAATCTGCAATCTTCGCCACAGTGCACTGTAGACAAGTGGCGTTATTGGAAGGAACAGCACATTGAGGAATTGTTTCCAGATTATTATAGTGCTCTCTTGCTCAGTTTTTCCATACAAATGCTGTATGTATACAGTCATCATCCTCACTTGAGGATTTTCAGATTTATAGGAAAAACATCATGATAAGTGTTGGGTAGAGTCCCAGTTATATGAATATGCAATAATGTTCTATGGAGTCTTATCGCAAGACTTTCCCCACAATTATGCCTACAGGCAGCATATTTCTCTCATTTGCTCAAACAGCATTTGCAAGACAAAAAGAGCTGGTATCATCATTTGTCTTAGAGGTTTTTTCAAGCTCAAGAGGACAGAAAAAAGTAACCTTAACCTGTGGAAAAGCTGAACAAAATGTAGTGCTTTCTCAGAGAACATGGCTAAACCTTTTAAGATTTGTGGAATAGGAAGTCCGTACAGAAATTTGATTCTCTTAGAAATTATTTATACCACATAAACTTGTGATTTCATCTTTTTTCCCCTCCCTATTAAAATTTTATTTGTCAGTTCACTAGAGATCTTTTCAAATGTATTTGTTCTCATTAGCTAGTGAGTGTATTTGGTTGTTATACTCCTGCTGCAGACCCTGCTCCCTACACCTCCTCCTCTTTCTCAGACATATGTACAATGAGGGTAATTAAGTTTTAGAAGATGGATGACTTTTTCAGTAATACATTGTCCTTCTTAGTGATGCTAGTCTCTAAGTTATTTACCAATTGCCATTTTCACAAACAATAGTAAATTAAACTTTTTTATTATCATTTCAAATGGTTCCTACTCCCCACTGCTTGATACTGTCCCCATGCCTGTCAAAGTCCTGTGTTACAGAGCAAGCATGTTAAAATGTTCATCTGACATTTGGCACAATCATCAGCCAAGAGAGAGTGGATGCGAAAGGGGAGGTTCTTGAAGGGGACCTGCCACCAGCAGAGCTGTTTCCTGCTCCTCCGGCTACTGGTTCACTGTTGGAGCTTTCCAGCTGCTTGCTCTGACCTGTCTTTCGGGATGTTTCCAACAACTTTGTTGTTTACTCTTTCAAACTGAGAAATTTCACACAATAATTTAACTACCTTTGTTTTTACAGAGTTACATTTCCTACTGAAACTGGACAAAGCTAAGTTATCAGGTGTTAGATTGTGCTGGCCTTGGGAGGTACGCAAAAGAGTAGAGATGCCATAAAAGTTGTTTTTCTCTGATCTTACATACACCTTGCAATATTCATCTCTAGGGGTGAGAGAATAGTTTAACCTGCCTTTCTTTGCTGATGAGAGGGAAAATAGTGTCTTCGTGGCCCTGCCTGATGTTCTGTAACCGCCTCTCTGGCTGCTCAGTGGCAGCAGCTATTCAAACATTGCAAACACACATCATGAACAGAAACAAAGTTGCGCTTAGCTGTCCTCTTTATGATGTTCAGTTTTGTGCTTTCACAGAGAAAGATTCTGAGAAGAAGAGTAGGGAAAAGTAGCACCTCTCAGCTTTTTTATCAGAGTTTTTACAGTCTGGTTGAACAAACATGGGCATCTTAGCAGAAGTAAACACAGATAAAGCACATTTTGCTAGGTAAGCATCCTGCAAACCTGAATTTTTGGGTCAGTCTATACCCAATTACCACAGTTCAATATTGGATGATGTCATCTAGCTTTAAAAAAAATTAGCTGCTGTTAAAAGTTGTCAAATGTCTGTAAACAGGATGTACCCAGCATTACCTGGGTGTCTCCTGCCAAGAAAAGGATTTGCTCCCAAGGAACAGGTAACAACAAGTTATTAGGGCAGGAAACTAAGCCAAGAATTTTGAAAGATGTTAAAAAGAAAGGAAGGATGTGGGATTGTGCAGAGTGGTCCAGGACACCGTAACTAAGAAGAATAACAAATTTAAATATAGCATAGGAAAATTAGGCTGATTTATGGGATTTTTTTGCTAATAATGAAGTCTATTAAGCTGTAGAAAGTTTTCCAAGAAAAGTGGTAGAATACCCATCCTTTGGGATATTTAAAAAGAGCCTGAACAAAGCTCTCTAAACCATAAAATAAGGAAGAATCTGGCACAGACCTGCAAGATGGAAAAAGTGAAGGAATAGCTTTTACAATAACTAATTTCCACAAGTCTATGAGAACATAAAACTAAACAGTTAAAAATAAGTGAGGCAGAAATATTGCTGTAAACACAAGAGATTTATCTGGAAGCACTAATTGGTTGTCAATAAATCAGCACCCTGGTGAGAAGAGAAAACTAAAAAGTATTTCTATACCACGAAATTGTCCTCTACTGAAAACAAATAGAAGACTTATTTTTAGCAGTGTATTCATCAACTGTTACTTGAATGCATGTTTTTCTCCTTTGCCCAGTAAAATGATGCTTTTTGTTTCCTAATGGTAACCAAAGGAAAAGGTGATCTCTGAAAAATTAACATTACTTTATGAGTAGAAAAAGGGACTTTTGGAATACAGATATAAAGGTCTTTGTCTCCCTTCATAACAGAAGTGGACAGCCCTCATGAATTTTAGCAGTATTTGGACTGCTTAACAGTCTAAACATCACTTAACAGTCTAGACATCGTACAGGACAGCCACTGTGTAAAAGAATGAGATCAGAGCAAGTCTTAAACTTACCAAAAGCTGCCTCTAGTGATATGATCTTTTTTTTTTTTTCCCACAAGAAAACCTAAATGAAGGAAAAGTTGGCCTTAGAAAACATCATCAAAATAAATACACTGTTAACTTTTTTAGTGTGTGGAGAACTGGTGATGAGGGTGAGATATGAATATTAGGAAAACTATGGTTACTGCAAGTGCTTTGGGAATCTAAAGTCCCTTTAATTATTTTTTGACAATGAGATTAAATGTATAATAGTTATAATAGTGTTTTATTGATTTGACATGGAAGGCCTTCAGACACTTGTATTTTACACTGCCACCACAGTTAGATGGTACCACCTTTTGTTCCTTTCTTGGGCTTTGTGTTAAATGGAGTGCAGCCTCTCCAAAGATTTGGACCTGAATCTCCTCTGCCAAAGTGAGAAGACCACCAAGATTTTCCTCAAAGCCCTGTGAGGTAGTGGTCCCAGCATGCCATTATTCATGAAATATTTTCAATTTTTGCGGTATGTATTAAGACCATTTTGGCCACAGTTAGTGTATTTCAGTCAAATAAGAAAATACTCCTGCTGAAGTGAGTGAGTAAATTCTCCCCAAGGCTATATGCGTCTCATTACCCATGATTTCCATTAAAGAAAAACCAACTAAAAACATAACTCAAGAATTAAAAAAAGAGAGTCACGCTCTTTGTCACATCAGCCAGCCTCCTATTGAAAGAGACTCCTCTGTGAGTTTTCACATCTCCAGCCTAGTGGGGAATAGACTTTTAAAGTGTTTGAAACTGTTAGTTTAGTAATATTAAAAGGTTTCAAAACCACTTTTATTATGAGGTAAAGGATATTGACTTTTCTCATGATTTCCCAGTTCCAGCAATCTATTATTAATTAAAACATTGTGTGCCACTGGCTTGTCTTTCCTTTTCCACTTCCTTCTGCTCTTTACTTTTCAGTTGGCCATGGGTTTTATATATTTCAGTGTTGAAAAAATAGTTTATTCTCATTCTTGCCATGACAAGCAACCAGCTCTATCCTAAACGGAAATATGGCTGTTTAAAAATAATAGAATAGAATAGAATAGAATAGAATAGAATAGAATAGAATAGAATAGAATAGAATAGAATAGAATAGAATAGAATAGTTCCAGTTGGAAGGAACCTACAACAATCACCTAGTCCGACTGCCAGCTGCCTAATCCAACTGATTAGGTCTATCTCTATGGCTAGGCATTGGTCTGAGCTAGCCATATTGCAAAGCAGGTCTCTCTAAACTCTCTGTTCTTAGACTCTTGTTCTGAATCACTCTCTGAAAGAGTCCTTCACCTATGTCCACTGTGGGTAGCACCAAAATGATGATTAAAAAAAAGACTTGAATTGGAGTGATGACACTACAGTTAAGGATTAGGAAAACCTTTTAACACTAAGAATTATGAACTGTTAGGTTGCCTTGGGAGGTTGTGAAGCTTTCACAGAGTTAGCATCTTACAAGGACACGTTAGACTGTCAGGAAGGCACAAGTAATGGCTGATCTTGTCTTAAGACAAGGAACAAGCTAGATGATCTCCCAAGGCCCTTCCTTATTTTTGAATCAGCCTCTGGGCCTAACTCCCTTCACTGACTAGAGAGCAATCTGTTGACTGGGCTAGCTGCCCAAGGCTGGGTGATGTGAGTGCTCTCCATGCAGGTCTAGCACTTAGTAAATTCTGTTACTACACTGTGTCATTACATTTCAAGGGTATTTGCTGAATGCAGTCTGCTTCACATTCATGTCTAGAGGCTGATTCACACAGAATATAGCAGCCTTCTGTTTCTCCCAGTTTCCCCATTCACATCCAGTTACTTCAGGTAGCAGACATTTTTGCCCAGCAACCAAAGATGCCAGCTCTGCTTTAAAGCCCATATGGGCTTTTATGAGGAGATTTATCTGGGTTGGGGTTTTTTTTTAGATTTCCCAAGCTTTAAGAGAAACAAATGCAAATGCAAAAAAAACCCAACCAAAAAAAAACACCCCAAAACCCAGTGTATTAAGTTTGTAAAGGCAAGCTATTACAAGAAATGGCATACTATTATATTTCTGTGGAACTCTAATCCATCATTCTTATGTATGGTTTACGATAATCTTAATTTACCTCAGTTTGTAGTCCTGTTTCCAGAAGATCACTGTCAGTTCAGTACATTGAGTGGAGCTGCTCTAGGAATCAATCAGGCTTGAGTAGTGATTGTCTAAAAGGCCCGGTCTTTGCGGAAGTTGGAAAGGCCTGCCAAAACCAAAACCACATTTGCATTATTAAGGTGTTTGTCTGCTGCAATAAAGAACTGGATTCTATTTTTTTCATCTGCTACAAAGGGATAAATGGTGGAAATTTCATTTGTCCCCAGTCCTTTGCATGTAGTTACTGCTTATGCATGACTCATTTTCTCTGCTTCTGACTGGAGAGCATAAGCTCTGATTTGCAGAAAAGTTGAGTCCTCGTATGTGTCACTGGAATGTCTGATCCCTGTGCTTTCAACATACAAAGAGTTATGCCATGCTTAATATGTTAAAAAATGTGGCCATGGATGTCTTATCTTGACACCAAAAATCAATGTTTTGTTTTCTTTTACATCTGTGTCTCTGAATCAGTTGCATGAAAGTAAACTCTTTTCTAGTAATTTAGGGAGCAGATACAACAGTGGTAAGAACCACAGATAAGTTCATGACAAAAAAGGGTAGCCTTTTAAATTCAACATCTAACATTAAGTTGCCTATTGCAGACAGAGAAGGATGATACTAGCTTGTCTTGCCATCAAAACCACTATCTCCAAAGGGGACTTTGCACAGAAATTCATCCACCTTTCTGTGAAAGCTTATGTTTCTCCTTCAACTTGCTGGAGAACCTTGATCAATGAGCAGGTGTTTTTGAGAAGTGCAGTGAGAAAGAAAGAGATATAAATATAGCAGAAGCTAAGGTTGCTGCCATTTCGAGTTACCAGCCCTTTTGTGCTCCACCTGCAAGATGGGGAAATTGGTTTGGGTGTTTGTTATGTTTACTATGAAAGCAAAGGTTTATGCTTAAGGAAATTAAGCAGGCATTGATTTGCAGGCCACATGAAAATTATTGTGAACTGACATCTGTCCAGGATTTTCTTATTCTTACCCAGCTAGAAATCGTTGCCTAATATTCCTTTGAACTAAATGTACAGAGAGCACAAGAATTATTTTGCTTTTGACCACTTCAGTGTCTTTCAATGTGGTTTTTAAAACTCTTGTGATAGGTGAGTGATTTGTTGCTGCTGACCATCCAGAATTAGACTCCAAAATGAAGTTTTTGGTCTAGGAAATTAAAAAAGTGATCTCCAGCAGTATGCTGGAGCGCATGGATGCTGAGCAGTTTGCCTGAGGAACAACATGCCAGCAAGGGAAGCAGAGACATAGGGTTCTGATGAGCAGTTCCCTGCTACATCTCCTGTACAAGGTGGTGGTTTTGATGCTCATTACTGAGAGCATAGAGGATAAGCTCAGTAATCAAAAGTATTTCTCCTCACAAGGAAAAGACTTTTGGCAACTGTGTGCTAATTTTAGTTAGTTTATAGTCCTGCTACCTTCTTATCTGAATTTCCCATTTATACTGACTAGAAATAGAAGTGGGTTTTTCTGGTGAAAATGTATCATTTTAACAAGGGTTTTTGAGGGGTATTAGTTGGGTGAAAGACTTTTACTGTGTCATTTTATAAACACACACACACACACATGCACAGATATTTATGAAAGCTTGATTTAGGTCCCTGCTTTCTTCTGCTACATTCTCACTGAACAGGACTTTCTGTAACCATGGCAGCAATTGTGTAAGACATGGTGGTTATCACCAGCAGTGTTGCTATCTTTTAGTCTCCAGAAACAGCCTTTTTTGCGAATCTTGGCTCCATTAGCACCAAGAAAGCTGTATCTTGTCAGATTTCTTGGCTGATTCTCTTCTTGATGTGACCTCTCACTTTGAGATGCGTCAGTGACATTGAGTTCTAGTGCAAAGCGTACTATGAAGTTGTGGGATCACCACAATGTGACACCACAGCAGGGCTCTTTTAAGCTGAGATTTTCTTAACTGGAGAGTTAACAAGATGATAGACCAAAAATACACTGGGACAGATTCAGTTCCATATACTGGCCTCTCTGTGCCTCAGGAATTCAGTTGAATCTGGCCAAATGAAAATTTCCCAACAGAAGGGAGTTTTCAGTAGACGTTAGATTGACATGGCTCTGAATCTTACCAGTCCCAGCCTATACAATAGTAATGCCAAAGGCTGGAGGGGATGAGATTGGAGTGCTACTGTGCTCCAGATAATGCCAGCTGGCAGTTTGCCACCTTAAGACCATTGTCATCTGGTGTAGGTTAGACCAGCCTGAGGGCTGCTCTAATGCAGGCTGCCTCTGTGGCCAGTGCTGGCAGAGAATCAAAGTCGTAACCAGATCTTCCTGACCACTCACTTTCTCTCCTGCACAGATCAGCAATTGGCCACAGCAATGAGTTGTCTCTGTGGGCTCAAGAGCTGCTTTCCAGGCAATTGTAGCAATGTTCAGTATAGCGGGTGTAAAAGTAGAGATCAGAAGTGGAGCTGGGTAGGAAAAAGGTTTTTTTGTCTTGCAAAAAGTATATAGATAAAAAGGCCCTTTTCTATCCCAAGAAAAACCCAGAAACTTTTTGAAATTGTTCATGGACAGTAAGAACAGAGAGTGTAGACTAGACTAGGAATTAGGGCTCTCACGTGATGTAGAAACTCAGTTTTGCCTGTTTCTGACCAGGAACATGAATTAGATCTTTCATGAACCCTGTCAAATGCTTTGGCTATTCTGAAGTTAGGTGTACCTCTCTTTCTTTATCCATACTTGGGACACTGTTCAACAGGTGAGAATCTTTCTTTCTTCCACTAAAAAAGTAGTTCAAATTGTGATGCTTCTGCTGAAAACTTAGATTTAACCAAAGCAGCATGTTTCAATGTGTGCACATAAAAATTGTCTTGTCAAAAAAAAAAAAAAAAAAAAATCCTGACTAGCTCTAATTTGAAGATCTGGGTTCTTTTCTAAGGTCTAATTTATCCCATGGCTCCTGCCAAGTTGATTTTACTTCAGCTGTACAAAAGAGTGTACAGGTGCTGACTTTTCTCTAAGTGGAAGAGAGATGCTAGTTATTTTTTATTATTGTGGACCTAATGCTGAAGCATTCAGGTTTATCCTTTGAATTAAGAAAGTACACAATCTACTGCTGTTTGCAGCACTAGAAAAACGTGAGGAACAAACTTCAGAAGCTTCCACTTGTAGTTTAGATAACTATGATATATACTGAGAGGAGAGATTGCTAATCTCAATTTTTTCCTTTCTTTCACTGATTCCCTCCATTCAGGGTGACTCAGCTCCTTCCTACCTTCCCTGTCGCTTTCCAGTGTGTTGGTGGAGACACTTCGGCTTAGTTTGTTTCTGCTTCAGGCATCAAGATGTGTTTTGGTCCCTGGTTCTGTGCAACAAGAGCTTGGCCTGTTCAGTCCAGTACTTTTTTATCTGCTTTAAAATCTCATGGCTCTTTTATTTCTATGTATAGCACACATTTTAGAGAATACACAAGTCCTAGAAATGGAGGAAAATAAGCATTCTGTACCCCAGCGCCTGTACAGTCTCACAGCATAGTAAACATCACAACTTACTTCACAGGGCCAGTAAGTCAGTGAGTGAGTGAACCGAGTTGGAGAGTTTCTGTGTCCATCAGCAAAGCAGCAAGGCATGTCCTGAAGAAGGGCTGTGATAAGAAGGGACCAGCTTTTTCCTGCTGTAGTTCTCCAAAGGAAGGTATTAGCTATTATGCTCCTTCCCCACAGTACGTAAGAGGAATCCCTGTGCTGCTCAAGCAAAGACTGAAAAAATAATATGACATATTCATGCATCAGCTACTTTTGTTTTTATAACACATTCACCACCTAGCCTAAGGCTCTATACTTCCGAATCCTCAGTGGGCATTGCAACAGTAGATTCACGTGTCCATCAGAAATCCAGCAAATTTTATTGGGAGTCCTTTTTAGCAGATCATGATTCAGGCTCAAGTTTAATGCAAGGTTTCTTTTTCAGACATTTAAAAGCTGAATAAATAGTGAAAGGAACTGCAAAGAGTTATAGATGATAATATCACAAACCAACAGTAAATGGGAAATAGATACTTTAAACCAGAATTTTGTCCTAAATAGAGCTGTGTAGAAAAATTTATGCGGAGTGAAAAACCAGAACAAATTCTGGTTTCCTGCAGAAATTTTATATTGTGTTTTGTGCAGCTGAGAAACATCTGTATGGCTGATTGCTTCATGAGAGGGAAATTGTGCTCTGTATGAAGCAAAGTGAGCCTAGAAGCTTTCATTTGGTCATTCTGAAAACACTTGCTACATCAAAACTACAGAGTCAGATCAAGACATTTTAGCACCATATACCTAAGTGAAGTCTTAGGTAATGTCAGAATCCAAATTTCTATCATCTTGAAAACTGAAAATTTAATTGAATTTAATTGTCTAAATTTCCAGAACTACCCCAGTCCTGACAGTTACTCTGCTTAACTCCTAACTCACATCTGTGCCTGTTTGGGGAAGAGTTAAAATGACAGCTTATATGTTAATAATTAGACTGTGTTTGGAATGTTCCTGGACATGATAACTCAGTCATCTAACTGTTAAATTGTTAGAAGGGTTCCTGGTATGATTTTGACCTGGACCAGCTAGCACTATCCCAAACAATTGCTGAGTACAGTAAGGATTTCCAGAGGCCAAAGGTCATTCAGAGATCACAGGCAATTTGGCTGCCACCAGCATGTTTTGGAAGATGAGAATTTAGGAGTATGGATGCAGGCTGCTCCATGCCAGTTGGACTCAGTGACAGAAAACAGTCCCACGCTCATTTGATTTAGTAGTATAGATGCAGCCAATGTGTTTTCTGTCGGTCTCCTGGAGAGGCTTAGCTTAGTAGGTGTTGTTGAGAAAACTAAACACTTCCCAAAGTTGGGATCTTCAGAAAATGAAGTTATTGTTGACACTTTATGTCCACAATGCTCCATTTTCCCCTCTCCCACAAAAATAGTTTCCACTAGGTTATCCTAGTGTAAAATACTAACTTAATTGCCTCCTAACTGAGCTCCTAAGGGACTACCAGTCTGCATTCCCAACCTGTTATGACACAGGACAACCCTCAAACCAGCCTTTAGGGGAAGGAACTGGGATGCTGAAGCTGAGACAGTCTTCATCAATTTTTTCTGGAGTAGCATCTCAGCACAGAGAATTTGTTCCATCTAAGAGAGAACATAAAGGCACATAGGCAGAAGTCTGACACGTAGCCTAGCGAAGAAAAAAATCAGTTCGTGGTAGGAAGACGGGGGTTCCAGGTCTTGCTTCCAACACCATTCCTCTATTTTTACAGTCACTGGGATGTAGGAGAGATGCTCAGATCTCCTTCCCCCTAATACAAACTTTGAACATGTGGGAGTTTCTCTTACCTTCAGCAACCTTGTAACTCTGGCTGTAAGTTTGATGTGCAGCTGTGTCAATCTCTGTTTTGCAGAAGAAAAGGCTTCTTCACAAAAATAGGTAGTAAGAGGGGAGTTGTATGAGGTCAGATGTCCAAAAACTCCTACCTGACACTGCAGTTGTTTCGGGGTAGAGGTGTTCTACGTTGTGTTATTTGCAATGAGGATGCTGTCTTTTGTAGATCTAATGTCACTTGTGTATGTTTGCATCAGCAAGATTTTTCTAATACATGTGGCTGGGAGTTCAAGACTTGATCCTTCCTTTTACAACTCAATTTAATCAGAGTTGCCTTTATTTTCTTTATCCATGTTGGTCTAAGGTAGATGCTGAATAAAGTTATAAAGAAGTACTGCTGCTTAATAAAGAAAGGGTGAATGTCACAGACATCTTTTTCAATTTTTATTTTTTAAAATGTTTTAAAAAGATTGTTCATCTTTTAAAAGACTTGGAAAGAAGTTCTTAAGATTTTTCATTTTTTAAATTTTAAAACCTAAATTAGGACTTCGCATGACTTAACTTGACCGTGTTTTCACATGCAATTAAGATTTGTTATTTGCATGTGTCTTTATGGAACAAATTTGTCCTGAGACTGCGCATCAGGTTTTTTTTGCAATCATCCAAAGCACCTGATACGTTGAAAGTTCAAACTGCAGATGCCCATGGCAGCTCAAGTGCATGGGTTAACATACCCAAACCATTCACCTTGGAATACTTTATGTATCATTTTAATGTTATCTTGTTTAATGGGATGTTGGTTTGTCCCATACAGCTAAAGCCTGGAGAGAACGCAGCTTGAATTATGTGTTATTCTTTCCAGTAGACTTTTAACTCATACAGCTTGGCTGCAAACAAAAAACACAAACTAATTAGTACAGAAAAAGGAGACTGACTTGAAACTGTGTTTCTTTAAATAAAATTTTCCATGCCAGCTGTACACCATGTCATCCTCTTCACAACACGATAGCCCAATGTGTGCTATCCATGTCTTTGAGTTTGACCCAGATGAAGCTGGTTGCTTAGCTGCAGCCACAGGGCCCCAGGGATGGCCCCAGGGATGGGCCAAAACAGACAATAAACATGCATCTCCAGCTCCTTAGCTGCTTGAATGACTTCGTATCATTGGACCTTTGGTTTGAGAAGGAAAACAAATTCTGAAATAGTGTTTCCTGGATTTCTTCACCCAGCTTTGACTGCAAATAGTAATAAATTCATGTATTTACTGTATCACTGAGGCCCACTTTAATAAGTGTTTACTCTGTTTCCAAGAAAAAAAGTTGTACAAGTGGTTACTGTGACAACCGCTGGCTCTGAAAAAGCATTTAGTTTTATAACCTTTTGATTCTCATTTTAAATTATCCTCCCAGATTTTGTTCTAACCTTAATTTAAGTTTGTGTGTCACAGTCGTAGGCTGGGAAAGGATTTCTCTACTGAGAGAAATGCTTCAGTTTAAAATGCAGTACTTTGTACATCTGTGGTTGTAGTCATATTGCAGGTGGTGACAGGTGTATTAAAATCTCTGGGAACACAGTCTGAACCTTCCTCTGGTGAGATGGGATGTAGGGGATGTGGTAGTTATTGGGATTAAAAAGAAAAGGAATTGAATGTCTCTAGTAGACAACTATTGAGTATTTTTTCTTCTAATGGTAGACTGTAGAACATTTGAAAATCCTCTCTTCAATAGATTGAATTTCTTTGGATTACAGTTCTGTGCTACCTTGCAATGTTTCGCAGATACAACCTCACAAGCACTAGCCCACTAACCCTGAAACAAAACAAAGTCAGGAAACCTAATGGTGGGCAAATATATTGCTGTTTTTAAAGGCATGCATGGATTCCTTGTTTAGTTTTTAAGCCAGAACCCATGTTTAAGGCTAAGTGGTTTTATCCTTGCTGGTGACTGGTAGCTCTGGTCATGGCTGTGTCCTTACTACGGGTCAACGGTTGAAGTACTGCTTAGTGATCCAGGCTCCCTCTGTTGTTTGCTTTTTTCCTGGAGATGCCTTGGGTCTACACCCTCTCATCAGTGGATGACCTGGACCCCTCTTATTGTTTTATTGACCTGTTTTACTGCTGATTGGATCCAAGTCACTGTTGAGCTATTACTTCTGACTCAGAAGCAGATTATTCCTCTGAAGAGGTGCATTTCCCTTGTTGCACCCATTTACCCATGCTTTCTTGGATGTCTTTACTATCTCATCCTGTCTGTTTTCATCCTACAGCTAAAGTCTTAGCCATCAAGCAACAAGGAGACAGCATAAGAGTTTGTTTTCTCTCCCTTGCTATCTGTGAACTGTGTAACTAGAGGAAACCAAACCCCTGGCTCTCCAAAGCAGTTTCTCTGAAATCACTGGTACTGCCTGAATGTAGATCTGTAAGGCATGCCTCAACTATGTTTAAAAAGTCAGGTAGTTTCCTCTCCTCTACATCCTTTAAAAGATCTCATCAAAAGCTTTTCCTGGAAGATTCCCTCCCCAGTGAGGGAGCTTCATACCTCCTAGTGAGCTTTCAAGAGCCAGCTCCCTTAGCTTATGAAAAACTCATCTGAAGTCATTGCCGAATAAAGATCTGCAGTCTGACCTTGATCAAATGTCCCTCACTGACAACTTCTTGAATCCAGCAGGCATGGACCCAAGCCCTTCCACAACCAAGGACTTCCCCAAAGGGAATCCAGGGTGGTAGCAATAAGAAAACAAGGTGAAATTCAGGCAGTCACATACAACCTAAGTAGGTGAGGGCTCTTCTCATCTCATCACAGCTACTAAAACTAAAATGCTTAGGTAAAAAAAAAAAAAAGTGATTTTTATTAAGTAACAGTACTTTCATAATCAAGTGTAATAAACTTAAAGAGATACTGTCAACACCATACCTGTGATAGAAAAATTAAGTATATGTATCTCTGCAAGTCGGAGCAATACATGGGTCAATGTTTCAATAAAAATTACTTACTGAAGGTCTATCTGGTGCAGGTTGATGATTTTCAGATTTTGGGACTATGACCCCCCAAAAAAAGAGAGTATAAAAGACAAAACATATTGAGGAAAAAATTGTCATTGCTTTCACAAATATCTTGTCCAAAAATGTGAACAAAATTACAGCATATTTAGGCCAAAATATAGTGTGTACACATATGCGTATATATATAATATAATATGTGTGTGTGTGTATATATATATATAATGCTTTACATACACTATAATTTTAAGTCATGAATTAAATTCCTGGAGACCAGCACCCTCACCCACACCTGCCTCAGATTTCGCCATGAAGCTGCTCTCCTCTCATCCCTTCTTGCATCCGCCTGGCGCCGCAGCCCTCCGGCCCGGAGGAGCGGAACCCTCCACCAGGCTGCGTGGGGAGCTCAGGACCCTGCCACGCTTGCCGGTCACAGCCGTGCCAGGTCCCTCAGCCCCCACGCCTTGGAGACTTTCTTAATGAAGTTCCCCAGGCAGCAACAGCTTGATGTAAAATACATGGATAATGGAATTAAAGCCACCACAGAAGAAAGTGGCTGGCTGGATTTACGTGTCAGAAGCTAAGTCAGTTATATTCTCAGTTTACAGGGGAAAAAGAAAGGAAAGCATAGCTCACCACCTTTGGAAACGATTTGCTCTCTGTACTCCCTGGTCAGCCTGCCAGTGAGGCAGCTAACTCTGCCGAGAACATTTACACTCTAGCCGTGTCCGGAGTTGTCTGCTCAACCCAACGCAGATTTCACCCACCCCCCTTTTTTAAAACAGTCCTCCACACACATATATGTGTAATACTGCATGGACTCACTGTTTTCTCCGGAAAGTGAACTTCTGATGCGAAGACCATCTAACAGTAACTGGCAGCTGCTTTTTGAAGGCTTAGCGACCAAATCTGGACACCAGCTTGCTTGCACAGTGCGTTTTGGCTTGTATTACCTCATTTAGGTTAAGTTTTGGGGTTTTTTTAATTGTTCAAGCAAGTTTTCATTTGCTAGAAAAAACTAATTATGATCAGATGTCCACAATTCCTCCATCACAACCTAATTAAAATCTTTAATTATAGAGAAATAAACGGGCTCAGTGCCCTGATCTTTCCTTTCCTCTCCCTCTGCACAGCAACTAGGCAACACGCAGGCTGTAAGTTTTCAGCACAAGGGTGGTGTCTGATCGGTCCCTTGGGGGTTACGTTTCCCGCAGAGCGTATGTGAGCATGGTGAGGTGGGCAGTGGTGGGCGTGGGTGTGGTGGGGGCACAGTGCTTCCTGAGAAGAATTATTTAGACCTGAGTTGTTGCTCTAAAGTAAACCTCAGCCATGTACAACAGTTATCCATACATATGCATTTGTCAGGACTTAATAGATAAATATTCAGGATGAGCAGGTTAAAAAATTTTCTTGGAAACAGAATATCAGGATAAAGTAAAAGTCATTTTCAATGTTTCTTCTTTTTCTGAACAAAATTAATTTGAGGAAATTAACTGTGATTGCAAGTCCTCACCTTTTCCACTTCATAATTGGCTTCACTGGTGCAGGCTAGGGGAATAAGAGTTAGTGGGATTCATCTCAAAGGATGCGCCAGGCATTTGTAGGGACATTAAGTGATTTTAGCTCTTGGGAAAGATGCTACTAATTGAAAGAAAAATGGGTTCAGACAGAGAAAAGAAAAATTTGTATCTCCTTGTAGCATCACCTCAGCCCTTTCCTGCATCAAGTTGGAGACACCACTAGTACCTTAGTAGTGAGTTGGTTCAGTTTGTCTCTTTGTAAAGGTTGTTAAAATGACCTACAAAAGCAGACATGACTGTCTTTTGCACTGAGGAACTTACATGAGTTGCTATAAAGCTATTTGATGTTGATGCATTTGCCACTATTGATTTAGGCTGAATATGCTCTTTTACTTATAGACATATATGTATGTATGTATGCAACAAATACAAACAACTAATACCATATGCCCAGTCCCTAAAATTGTCTATTTGGGGAACGCTGTTTATTTTGTGAATTAGTGGACATTACGAGCATTTATTGCATTTTTTTTTAGATAAAAACATTAAATTTTTAAGTGTTAGTATATCCAGTTTTGAAGGAAAGAAAAGAAAGATTGGTATTAAAATACCCTTTTAAAACTATGTTTCCCAAAGGAAAATGAATTAAGAATCCTGGAAAATGTTTCAGTCCCTTTCTTGTACCCTAATCTAATCCTGAAGGACACTCTTTGATTCCCTTCTATAATACTTTGTTTTTTTCCCTCTTGTTATTTTATTTTACTTATTCCCACAGCCAGCTTCAAATGACCTCAAGAACACAGGGCAGCTAAAAGATTGCTTAAACCTCTTAATACTTTTAATCCTTACTTGTTATAATTTGATTACTGAGACAGATTTTCTCTCTGGGCCTCATATTAAATCACTTTCAAGTTGAAACAAACCAGAAATCCTTTCAACTTAACAGAGCTAGTATTCAATATGAGCTAGTCAGATGTAGCACAGAGACTGTAGGATGTTGCATCACATGCTTCCTGGATTTTAAATACAAGGAAAGCAAACTTCAATCAATTTTATATATGAATTTACCTTCATAGAGTATCTATTTTTCAAGAGCAAAAGTGAGTAAGTATAGTTTTTGAAGTGCATGTGTATGCATGAGTGTAAATGTGTATGTGTCTGTACACAGGCAGATATAGATTTCTATGCAATATATATAACTTTGCTGATAATATAATCTTTGGAATTGAAAGACCTTCTTTATTGTAGTAAGAATGAATCCCTAATAAACTTTTCTTTCATGAAACTCATTCTTTACCTCATGAACTATAACAAAAAAAAATTACTTTTTTCCAGGACAGCTGTTCAGTTAACTTCATAGTAGCATTTAAAAGTGGTAAATCTCTAATTTTCTTGGGAAAAATATGGTAAAACAAGACGACTTGGAATTCAGAAGTAAACAGGAAATTGTGTAGTAGAACCAGAGCTACTTCACAATGGAAAGTTGATGGTTTTGCCAGCAGGTTTCATTCTGAAGCTTTTGTATGAAAATATTTCCGAGAATGTGGGGTTTGCCTACTCAGGCTCCCTGGTTGATCAGGACAACGTGCAAGCACACTTTACCTAGCTTTGTGATACTCAGAGGCAGTGGGTTTGGAAGCTTCAGGTCAAGTGTTGATCTTAATCAAAGTTGCATTCTGCTAAGGAAAGGCTGAAGAAAAGAGGTATCCAGAAAGGGGAGAATTCAATGAAAAATTAAGGTGCCCCTGATGCTGAGGGCACTAATACCAAAGGCTTGTGCTGCAGTGATATTCAGGAGAGCAATGATGAAGCATGACTGCAGTGTACGCTCCTGGTCATCTCTGACCTCATGCTGCAGCTGGCGTGGCTCTCTCTGCCGCTGAAGACTGGCTGTAATGGAGCGCTATGTCACGGTGGAGACCTATTCGACCTAAGCCGCTTCCAGAATTGAGGCCATATTTGCTAGTGATGTCTACAGCTGCAAGAGAAATGCAAATCCCTGCAGCCCTATACTCTCATCTTGGCAGAAGAAAAGCCCTTTCACCTTTAAAATACATTACAAGAAATGGGCTCAGATTAAATCCCTCGATCCAAAACCACTGAACTCTCAGAATGATCGAATCCAGACTCAGTCTTTGCCGGTTGGGCCCCTCACTGATATCTGTACATCACTTATAAACACACACAGGTGCTCTGTGAAACAAGAGGGAATCTTAGGTCTGTTAATGAATATACTGATACACCTTTTAAAGGATTTCCATCCACACACGAGATGCATCAAGGCAACAATAAGAAGAAAAGTCCCTTCTTAAATGCTAACTATGTGTTTCTTATGTTTCTGTAACTTAAAAGAGGGTAAAGGGATCCTTTTGAAAATCTGCAAGCATAAAAATTGTTTCCAGGCTGGAAAATTTTATGCCAAGTTCCTTCTGCAGTCTAAAATTTAGAAAAAAGGAATTTTAATGAAAGCAATGACCAGCTATTAAGTTTAATGGTATTGGTAGTTGTTGCTGTCATTTGCCTATTGGGCTTGAACTAGGAAAACTTAAAGGAATTAATGACTGCAAACTCTAAGTAATAGACTCAGCAGTTTAATTTATATTTATGGATCCGGTCCTGCAGTTCCTTCATAGGCAAAGCTGCTGCGAAAGTCAGTGGATTTTTGCTGGGTTGAAGGCAGATAACTGGGCTTAATATCACTTGTTAAGCAAAAAAATCCAACTTTCTGAATATTTTAAGAATACTGAAATTTCTTATTTTTTCAAACCAAGCTAGCTAATTATTTTACTCTTAAATATGAATGTACTTCCTCTGGTTTTGTGAAGCCAGTGTACTTTCACTTGTGATACCCAAATTTAATTAGAGACTATTCTTTATTCATCTTCTGCACATGCCAAATAGCATGACAAGCATTTCCATGCAGGAGCCTTCTTCATTCCCATCACCCACGAGCAGCAGGCCCACAGCTGGAGTATTGCTGTGGTGTCGGGAAGTACCTGAGTCAGACAAGGAAGACTGGGAGCTGTAATCAGCAGCAGGATGGCCGTGTTTGTGCGACTGCTCCAACTCATCGGGCACGCCAAGTGGGAGCACTGATTACCCTCTCTGTTCTCAGAGCCGTGCCAAACCATGGATGGGCTGCTGGCACCTAGCTAGCGCCTCGCCAGTGCCTTGCGCCCAGCTGAGAATGAGAGTAGCTTTGCTCAAAAGTAGCTGGGGTCACTACTGCACAGAGCTGAAATGTGTGGTACACATATGCCCATAGGTGCCTACATCCCAGCTAATTCTTACTTTTGACCTTTAAATTCAATGTGCCCACTCTGGTGCCTTGTAATTCTCGTAGTCATAAGAGCCGTCACTACCTTTGTTAGCGTCACTCAAGTTTCTTTACCACCTGAGGGATCTGAGTGAGAGTCCGATCAGAAAGGAGCCACTCAGTCTTCAGCAGTGATTGCAGAGTCACTGGAGGAAAAGCAAGCTCTTTTGATGATGCAGTCTTCCTACATACTGGTCTTGCAACTGAATTAACTGCTTAAAGACAGCTGGGATGAAACCAGGCTCAGGAATGTCCATCCTGGTTGCAGCACCTATCTTGGTGTTTATTTTCTGACCATGCCTCCTGGATCAGGCTTTGCACAATGTATGCCCTATACCTAGTGTTATAATTTTTTCCACTCCAGTGGCTCAGAGTTAGTTCTTACCACACTGAAACTGTATGTTATACACACTGGAGGATATTCTGGGACTGGGATGTCTAAAGCCTTTCTCTTACAGTTTTGTATGGAACAGACAACCATTTACATTTGCACTCTCTGGCAGTCAGGTAATATGAGTACAACTATACAGGTCATTGGAATCAGCTTTTCATTTGAGGGAGAAGTCTGGTCTCCTTCCAATTAATACCTAATTTCAGAGATGTTAAACAGTCATTTTCTTATGGTTCCAAATCAGTGTCTTTCTTCTCCCAAATGGATATCTTAACTAAGCTATAGAGCTAGCTTCACTTCTTACTCCCTCACCAGCTGTATATGAAAGCATTTTCTCCAGTCTTTGGATAGGGTTTGTTGTTCTTTCCTCCACCCTCCCCACTGTTTTGCCATCTTTTCTAAAATGTGCACCAGAGCATCGTGCACAACTCTAAAATGTATAGGGCCTGTGCTGTATGAGAGATAGATAAACTAATTTTCGTAATCCCGTAGTACCTCCCCATAGGGGGACTACTTCCCTTTTTACACATACAAGGATTGCATTAGCTATTTTATTGTAGACCATGAATGAAGTTTAGGCTCAGCTCTCCACCTGCTGAATCATCAGCTCTTTTCAGGCACTTGTTTCTGGGATACTGTCTTTGCAATTTGTGGGTCTGACTTAAGGCTGTTGGTTTTAGAAGTTTAAGTTTTTCAGTTATCATTACCAAGATGTACAGCTGTTTTTATTTATGTCTCATGAATTTGTTGACTGCCACCTGAAATAATACCAGTTTCCTGAAACCTCACTAAGAATAACTTCATGTAATTATGATACCCTATTGGCAACTACATTTTGAAATCTCTCAGCTATCTCATTCTTAACACATTTCACATTTATGCTATTGTATTGATTTTGAGACTTTCACTTCCACAGAAGGTGAAGAGTAAGCATTTTATTATGTCACCGTTGAGAAAATGAGTGAATCCTTTAAGTCAGCATGGTAAATTGATCGGTGGACACAGATTCATGTTTTTTTTAAATTATTATTCATTACTTCTTTGATAGATTCCTGGTAATCAGAAGTGAAAAAATCCCGTTAGCTTGTTCAGTCATGTCCACCTACTCATAAGTGCATGTATTAATCTGATACAACAGTCTAATGCCTATAAATAATTTATCTCAGAGAATTGCTCTAAAAACAAATCCATATGGTATTAAAAGTAGGATACTGTTGCTAACCTTTGCCCTTTTACATGCTTTGTGATAAGATTATGAGCTTTTTAAGAGGTACCAGTGATTCAGATATAACCTTTGCTTTCACTGAGTCCTACTAACAATTTGTCTTCTAAGTAGACAAATAGAGAGTTTATGGGCTAGATAAAGTAGCAGTTTTATTTCAAGCATGTGTTTTTATTAGCCAGGACTAATAAAATTTTCAATGGGTTTTGTGTATACTTGTAGAAATCTGTAAATGCCACCCAAAATTATGAATCAGAGGTGATTAGAGTTAATAGGTTACTCCAAAGGAAACTTGAAACCAGAAGGTCTTTTTACATGTGATTTAAATTATTTTGAAACAGTAGTTTCAGAGAGAGAGAGAGAGAACATGCGAAGGAGAGAGGAAGGCAAAGATTTCTGGATGTTCTGCGGGAAGGGGGTACAGGAGGGTGACTGAAGCCAGTAACCTTATAGCAATTCCTGGTATCACCTGTATTAAATCAGGAAAGGACAGGAAATTATCAAAGAATTCCTCTGCTTTCTGATTTGGTTACAAAATTTTTTTGTTTACTCATATTATTGTTTCTTATTTTTCCCATTTTTAAAACCAGCCTAGGTCCCCATCCTAGCACTGCACACTACGCCAGAATCACTTTCCAGGCTTTTAACATTGTTCTGCAGGGAATAAGCAATTCTTTGATTGATCAGGAAATCCATATGGGACTCACTGGTCGTACAGTTCTAGTGAAAATGAAAAATTGTGAAAATCAAAATTTCACTGAGGGAGAAAAAACGTATTTTCTGAGCAGCTACACTCAAAAAGCAAAATACCAGGGAGCTGACAAAGATGAAAATATGGCATTGATTGAAACTAAAACAAATATTTACACAAATAAATGCAAACTGAAGGTTGCAGGTTATCATGGCTCTAAGTTGTCCTAGAATTTCAGTATTATATTCTTTAAGCAGAGAAATAAAGTGTAGTTATAAAATCAACAGGACAAGTTTTTAAAAACCTGGCATGAAAATCTATCTAGATATAGTGTGGCTGACAGAAAACATGCTGAGTTGGAGTTTGCTTTCAACATTTGTGTGGCTGCCAGAGTACTATACTCAGAGAGATTTAGGCCAGAAGGGACATTAGATCATCTAGCCTGACCTTCTGTGTATCACAGGCCATTGCATGTTACCTAACTGCTCCTGTATTGAGTCCATCTAATCTGGCTCCAGCTGCCGTCACTGGTTCTTGTTAAACCTTTCTTTACTAGCTTACAAAGAAAGTCTTTGAATGATAATATTTTCCTTAATTTCGTAGTCCTGGTTTTTGAGCTATAGAGCTGTTATCATTAATTTTTTTTCTTGTAAAGGCTTATTTCCTTATAATGGTCACAAAGTGAGTTTATAATGGCATCAAAACATCAGTACAAACACACTATGACCCTGAAAAAGAACATAAAAAAGGCCATACTTTGTCAGAGCAAGGACTGATCTAGCACAATGTCTTGCTTCCAACTGTGGCTGCAAGCAAATGCCCCCAAAAGACTAAGGACGGGAAAAGCATATTTGATATTTTTCCTGAGTATTGTCCTGGATTCCTACTAGTTTCAGGTCGGGAGATTTCCTGAGTCTGTTATGGTTTCTCTCTTTATTCCCAACAGGTCTCTCTTCTGAGTCCTACCCCAAGTCACCTTTGAACAATGAGCTCCATAGATCTGCTTCTTTGTGCATCAACATTCACTTTCTTTTGCTGATTTTGAAACTGGCTGCTATTAGCTTCACTGAACGATCCTCAGTAGAAGAGATGGTGAACTGCAGATCCTGCCCCACTCATGATTCTGGTGGATCGTGGTCATAACACCTCTCTAGTCACCTCTTTTCCAGGCTGCAAAGTCAACTGCTCAGCCATCCTCCTCATGGGAGCTATACCATACCTTTGGTCACCTCTGTCGCCCTCCTCTGAACCTTTGCTACTTCTGCTATGTGCTCTTTGAAATGACAACTGCAGACAGTATTCAAGACACGGGCACATTGTGAGTTTATACAGCTGCATAGCTATGTTTGCACTCTACTCTTTTCCTAATAATTCCTAACTTTCAATTTGCTTTATTTGATTGCTAGGAAGGAGTTGTTTTCATAGAACATAATCCCAGGGTCTTTCTCCTGAGTGGTAACAGTCAGCTCAAAGCCCATTATTTTATATATGAGGTTAAGATTATTTTCCCCATATCACTTTACATGTATATCCATGAATTTATTCTGCTGTTTTATTGCTTGCTCAGTCTCACAAGATCCTTCTGCATTATCTCAGCCTGACCATACAAATATTTCCTTACATGTTTTACTTCCCACACGGTGTGGAGTCACATTGACACGAAGGGAACAACCCTCGTATGCAAAGGTAAGCACTTTCAGAGCTGCACACACACGGCCAGCTTGAACTGTGGCAGAAAAACCATCATGGTTTAAAGAAGCTGCCAGCTTACGATGCAAGCCGCGAAAGTAATTTAACCCAACCTGCCAGTGACAACATAAGCATAGGTAAATTTACTGTGCCTTGAGGTCTACAGTGCACAGTGTGCTTGTACTTTCTAAAGACAGAGCCAGGCTGCTCACAGTGCTACAAGATAGAAGGACAAGAGACCACACATACAAATTAAAATGAGAGAGGTGCAGACTGGATATAGGGAGAAACTTTCTCTGGCCAGCGGGGCAGAGGCGCAGGCTGCCCAGGGAGGCTGTGCCGGCTCCGTCCGGGGGGTTTCCAGCCCCGAGGGGGCACAGCCCTGAGCAGCCCGGTCCGACCTCAGCGCTGAGCCTGCTGAGGCAGGGACGGACCAGGGACCTCCTGGGCCCCCATCCAGCCTGAGCTGTCCTGCGACCCTAGGACATCAAATGCACACTAGTAAGTGTTACTGGTTAGCTTGAAATCTTTCAGAGGTAAAGCTAAATATGAGGGTGGTTTTTTCTTTTTTTTTTAATAGACAGATATGGAAAGAGGCGACTATCAGCCACCTTCCAAATGGTCTGGACTCAAGGGACCACTGGTTTAGACTTGATTTAGAGTAGTGAAGGATCTAGCCACTAAAGCAGAGGGCATAGCTTGAGAATAGCACTGTGAAATGTAACTAAACCACTTCTGTTTTGAAGTTGCTCCGCATCTGGCTCATATGGATCCCAGGTGGGCAAAGCAGTTTGTTCCTGTTGGTACCTGTCTGTACAGAAATACCCTACATTTAGCTTAATATTTGAAAAAAGGTAATTTCAAATTAACCCTTTGGGTCTTATGGGAGTTCTTTAATTTTCCTTTCTCAGAAGTGGTCAAACTGGATAAAAATAATTACTGGACTTCAAACAGATATGTGTTTGCTGAAAGGAAAGGCAGATATTTTTCTTCCAGGTCTGAGAACATATTTCCCCTGATGCTAGTGAGACACGATTGTGACCAGAGATGGGTGTACATGTACATAGAATGAATGACAAAATTTATTTTTCATGCCAAATAGCTTTGAAAATAATATCAGATGGAAAATGTAGAAACAGAAAAGCAATCTGTCTGTACAGTGTCTCATTTATCTGCTCTCTCAGGCTAGTTGGGACAGTCCTAACCTACTTTACATTGATTAGAAAAGTCTGAATAATTACCTGCACTAGATACAGCTTTTCTCAGTGCAGACCTTTCTATCTTTTAGAAATTCATTGCTTGCCTTCAGTTACTGGTGCCCCTGGACTCCTCACCCAGGCCCCCCTAGATCTGAGGAAAGGGGAGAGGGAGGCAATGTGTGTCTTCCATAACCAAGCAGGGGTGTTCAAATACAAGTCCCTGATTTAAGGTTGAGAAAAAAAAAAAAGAAGTAATCAGAAAATTCATTTCCCAGAAGGTTTGTCCCAAGCAATGAGTTATATTTGTCCATTTAGTCCATCACAAGTTTTCCCTCTATGACATATAATCCTCAGCATGTCATATGAGAACACTATAATTTGAAGGGCATCGTCCAGACTCTGCTGCTTTCTTCCCACCCGCTATCTCCCTTTTAGTAACAGACTCCTGGGAAAATGTCTGATGAAAATCCTGATGTCTTCTCTGAATTACATAGTTCTTTAATACCTACTTTGCGATGTCTTTGACTGTCAGTCAGTTTTCTTATGCCAACCGCTTGCCTCACAGGAGCACATTTGCTGTAGGGTGAGAACTATGCCCCTGGATGGCAAAAGACTCAGACACAATTTTGGGTCTTCTCTGATTTGAGTGCCAAATTTGTTAAAGCCAGTAGTTTGTTAAGAGCTTATTTTGGAGGAGATGCAGAGCTCTTCACTCTTTTCAGGACTTGTTTTAACTAAGAGATGTACAAACCTCTGCCATAGACTTGGAAAAGCCGTAACTTGCCCAGAAGTACCCATTCATTTTTCACAAATCTGCTTTTGTTAACCAGCTTGAGAAATGTCAGATCTCCTTAGGAGCTGACAGAACAGCAGCCCATGTTCACTTCAGCTGAGCTGGTGAGTACCTCAGCTTTTCTGAAAATGAAGGCTGAAGTGCTTCTGTTTGGGCACCATGTTTTTAAATGTGGCCTTATCCATTTTGGAGTCAGTTTCCCCACCAGGAAAGAAGATAATGGCGTAACACATGTTGTCTGAAGTGTTTTGGAGCTATATCTAGTTGTGGTTGTAGCGTCCTCAAAATGAAGACACTAGTGAGGTATAAAAGTGTTTCTGAATAAGCTCTGTGGGTGAAAGCAGTCAGGGAGCAGGTTCCCGGCTTGCCAGCGGTTGGTCAGCACAACAATTTGGGTATGTTCATGGGAAAGGAGTCACCATCATGAACGCTTTGGCTTTGCTTGGTTAGGCAGTGAAAAATGGTCATAAACAGAGAGAGAAAATGAGGCTTGTGTGGGGCCAGGACCATGTTTCAGTGCCATGGGGCTCTGTAGTCTCATGTGAAAGGCTCTGTGGAGATCTTACAGTAAAGTGTTTTTCTCTGAGGCTGCAGAAGGCGCTGAGGCAGGAGAAGCTCCCTTTACCCAGCACTGGCATGTCAGCAGGACAGCCACCAAACGGAGGTGGACTGAGCAGCATCTCCCGTCCCACTGGACGTGGATCCGATCCCCCTCCTCACCAATGCTGCATCACAGGTGGTGAGGGAAATGGGAGGGGAAGGGGAGAGGGGGCAGCAGCCACACCTGGGATAAGCCCAGCACTCAGCCCAGAGGCTTGGGTACCAACTCAAAGGACTACAGCGAAGGCAGTGGTGGGATGGGTGTTTTATTTACTAGCTGTGTAATTCCTTGCTGTGCTTTTCCAACATGATGCCATGCTAATTTCCACCTCCAGTTTTTGTAGGACATCTTATATACTGATTCAAAACTTGTAAATGCAGAAGCATTTACTTGCAAATGCAATGCCTGTGGATGCACAGGCAGGTGTCCGATTTTATCCAGGTTCCGCTGGGAAGCATACAGATCTTAGGATGTTCATTATTTTTAAGTGAAATATTTGAAAATTTGAACCTGACATTTTTTTGCTGGCAGGAGGAGTACAGCTGCAGGAGTAATACTAAATCTATCCATGTCCTAAATGCTAAAAATATTTTTTGTGGTAAGTACAACCAAAGTTTTCTGATGAGATTTTAATTCAGACCCCAGTCTAGGAGGCAGTCTGGCCCCATTTCTAGTTGTTTCATATGTACAAACCTAAACAGTCTGGTTTGTAGTGTATCCCAAAATGTAGTGGTTCCTTTTCAATTTGGCTATATCCTCACATCTGCAAAATTATTACATCTTATGTTGCACAAAGCAGCTATATACAAGTCTTTGTTCACAAAAACCAAGCCTTAGGAAATACTATTGCATAATCTGATTGCAAAAAATTAATTATTACGCATTTGAATAAAGAAAAATAAAAAGATGAGCAGGCAGTGATTAGTTTTGGGTGGTTACTGAATTCTTAAAGAAATTTGTTTTTGAAGTTTATTGTTGAGAAAGTTGTCAAGAAAACAGATCTTATGCTGGAGCAACAATAAAAATAAGTAAAGTAAATTTTGAATTTGTTTTCTGTGAACTCTAAACCAGAAAAGTAGTTACGTGTAACCACTCAGAGAAAGAAAGCATATCATGTAGTAGTTATAACTTTCAACCTCAGTTAAGGTAAAACAGGATGACAAAATCATGCTTTGGAATGATGAATATATTCTGTAAAATAAGAATCTCTTCACCATCATCTGATTATGAGTAGAGAAAACCAGGGCTATAAGATGACATGTCCAAGGAAGTCCAAGCTGCTTGGAAATTAAGTTTGTGTGAAGGAGAAAGAATTTTGCCATTTCTCTGGAACAGCCAAACATGCAGTAGCCTGTGTGCACAACTGATATGCACGTGAACTACTCTGACCAGTCTGGAATACATTTAATTGGATGTGCATGTGCATATATGCAGTGTGCACGTGATGAATTCAATGCATCCTGTATCACCTGCGATGCGTGACTTTGCACAGGGTGCGTGCCACATGTGGCTGTATTTGCATCCGCGATTCTCGTGTCTGGGAACCTCAAGGACAGGAAGGAGGAAACTTTTTACACTAGTGTTTTTCTGTAGTGAAAACATACAAACAAGATATTACGTCTTTCTTTAGGGACTGCATTGAATAGTTAACACTTCAGGTGGAACTTTCTATTGCAACCTGTTGATGCTCACTGACCACTTTTTTTGCAGGTGGACTCACATTAGTCTTTTAGGATTTCCTTCTGTGTAACTGAACCAAGCAAGACTCTTACATTAAACTGTTGAGTTACAGAAATCTGCATACCTGTCATCAGTTAATTTTTTCATCGTTTATTCTCCTAATGAGCATGAGATATGCTGAAGCTGCTTTTCGGTTTTTGTTTAGTTTAGCTTGTGCTTTACACAACTGGGAGCACTGTAGCTACTTTTTCTAGTTAAATGTTGATACTGAACAATCAAACATACTTTGCAGTAGAGAAACAAATGATTTCCATATGCATACAAAATCCCTAAACAAATCCATCAAATATGTTGTCTCAACTATTTTTCTTCCAGCACTGAGAGAATACTGGCACACAGTTACTATACAGCATCTGGTTAGCTGAGAATACATCAATATCTCTGAAGTTTTAAAACTTTTTCTTTGAAAAGCAGGTCTTTCCCACAAAGTATGAAACCATTCATCTACAGCATTTGACTGTGATACTGATTCCCCAGACTTTTAGTATACTTGACAGGCAGTCTAGGTAGGTTTACGTGTAGAAGGTAACAAACACATACCTTCAGTGCTGGCAAAAATGGTTAGGTTTGTAATTTGTTCTTTGGAAATTATAATTGCCATATTAAATATTTGTATTTCATGTTATATATGTATTGTTTATGATCACGGGGCTAGAGAAAATGGCATGTCATTTGCCAACTAGACTATGCTTTATAAGTGTTCCCATTCTAGTTCTAAAAAGGAGCTCTTGGCATTGCTGAAGCCAATAGTGAAATTCCCATAGACTTCAGCAGCAGTTGGCTTCTATTTCACCCTAGGAATTTAAGACTGGATTCCAAAGGGGATCTAACTCTAGGTCCAAAATTTAGATCCTTAAAATCTCTGCTCAGATGGTGTCTGAACTCTCTAGGCACCTACATTTCTGTTGTTAAAATTCTCCATCTGACTGTAAAACTCTCCAGCGGGCTATTACCTTTGCCTTGAGAGCGCCAAGCCATTTGGTGCCTATTCTAGACCTGCTCCTCAAAAAGAATCACACATAAGTATTCTCAAAACTATCTTACCCACACTGCTCAGCCTGGTAGCAACTTCTGAGAACAGCTGAAATTTGATAGACTGGGTTGTGTACGTGAGGGTAAAGGTCCTTTCCTCATCTGCAGCTCCACTTCTCTTTGTTGCTTCTCTCTCACTTTCTAGAGATGTTGTAGCTCTAGCTTAGGGGTCATCTGAGCACAACTTTGTGGGGACTGACTGAAGAGAGGACAGAGAAACAGAGGAAGAGCACGTGTAAGCACAATGCTGGAAGGACACCTGGCTTCTGGTTACCCCATTTGCTCTGCTGCATATGTTTTATTCAGGGAAGTTTAATCTAAGACTATGCACACTGTCCTTGGAGCAGGGACAGAAAGCTTGGTCTGATCCTCTCTGATGAGTGCTTACAAGGCTCCAGAATTACACTAACACCAGCTCCATCTCTCTTGCCAAATTTATATTTAATTATTCCCTGTAAAATGAAACAGCTTCCTGTCTCTGAGTACCCAGAAGCTTGGCAGTTAATAGTTCAGGCATTTTTGCAGACGAAGTGTGGGTTCAGAGTGCCTAAGGGATGGGAGAGGAATGAACTTTTGGCTCCCAGCCTAACTGTACCTGCAGTGCTACTGGGGAAAAGCAGCTTTCGCGATGCTGGGGGGTGCCTGGAGGACCCCCTTGCCAGACAGAAGCACTGCGCTGCTGCAGGGCCCAGAGGGCTTCTCCCCATCACCACACCACCCGCTCCCGAGCTGCCGAAGCACAAGCACTGGGCACCACCTGAGGAATGGCAGCTGTGTAGTGAAAATCCTAGGGAATTATGGAGGGAACGTGTTTGTGGAGAAACAGCACCATGTGCTGGGAGGTGTGGGGGAAAATCCTGCTGGAAGCGGCAGTTGAGATGTCAGCTAATGCTTACCAGACTTTTAATTCTTTTTATTTCTGACCTTATTGAGATCCCAAGGCACCCAAAAGACAAAGTTTGGAAACTATCCTGTAAGCTGGTACCTTTAAAGAACAAGCAAACAATGAACCTGTGGTCTAATTACACCAGGAATTTTCCAGACTTTTCAACTGCTATGTAAAACATTTTGCCTCCCTAATAATAATTATAAACTTCTTAACTAGACTGATTTACTCAGGAACAATAAAGTTTAGTCTAAATTTATATGTTATTCAAAGGAAAGCAGCTCAGGAACTTGCTGTTCAAAGGGAAATTTGTAGTGCTGTTTAATACAGAGCTAAAATTAAAAAGAAAGAAAAGAAGTCTGTGTTTTACATTAAACCAAACCTTTTTGATAAGAATGCTGGCCTGGAGCAATTTAAGCCATGAAAAATGAACTCTCTGAGCACTCCTGTCAGAGTCCAGTGATGGAAGGATCCCTGTAAATTCTTAATCTGCCTTTCTTCATGGCAGGACAATATAGTTCTATAGAAAGGAAGGTCAAGGAACTGAACCCCCACAGTAGGTATCCAAAAAAGCAATCAAGCTAAACTAGCAGGGAGTGGATTCCAGCTGAACTCTGTAGTGAGGAGCTTTTCTCTTCCACCACAGGTACCTTATAGAAGGGAAGATTCCTGGGACTAGTGGTTTAATTTCTCTGGCTACCGTGCTAATCACATACGTCCCATAATTACTGTCTTTCTTTCTTTTCCCCAGACTGTCATTCTTCTGTCTCTTAGCTCCGTCCAACAGGCAGACAATGTGGACACAAAGGCTGTGCAAGCTGGCGAGGCACCTGATGGAACTCCGAAGCTCCGTGGCACACTACTCCGTGCCCCGCTCTCTCTTTCAAACATTTAATTTGCATTCTTTCCCAGCAATAGCCAAATGCTCAGGGGCTGCTTTCCATTTTCACCTCATTAGATTATATGTCTGCACATAAAAATGACTGAGAGCTGTGAACCAAATCAAGCTCCTGCAATGTGTGCTGCAAACATGCCAATCATAGTGATGACACAAGGCGAGGATTTGGCAAAAGTCATGCATGGCATTAATGTTAATTGTGTATTTGCAGGTTAGACCAGTGTCAGCTTTACAGCAAACTCATTATCCTATTTACGGAACAATGATGGATTTCCCAGAAGGCAGAGTAAATAATCCTACAGCAGGCTGTGAAGAGAAGGGGTCTCTGACCAGAGGAAGCAACACAGCACTGGTCAAAGGAAATGGCCAAGGGACAGCAGCTTCTTTCCATCCCAGTCAAATGCATGGGTCGTGCACCTTCTCTGGCTATGTAAGACAGAGGAAAAGGATACAAATTATATTAAACCCTAAAAGTTGGTAAAGCTCTCCAAGAGGCTTTCAGGTAGGTTCAGAGAGCCACTGCCTCATGGAAGTGCTTTGCTGACAGGGAAGGGGCATGGGAGGTGTTTTGTTATGACCACAAGTGGGAATGCTGTCCTGGCTCCGAGTCCTTCCCCTGAGCTGGACCTCTGGCACAGAGGGCACCCTGCAGACCCCAGCTGCCCGCCTTCCCGGACAGTTTGCTCTGCACCAGCAGCAAAGGGGCCGAGGGCCTGTGGCCGCTTCCAGGCAGACCACAGCTTGCAAATAAAGACAACAGGGAGGGCTCTGCACCTGGGAAGAGCCATTCATATAAGTCTGCAGGGACTACTTCTAAATTTAGAGAAATATATTTCAGAGATGGTTTTACATGGTGTGGTGTCCTACATAGGGTCCCCATGGTGAGCACTCCTATATCTTGAGTTTTAAACTGAAGGAGGAAATTGAGAGGCTTTTTAATAAGCTGAAGCATGTGATACCTATACAGTAATTCCTTTTGTGGTCTATTATCTCAATAAGAAGGTAAAACAATTAGGAACTGTGCATGGTGGTGTAATCAGGTTAAAAAATGTGGCAGAGGGGTTTTTTTTCACCTTTTTCTTTCCCCTATTCTGTTGGATACTTGGTGTAAATAACAAATATCAACTCTTGTGTGACAGTATTTGGAGAAATGCATTTGATTGCATGAAAGAAAAAATGAGAAAAGGAAAAAAAATACTGTGGTAAAAAGATACACGTTGTATTTAGAGTTTCTTGGGAGAAAGGGGGCAGCCTGAAATGTAAGAGAAGGAACACGCTGGGGAGAAACCCACCCTGTGCCTCAGCAGCCCCGCGCTCCGGGATTTCATAATGACTGTAGTTAAAGTGGCAGGAAAGCCTTTCTCTTCATCTTTGAAAAATGTGCCTGCAGCCTTCCTGGGAACCCTGATTAGGCAGCTGATTTGAAACTAATCTGCTGTGTGCGTTAACTGTGAAAATATACCTTCAAGCGTTCGGCAGTTTTCTGCCTGGCTTGTGAAAGATGTGGCCCTCAATTTGCACAATTTGGATTGCAATTTTCCTGTAGCTCTAGGATATGTATATTTAAGGCTCTGATAAGCAGCAGCTTCTATACACTGGGGCAGAGAGTCTGTTGCCGGTGAAGGTGTGAAAAGATGGGCAGGAGGCGGGGGGGGGCTGAGAGAAGGCAGCCCCCACCAGTCCTGTGCAGGTTAATGCAAACCTTTCGGTCCAGGGGAATATTCACTAGAGCACTTCTATTTAGGAGCCTGAGCAGGGTTAAGGTGCTTGATCATTTGCAACTGTGATCATTGGGAATTTTGTATGTATGTCCCACATTTCTGAATCTGAGGCTGCCTCAAGCACTTATACACACACCGAGTTCACTGGAGCTTACTACCAACTGCGGCTGAACTACCGTGTCTGTGTGTGGGCTCTGAGCCTAACACACAAGCAAGTTAACTCTTTCTTTGTGGGTGAGCTCAGCTGAAGGTTGTGATCCACAAACCTTCCCACTAGCAAACAAGACAGGCTCAGGTCCTCCTTGCTACATTATATATGACAGCTCCATGCAGGGACACTTGCCCCTTGGCTCCTCCAAGTGGGAATTTGGACAACATTGAAGTGGGCACAAGCTAAGAGCTTGCATAAAGAGAGCATTGACAGCATAGCTCATAATTAGACTTTTAAATTTTTGGGGCTTTCCTACTTTCATATCAGAATTTTCCATGGATATTAGTAAAACTCTCCATAGCTTGCAAGCTTAAAGAACTTTCTTTTAAGGAAAAGAGCCTGCTTGCCTGGTGAGATTTCTCCAAGCTAAGCTGTACCAGCTCTACTATAAATCTAAATTCTTACATTTTCTTTTATATTCTTTGGCGAGGACTCACTCGTATTCCTTGATTCTTAAAGCCAGCTTGATGGAAAGAGTCGAATATGTAAATGGCTCCTTGACTGAAAATCTAGGCCAGAAATTTCAATGAAAGCATTGTGAAAATCCTTTAAACTACAAAATCATAACTCAGCTACTTACATATAACAAAACTATCTTCTAGTATTTTACTTTATCGCTGAGCACTATCGTCTTTAAAGTGACTACTGAGACTGACCAGCTTTATTAATGACCTCATAGCTGATAAATTTTGCAGCTAAGTGTCTTACTGCCTGTGAGGTAACGCTGGAGAAAGAGATAAGTGCGTCTGTCTGACTGGCTGTAAGAATTGCACTTTTGTGAGCTTCCCTCTTAATTCTTTCCTTTAAAGAACAGTACGGCCAATTTTTTTTATCTGCGCTGTTAAATACAGTTCTCCAGGGCATGTAATAAACAGAATGTATAATATATTTAGTGTTCTGGTTGAACTGTAGATGGGCTCCCTCATAAATGTAAGAAGGCACTCAGCAAGTTTTAAACAAAAGGAGGAAATGCTGCTGAAAGGAATGAGCAGACTTGCAAGCCGTGACATAAAAGTCATCTGAATAGCTAAATACGGTAAAGAAAGTACAAAGAAATGGCTAGACCTATGTTAGCAGAGGAAACTGGGGACCTCTGGAAGTGGTTCAGTGAAAACTATCTCAAAAAGAGGTCTTTCCAAGCAGCGTGATTATGGACGAATGAGTTATTGGATTGTGAGCCAGATTTTGAATGATTCTGAAACAGCAGATGCAAAGATTTGGGGACAGAGGGTGTGGGGGAAACGGGTCTTCTAGCAATGAAACCTGCAAAACATCTCTCCTACTTCTTTTAGGAAGCACGGTAGTAGAGATAGGGTCAAAAAGCAGTAGGCCAGCCATCTGTCCATTCATACCCTACCTGTCTCTGAGAGGCACCAGAAACTTCACAGGAAAAGTGCATAAAATACCATAGCAGGCAGTCAGGAATAAGTCACTTGTAGAGAAAGTTTCTCCCTAATCAGTTAACGTTTGACTTATACACTGGACAGTATCTTTCTTTTTGTAAATGTTTTCTACTGCAACTCTGCCTATGCTTATTACCCATTTTAAATCTCTCATCTGTTTTTGATTCCTATGAAGACTCTGGATTCAGCTGTATCTTAGGCTGTACTTGCCTTTACCAGTGTTAAATATTTTGCCTGATAATTTTGTTGAATATCCTTCTTTCTTTTATTTTTTTTTAAATGAATAAGTAGTAGGAATATAGCTGGCCACAGCTCTATTAATAAAACCAAATTCAAGTAGAGAATGTATTTTTGCTGGAATGAAAATTGCTTTATAAAACTGTCAGATTCACTATAATTTTGTTACAAAAGAAAATTGGAAAAAATGTTCCAGAAACACAAAAAATTCCATCTTGCATTTCATTTTGAAATCTTGTTTCATTTCAACATTATTTGATTTTGTATTATTATGTTTTTAGAGTCTCAGACGAAATATTCTGATGCACCTGGATCAAATTGTATTTTCAGAATGCTCATTTATAAACAAGTTGGAAATTTTCAGTTCTTACTGTGATTCAGAACATCAGTTTTGCAATACTAAACAGGGCATCCTGAAATGGAGATCTTATCCTCAGCTACAGCTTTACTTAGATGTAAACAAAAAACACTAATATGCACCATTCATTGTTTCCTTTTTGTCCTTGCTTTCAGTCTTAATTTTTAAACTGTCTCATTGGATGGGAATTATCCTGTGTGTTTAATAATAATTAACACTCATCTTTGGATTTCTGTTTTCACTCTATTCTGGTATGAAGTGGCCAGAAGTGAACAGTTATTCCAGATATAAATGATATATAAGGTTATTCACATCTTCATAACTTTCTGTCATAATTTCTATACTATCTTTCATTGATTTGATTATATAATACAATTTGAATTTATAGCCCTTCATTAAATAAGCCATATAGCACGCACACACATACACACAGCTTTACTCTGTAGTTTTACTCTCCCAGAGAGAGGCTAAGATATTTCCCTCGGATGCTTATTCATGGATACCTTAATTTTGATCTTCTTTGGATGCTACTTGACTTTTAGCACCCCTGACTTTTACATACCTTTTGTTGCCAAGGTGGGAAAATTTTTTTAGTGTTAATCCTGAGGAACAGTAAGACCATAAGAAGGTTCTGGCTATGTATTGGCTTTCTGCTTAAGACAATGGGGTGAACAAGTGCCTGCACTTATACTGGAGTTCCCCCTTAACAACTGTCCATCCTCATTATTATGTCATGGTTTGCATTTAGTATTTCTAGCTTCTTTTTTGAGGTTTCCGGCAATGCTCCTTGTTTTTCAGTGTCACAGGTTACTGCGTAGTGGAGTGTGTTATCCCTCTTAGGGAACCGAGGATGCTGCCTCCAAACTCCTCCCAGCTCTGGAAATGGATACTCGTCGCAGTTTATCTAACCTAGATCTAGACAGCAGAAAAATTAATTGCATAGTATAGCTATGTGCAGTTAATGAGGCTATCTAGAGGAAGCTGACAAAATACAGGCATTTGTTGTGAAATGCCTCCTCAAAAAGAAGCAAAAATATGAAAGTTAAGTAATGATATTTGAAGTCCAGCTGAGTGCCTATCTCCATGGTCACCTGTCTCATGTTGACACTACATCCCATCCAAGAGAGGATCTGGCTATTCTTCAGCATTGCTTCCAATACGTGGCTTGGGCACATCAGCTTCTTACTAGCTGCAGTTCCCAGACGGATACACAGAGAGCCATCCGCTGAAATTGGTGTCTGAGTTCTGGAGTGGGGTGGGAGACATTCCCTCTTATTATTCTCCCTCTCCTTTAAAAATGTTAGGGCTTATTTTTATCCTGTTCTGTATTGACATGCCATCAACACAGGTCAGAATTTTGGAGGGGAGAAAGTGACTGAGTCATCCCAACACTTCTCTCAGAAAAGCCAGATGGACAGAGCACTCATATGCTATGGAAAACTCCATCTGAAGTTAGTCCCTGGCTCAGCCAGAGCAGTAATTTGAATTACTGCTGGGTGACTGTCCCAATAACAAGGTTTTTCTTAGTACAGGATGATCATGAATGTTAGTCTTGTTCTTCAGTCTTGTGCACCTGGGAAACCCCCCCTAACTCCACACTTTTTAAAGCTAGCACATTCCTAGAGGCTTCAAGTAGGGTGAATCATGATTTAAAAAGTCACTGACAGTGTTACAGAGATATTTCAGACTTCCATTAATTACTTGCTTACACATTAGTTACTTACTTACTTACCCGCCTACTTACCCATGCCACATCCCACAACTCTGCACCAGACATTGTGTAGGTACAGCTTCTTGTTTAACTCCGTTGCTGGGCTCAGCAAAGAAATTTAATACATAAAGTGAATCATTCACTTCTACTGCACTTGGGAGTTAAATATCATGTTATAAACAAGTCCTGAGACTCAGAGCCCTCAAACCTGAGCTCATTCTTTCCATAATATGTAGATGTGACAAGGCTACTGATGTGCTCAGCCCACTGACTACCCTGCTGATCAAAAATGTCTTTAGCTTCCTAGTGCTCCCCTGTCTGCTTTAATCAGTTCATAATCTCGTTGGAAGAATGTAGGACAGCACTGGGTGCAGTGGGGTTCCTAGTCTGTAGCTGAGGCTCAGTGAAACACTAATGTAGCCAGCAGTAATTTTCAGACAAGAAAGCCAGCAAGCCTCCTGGTCCCTTTGCTTTACAAATCTTCAAAGTCAGTGGTGACACTGCGCTGTGAATGACCAGAGTCCTGCTTTTCCATAGGGTTTCCCCCTATGCAGTGTTTGTACTCTTATTCCACAGGAGCGGAGCAGCAGCAGAGAGCCAAAGGTGGGCATTTCTGGGCACATCTGGATAGATGCAGAAATCTGTATTCTTCTCCCAGTCTTGCTAGACCAGGCTAGTTTTATTTTGGAAGCTGCAGAGTGGCTTTGCTTAGCTAGTTTAAGATTGGTGGCGTACTAATGTATGAGTGCCTTTTGCAGGCAGCGTTTGTTGCACATATGGTCTGGAGACTGCAAAACTGCAGTTAGGAAAGCACTGAGCCTGAACTAATAAGCCCTGTCTGGCAGTACAATGCAAATTGTATAGACAAGGAGAGGCCCAAACCCAGAGCTTTATGAGGAAGGCAGGACCAGAACCTAAAATGCTGTTGTTTTTTGTTTTCTGTTTCTTTCAAAAATGACTCTGTGCCACAGTAAACATGGCTACAACTCTGCCTGCTAGTTTAGAGTGCTGGCGAAGGGAGCTCACATCTGCCTGCAATCGACTGTGTAGACATATCCTACGTGGCTTCTGTACCGGAGCTGGCTCCTCTGCAGCTAGCTCTGAATATGGGCAGAGTTCACTTGTGTCCCTTTACACCCGCTCCTATAGGCATACCCGAATCGAGGGGATGTAGGCTTTATGGGCATTAGCCTTTTACTGAGGTGCGAAAAGCCTTTTTAGGTCTGGCAGCCATATGAATTCAGTGTAATAAGTTGTAATTGGGCATGTCCTGGCTTGTTTGCACTCTTAATACAACACAGGGTTCATAATTTGACACAGATATATCCCATTCTGTCACAATGGTAGTTTGCCAAGATTTATTCTTTTAACAAGGAACACAGATTCTTTTAATGTCTGAAAGCTAATGAGGAAGGCTTTTCCAAGTGCAACGTGTTTACACAGAAATGCCAATTTTCTTTTCTTTTCTTTTCTTTTCTTTTCTTTTCTTTTCTTTTCTTTTCTTTTCTTTTCT